>NW_009259977.1:2444471-2464071 GCF_000687185.1 Egretta garzetta
GGCTTCCCCCGAGTCGCAGCCGGTGAGCTCCCCGCCGCCATGCCCAATCTTTGCGGGAACCAGCTTTTTTCAAGCAAATCAGTTTACAAGTTTCCTCTTTCTTGAAAAAAAAAAACCCACCCAAACAACAAAAACCCAAAAACCATAACAACAAAAGCCATTTGGGGGCAAGGGGGTGTTTTGTTTATTTGCCTTTAAAAAATAATGTCACCAGGTGCAGATGGCCGCATTTACGAGCCTATGAAGCTCTGGCATGCCCACTGCTAATTCCATGCACGGGTGGGGGGTAGCTTTCATTTGGCTCTGGTTCAGCCAAATATTCAGTGGCCAAAGGGAGAGGAAGGTGTGGGATGGAGAATTGGAACATCTGGAGCAGAGCCGAGCAATCACACAATGCCAAGGTGAAGTTTTAAAGAAAGTATCTCAAGTAGATGGAGGCAAAAAAGCGGAGTTCAAGGGGCTCCCCACTGCCAGCGAGGAGGGAGGCAGGCTCCCAAGTGTCCTGCTGTCATGAATTTGGTTGGGTTTTGGAAACAGGAAAAAAAAAAAAAAGTGGTGTCAAAAGGGGAGGCAAACCCACTGGATTAAACCCTGGCCAGCTGCGCCCCCAGCAAAACCTGCTCCTCTGCTGTGGGCAGCACGGATTCCAGAGCTTAATGCGATAAAATCTGAATTTCAGAAGTTTTTCAGTAGCAGCAGAGGGATCAGACCAGGACTTTGGATCGGAATCCTGACTTTCAGCCTCCACAAGACAGGGATGGTCCCACTCCCCGGACCACCCTGGAGCTCTCCCTGCATCCCCCAGTCGATGCTGGGCAGCCCCTGGCACCGGGCAGCAGCTGCAGGTGCCCCCGGCATTGTACAGGCTCCATTTCCCAAGCAGCCTTGCCAACGGTATTTAAGTCATATACAGGGGTAATGCATTTCCTTTGTTTTCATTGTCTACTCCAGTCTTTAATTCTGCAAAGCCCCTACGACAGCAAAATATTGCGCCATTAAGAACAGCTAATGAATGGATAATGAATCTGGTAATGAACATAACGAGCTAATACTCTCATTCCCCCAAATAGTGGCACGCATGATGTGCACGCATGAATTACAGCTGCCGAAGTCAAAGCCCGAGCAGCCGTCAGGTCACGCCGGAGCTGCATGTGCCAAGCCCCTGCTTTCCGGGTGAAAAACACTCACTTTCCGGCAAGACCTTGGGTCTCACCCAGGAGCGAGGAGAGGTGAGGGGAAGGGAGGCACAAGGAACACTGCTGCCTGCCTGGAGCTGCCGCTGGCACAAGGGCAGGGTCCGGCCCCAGCTGCCATGCCTCGCCCAGCAGGCAAGGGGCTGATCCCACTCGTCTCTCATCATCTGCAATGCACATGCTGAAGCAATCAGCAGGGAAAGGCTGGAAAGCCTCCAAAATGGGAGAGGACGCAGCGTACGCTCACGTTCCCGCAGCCCCGGGGCTGCAATACCTCCCGCACCAATAAACTGCAGGTGCTGGGGGACTGCGAGCACTTGCCCGCGCGCTTCAATAGCATTCAGATCCTGCCTCCCGGTACCCCAGCCCCTTCCACTCGGCAGGGGAAAGCATTGGGAAAAAAGCCCCATTTAGAGACAAAAGCCTCCTGGTGGTGAGGATCTCCCTTCCCGGGGACAGTAGGCATCTGGTTCCTATAGCGCAGGCACCCACATGTGCTGCATGACCCCACGGGCCCCATCCCCTCCCCAAAAAGGCAGGTCAGCACTGGCCGGCTCCGCAGGAAGGAGCTGGGGCTTTGTCTGGAGCTGTGCCGACGACAGGAGCTTTCAGGGGCTCCTTTCACCAGGGCTCTGCCGCGTCTGGGAGAGATGGAGCTGGGACCAAAGCTGCCAGTAAGCTCCGCACTCCAGGGTGAGATGCCCCGGGGGCCCTTGGACCAGCATCACTTCACGTGGGCTCATGGTACCCACCAGCATCCCATGCCTCAAAGCTTCATCCGAATATTTGGGTGTTTGTGCTGCAGGACTCTCCTGTCACTCCCCACGCCGCCATCCCACGCTGCAGAGCAGCAGAAACCCCCAGCCCCAGCTCCTCCACCTCCTGCCAAACACATCCCAACAGCACCAGCCCCTGTCACCCTGCAAACTTCATGGATGAACCCTGGAGCCCCATTGAGAAGGGGGGAGCTCCATCAGCCCTCGCTGGAGGGAGCACAGGAGCATCCCCCACACCAGCTCACTGGGCTGCAGCACCCTCCCTGCAGCCACCGGTGCATGGTGACGTACGCCCCTGCCTTGGGTCTCACCCGTCACCTGGCCCAATTTCTGAGCACAGGTAAAAACAGCAAGAGAGCCTGTGAATCCAAAAATGCTGGGAATGGGTTTTAGGATTGCTGCTTTGGGGGTGGAACCCAGACAGACGCCTGTCTGTACCACGTGTCCCTCCTGCACTGGGGCTCGAGTCCCCACTGCAGCACCAGGAGGGGACCGGAGCAGCCCAGCATGGGGTACATTTTCCAGGCACCTTCTCATGCTGGGGGGGTCTCACACAGCCATAGCCAGGTTTTGCATCCCAGGCTGCCAGGGTGAGGCTGGAGAGCGGGACAGACAAGCCAAGGGCTGCTGGGGGGATTAGACACAGGGACCGGCTGCCCACAGCTCCTCAAACAGGGACATGTCTGGATGAGCCTGCTGGCTCTGTCCTGGTCGTGCCTCCCAATGTATCCACCCCTGCAGCCCTCTCCCTTCTGTCACCCCCACCTTTAACACCCCCAGCTGTTGGAGCTCCTTGGAGCATCCTCTGCCTCCCCGAACCAGCCAGGGCTGCCCGGCAGAGTGCTGAGGGGCACTTTGGTGCTGGGAGCCCCAGTGGTGCTCACCCACCCCAGGTGGGGAACTGGGATATGGGGCCAGCCCCGCCCCCCCCAGCCCCTCTCCTGCTACCTCCTGCAGCAGGACCAGCTCATGGGACCCACCATCCCGGGGCTCATGTGAACACCCCGTGGTCGTTTTTAACCTCAGATCTTTGGCATTATTAATAACATTCATGTGGGTCTCACTTCCCCTATGGGATAACATCTGGGGGATATTCATCACGGCCACCGTGGGCTGCAGCCCCCCACTCTCCCCGCGGAGCAGGATGGGTCACATCTGAGCACCGAGCCGCTTGATGTGGAGTCATTAGCATGCACAGACTTCCAGCCCAATTACTTGACAGATGAAATCAAGATCCGTTGGCCTTATTGTTTGCATCTGGAGCGCTGCATCCGCACACACTCCTCCTGCCTCCTCCTCCTCCCCAGCCCAGCGCGGCTGCGCCAGCATTGGCTTCATCTGGATGTCGTTTACCATGGCTTGGTGTATGGGAACATATCAAACACACCATAATAAAATTAGCCCTACACAACAGCAATTATCCACAGCACCTTCAGGATGCACCATTTCCCAACCCTCCTTCCTCAGCCCGGCTGCGGGAAGTGGAGCCCACGGACTTTCCTCCCGTGAGCCGTTCCTGCAGGAGAAGGTTTGCTCTCCTGGCAAGCCCAGGTGGATCACACCACAACCTGTTTGCAGTTCCAGTTTTGCAGTCAAGCTGCTGCTATTCTACCCACCAATTTTACACAAAGGAACGATTATGCTTCCTTTCTGCCCATCAACATGTTCAACAGCATCGAGCTTGCTTTAAGAGGAGGGGAAAAAAAAAGTTGCATCAGAAATATTTGAGGTGCTGAAGTCAGCACGCAGGTGTTGGGGCTGATGCAGCGCCCGGCAGCGTGCCAGCGCCAGCCCAGGCAGAAAGCTCCTAATCCCAGCGATTACGGCCCATAAACACGGGTGTGAGGCTGGGGCTCACACCCCAGCACACCCCGGGCAGCACCAGCACCACAGCAGGTGGGGTTGGCTTTGCCCCGGAGCCTCCCCAGGAGCTGTTAATTAGGAAACAGGAGGTTAATTCTTGCCACGCGTCTCCTCTTGAGGAGCTGATGCTTCACCAGGGGCTCTGCTCTGCTGCAGGGCAGGAACGCGGGGTCTCTCTGGAGGAAGCCTGGATCCTCCTGGGCCATCATCAGCAGGGGTTGGCCACAGGCAGAAGAGCCGGGATGGCACTGGCTGCTGCAAGGGCATCATCCCCACTTGGCACCATCCCCGGGGCAGAGGTGCTGGTGCCCCCACCATGGCTCGCCTGGTGTGCAGGAGGGTGCCCGACCGGCCCCATGGCCAGCAGAGAGCCCAGCAGGGACAAGGGGCTGCCTTGGAGGCAGGCACCAAGCAGCAGAAGGAATTTGGATTTCTTTTTTTCCCCCTGTAACCCATCTGTCCTTAATTTCTTTGGGGGTTTCACTCCAAATTCTTTGGATTCTACGGCAAATGCTTTGCAGTCCTCAGCTCAGCTCGCCTCGGCGGCTGCCTGCAACCAGAGCAGAGGGAAGGGAAAATACCAGCCCTGTAAATTCACCAACAAATAACCCACATCCAACCAGCATTGCCAGCAGCAACGCAGAGGCAGTGGGAGCCTTTACTGGGGGCTGCGGTGGCCCATCCCTCCATACAGGAGCAGGGGACAACAGATTTAATGGCAGGGGACACGGGAGTGTGCACCAGCCCTGGTTTCAGCCCGCGTCCATCCATCGTTATGTGCTATGTGCATCTCTATGCTCCACACATGGAGCAGGGAGATCAAGGTTTGGCCAATTTTTGCTGACACCTGGACCAAGCAGTGCCAGTCCTATCTGGGAGGTGCAGGCACGGCCGTGCTCTCGCTGTGCATCCCTTCCCCTCCCGCAGAGCGCAGCACCAGGAGGCAGATGTCTGCCTTGCCAGAGCTCTGATGGGAGATGTTTCCATTTGCTCTTGTCATTTGGAGCAACAAATCACTTGTTTTGCTCTAATTTTGCAATTACAAGGTGGTAGCTCTGGGCTACAAGCAAATGCAAATGCCTCAGGCTGGGGAGCAAATGCACATGCACCCATCCCCGCGTGGAGCAGCAGCGTCTTATCATGGACACTGCAGCGGCTGCTAATTAGCCACTAATTTTACAGACTTCTTTTATGGTTTCAGGTCATTTAACCTTTCCCGTGGGCTGGAGCCCTGCAGCCAGGCCTCTCCCACTGGGCACCAGGATGGCTCTGCAGAGGCTCCCTAGGGAGAACAGGGCAGCAGCGCTGGTGGCAGAGCAGGACCCCTGGTGCCAGCCCCGGTGCTCCCACCTCCCGGAGATGCCAGGACCCGAAATAGAATCACAGAATCGTTGCGGTTGGAAAAGCCCTTTAAGACATCAAGTCCAACTGTTCCCCTAACCCTGCCATCCCACCACTAAACCCTGGCCCTAAGCACCTCAGCTGCACGGCTTTTAAATACCCCCAGGGGTGGGGACTTGACCCCTTCCCCGGGCAGCCCCTTCCACTGCTTGACAACCCTTTCATTGAAAAAATTTTCCCTAATGTCCAGCCTAAACCTGGCCTGGCACAACTTCAGGCCATCATGCTCAGGTTCCTCTCAGAGGGGACATGAATTTACTCCAAAAGCCATACAGGCTTCTGCATGTCTCCTGCTGCTTGTCCTCCTGTCACTCCAGCATCTCCTTCACCAGGGGTTCCCTTTGCTGTTTAAGGGTGAGGACCAAGGACAACACACCCTTAGACCCACCCCTACACCTTGAAGGTGTCCAAGCTCTCCTTCCTGCCCTCCCTTGTCACGTTAGGCACGGTCACCCTCTGCGCATCACTTCAGCCTGCACAGCTCTTCACGGCTACAAGAGGCGACCCAGGTAGACAGAGCAAACAGCTCTTGACTTTGCTCCAGACCAGTGCTTGATATATCTCCCTCCCACTGTCATGCGAAGCAGAAATTCAGATCCTGCATGACACTGGGTAAAAATTATCCCGCTCCGACAGCGACCCGCACAAGTCCACATACAGGTTCCATTTGGGCCCAGTTTTGGAGGTTTAAGCAGTGCCTTGGGTTGACTTGTCTGTGAGAGCACTTTTCCTCCCCAGAGCCTACGTCCAAGCCACAGGTTTGATCAGTATCAAGACACCATGCTGGCCTCAAATGGAGAAATTAAACGAATGCCTTGCATATTTTAGCAACTCACGCACGTGAGCAGCTGTAATTGAAGACACGATCCGTCTCGCCCTTCAACATGTATTGGCAAATTACAGCCTTTCGTTATTTCCCTGAGTTTAATCCGCATCGAGGTAGAGGCATTTGTCTTGCATTCGCCCCTTGCAGGGAGCCCAGCTCCCGACCAATCCCTCGGGAACAAGGAGCGCTCCAGGCTTCTCTCCACCTGCTGTGCGAATGCCCACACTGAGAACACCCAGTGCACACACGGGCGGCTGCCCCGGCTCCAGCCGGGTGTTTCGGCACATCCGTGCTGCCCAGTGCTTGGCGCAGCCGGGATGCACTGCATGGAGGTCCGCAGTCTGCATGGCACTGCCCTGGGGAGCCCGGGGCCTCAGGAACATCCAACCACTGGGTTTTTTCTTTTCCCCCCACAAATACTGTACTTCCAGGCTAACCTGGAACAAGGTAGACAGAAAAAAAAAAAGAAAAAAAACCACAAAAAAACGCTCAGCAAACTGCAGCCCCATCCTGTTCCTGTGGCACAGGGGCCCCAGCAGTGCCCCAGCTTTCCAAGGAGCCTCCTTCAGCCCCCAGAGCCCAAGGGCTCTGGGACATGTCCTGCAGGAAGGCTGGGCTGCACCAACCACCATGCTCCGGAGGGAAACCCCTTTGCCAAGAGCCCAAGGGACCACAACATTCTCCTCCCCATGGGAAACCCAGCTGAGAGCTGCAGCCCCCCCCTTCCAATGCCTCCGACTCCCTGACAGCCCCATCACCGTTCACATGGGTCCCACCAGGGACGGACACGAGCCCCAGTAATGCAGTTTCCCTGCAAAGATCTGCTTGGGCTCACAGCTCTCTGGAAGATCAGGGCACCCAGAAAACAGGGTGTTCATCAGGGGATGCAGGTGCATCGGGGGCAGGGGTGCAGGAGCCCTGCTAAGCAGCACCCCCGTGATCCACCACCCAGACTGGGGGCTCCACGCTGCAGCTCCTACCCCTCAGCCAACATTTCACCCCGATGTTTATTAGCATTTAGGCAACATCTATTTTTCAGCTTTTTAAGACACAATAAAACGCATAAGATGAGGATACAGCTCAGGGTTGGTGTTTAAGCCAGGTCATGGGGCTTTACTGTGTTCAGCTGAAGCATCCACTCACCAAATGGGGCCATCAGGCAGAGGGTTTGCTCCTGCTGACTCTGGCAATCTCCACCTGAAGGGTTTGGGGGCCACAGCATTGACAGAGACACCCTGCCCCCATGCAGTCCCTGCCCCAAACCTCACCTCAGCTCATCCCAAGAGGAGCCAGCACTGGCTCCCTCTTTTAAGCTGTGCTCTGGGTGGTGCCTGAGCCCAAGTGGAGCAGCTCAGCCCCACCTGTGTCCCCAGCCCAGCCCTCCCCACCTCTCCCCACCTGCTCACCCATCAGCTGCACAGGCAGGATCAGGGCCACGGTGGCCAGGAGGGGGCCCCCGGGAACCCCCTTCCCCTAAGCACCTCAGCTGCACGGCTTTTAAATACCCCCAGGGGTGGGGACTTGACCCCTTCCCCGGGCAGCCCCTTCCAGTGCTTGATATATCTCCCTCCCACTGTCATGCGAAGCAGAAATTCAGATCCTGCATGACACTGGGTAAAAATTATCCCGCTCCGACAGCGACCCGCACAAGTCCACATACAGGTTCCATTTGGGCCCAGTTTTGGAGGTTTAAGCAGTGCCTTGGGTTGACTTGTCTGTGAGAGCACTTTTCCTCCCCAGAGCCTACGTCCAAGCCACAGGTTTGATCAGTATCAAGACACCATGCTGGCCTCAAATGGAGAAATTAAACGAATGCCTTGCATATTTTAGCAACTCACGCACGTGAGCAGCTGTAATTGAAGACACGATCCGTCTCGCCCTTCAACATGTATTGGCAAATTACAGCCTTTCGTTATTTCCCTGAGTTTAATCCGCATCGAGGTAGAGGCATTTGTCTTGCATTCGCCCCTTGCAGGGAGCCCAGCTCCCGACCAATCCCTCGGGAACAAGGAGCGCTCCAGGCTTCTCTCCACCTGCTGTGCGAATGCCCACACTGAGAACACCCAGTGCACACACGGGCGGCTGGCCCGGCTCCAGCCGGGGGGTTCGGGCCATCTGCCCCGGCTCCAGCCGGGTGTTTCGGCACATCCGTGCTGCCCAGTGCTTGGCGCAGCCGGGATGCACTGCATGGAGGTCCGCAGTCTGCATGGCACTGCCCTGGGGAGCCCGGGGCCTCAGGAACATCCAACCACTGGGTTTTTTCTTTTCCCCCCACAAATACTGTACTTCCAGGCTAACCTGGAACAAGGTAGACAGAAAAAAAAAAAGAAAAAAAACCACAAAAAAACGCTCAGCAAACTGCAGCCCCATCCTGTTCCTGTGGCACAGGGGCCCCAGCAGTGCCCCAGCTTTCCAAGGAGCCTCCTTCAGCCCCCAGAGCCCAAGGGCTCTGGGACATGTCCTGCAGGAAGGCTGGGCTGCACCAACCACCATGCTCCGGAGGGAAACCCCTTTGCCAAGAGCCCAAGGGACCACAACATTCTCCTCCCCATGGGAAACCCAGCTGAGAGCTGCAGCCCCCCCCTTCCAATGCCTCCGACTCCCTGACAGCCCCATCACCGTTCACATGGGTCCCACCAGGGACGGACACGAGCCCCAGTAATGCAGTTTCCCTGCAAAGATCTGCTTGGGCTCACAGCTCTCTGGAAGATCAGGGCACCCAGAAAACAGGGTGTTCATCAGGGGATGCAGGTGCATCGGGGGCAGGGGTGCAGGAGCCCTGCTAAGCAGCACCCCCGTGATCCACCACCCAGACTGGGGGCTCCACGCTGCAGCTCCTACCCCTCAGCCAACATTTCACCCCGATGTTTATTAGCATTTAGGCAACATCTATTTTTCAGCTTTTTAAGACACAATAAAACGCATAAGATGAGGATACAGCTCAGGGTTGGTGTTTAAGCCAGGTCATGGGGCTTTACTGTGTTCAGCTGAAGCATCCACTCACCAAATGGGGCCATCAGGCAGAGGGTTTGCTCCTGCTGACTCTGGCAATCTCCACCTGAAGGGTTTGGGGGCCACAGCATTGACAGAGACACCCTGCCCCCATGCAGTCCCTGCCCCAAACCTCACCTCAGCTCATCCCAAGAGGAGCCAGCACTGGCTCCCTCTTTTAAGCTGTGCTCTGGGTGGTGCCTGAGCCCAAGTGGAGCAGCTCAGCCCCACCTGTGTCCCCAGCCCAGCCCTCCCCACCTCTCCCCACCTGCTCACCCATCAGCTGCACAGGCAGGATCAGGCCCACGGTGGCCAGGAGGGGCCTCCTGGTACCCCATTTCTGCAGGGCTCCCAGCAGGCTCACGGCTGGCTCCAGCACAGGTCCATGCACCAGCGAGCATCCTCAGCCGATGCCTCCAACTCTGCAGAACAATGGGGCCAGCAGGGCCCAGCTCTCCATGCCCATCAGCCACTGCTTCTGGGCTGGGAAAGGATGGATCTGCCCATCACTCCCACTGAGGCTGCTTTCCAGCAGGTCATTAATGACAGTGAACTTTAAAGAGCTGGGAGGTGGACGCAGCCAGCCTGATGAACCGGCCCATGGGGGTCCTGTGGACCTGGAGAAATGGATAAAGGTAAGAGCTTTTTGGCAATGCAGAAGAAGGGGGTGTCTCCCTGCCTCGGAGTTGTGCCAGGAAGCACAGCCAAGGCTGAGCCCGCTGGTGGCACTGGCAGAGCCTCCGCTTCCCATCCCGCAGCACCAAGGGGTGCTGAGACAACCCAGACCAGCTCCATGGGGGCTGCTGGTCGCCACCTCACTTCGTGGATGAGCTGGAGGATGGGAAGGGTCAGATCCCCTGGGTACTGGACAACCCAGGAGGTTCAAAAGTTCTGTGAGCACCAAAGCCGCAATCCCTGGGTGCCTGTTTCCATCCAAGCACTGTCCGAGCTGGAGCAGCACGGGCAGCCGGTCCCCGCCGGCGTCCCCCGCATCCCACCATGCCCAGTTGTTGACACCCCTCTGCTGCACGTGGGCTGGACAGGAAAAAGCGGACAATCTGCAGTATTGCATCGTAGGAGCCATCAGTTAAATGAGCTATTTTAATTAAGTGCAATCTAAGTTATGCGGTAATGTCAGGAGAGATGATAGAAAACACTCGGCTTGGCCTAGCCAGCGGAGAAGGATGTATTTCATGAGCCTCATTAGCCCGTGACCCGTCACCGACCTCGCCCCGTGCGCGCGCCTGTGCATGCTTGCACCCACGAACCCCGCTTGCTTCCAGCCAGACTGCCCAGGGACAGGAGCAGGCCACCCGATTTCTGTCCTGCTGTCCGGTATGGGCGGATGGAAAGCACTGCAGTTGGGGTCAGCTCATCCGGACAGGCGGCAGGGAGCTGCGCCCTGCGGCGTACCATGCCCCCATGCCTGGGCAGACAGACGGGTGGACACAGGACATGGCAGCACCTCCCGCCTGCCCTGAGCCTCTCCTGAGCACTGCATCCCCGTCAGAGCCTTGGCACTTCACCCACCAGAGCCAGCGGCTTAAATTAATCTGAGATTAACTAGTTTGATCTCTAACTTTGCGTTTTATGCCTGTGAGATTGGGGTTTTTTTAAAGCGCAGGAAAGCTCATTTCCAGCAGAGCTGTCGTGCTGCTGGCAGGCACAGCCACAGCCATAAAATACCAGCCCCGACTCAAGACGTCAGCGGGGAACAAAGATAGACTGTGATGCAGAAAAGATGCACGCATTTAAAATAATCTCCGAAGAATGCCACACGGCCCTGCAGACACATGTCTCCAGCGTCTCTCCCGAGCTGATCTTTTCCTCTTTAAATAGACTGCACCACTTATTCCCTCCTGGTGGCCTTCCAGTCTTTATTTTGCTTCTAATAACGATGCATCATCTCCTCCGGTCCCTCCGGGAAGCCCCTCGCCGGGTGCTGCTCACCAAGCGCACGGGCTCCTCGGAGGTGGCCTCCGCGCCGCCGCTGCGGAGCACCCGGAGCGAGAGCCTGCAGCAGAAAATGTGGGGTTTGCAGAAAATTCTTGGCAGTTCTCCCACAGCTTCCCTACTCCTGAAATTAAAGGATCGAGCCGCAGCAACCCCTCCATCTAAATTAAAACGAGCTATATTTACTGTTCATGCTAATTGAATTATATTAACTCTGAGCTGGATGATAAGCAGAGCCGTCCCTTACAGTTCCTGGACTTAATACGTTTAGCACTCAGACAAATGCACGCTGGTGTGTCATCGTGTTCAAAGTGGAGGAATTTGGTCCTGGGCAATTTTCATCCTGCCCTGACAAGGCTGGTTGGGAATTCAGGGTTTATCTCGGGGGTTGCTGTGCGGAAGCGCTGGCGAGTCCAGTGCAAATGTGGCAGTTCTTCCGCTGGCACCGGGGAGGTGAAACCACACTGGGGTGGCATGGGCGGTGCTGGATGGTGATGGTGGTGCTGAGATGGGCTTGGGGCGATGCCGGTGCCACGCAGGTGGTACCAGGGATAGGAGCGGCTTATCCCCCCAGTCCATATCCCCCCATCCCTGCAGGGCTACAGTAGGGCAGGACCCAGCCTCACCCTGCTGCTGCTGCAGGATCCCCACGGTCCTGCCCCCACCATCCCCATCCAGGTGGGTGCACGGCCAGGTGGGGAGGGATGGAGCCTGCAGCACCCACCCAAAAGCTGGGGCAGCAAAGGGGTCTGGGCTGGGGCAGAGCACTGTGAGGTGACAGGACAGAGGTATGGGTGGAGAAGGAGAATGTGCCATCAGCCCTAACGCCATCAATATGAACTTAGTTCAAAAAACTCAGGCAGGAGGCTTCAATAAGACCAAAGGACCCTGCCAAGAGTCACACTTCCTATATTGAAGTGCCTAAAAGCTGGACATGTAAGACATGAAGAAAGCACTGTCAGGGTAGGCCAGTGCCAGCCAGCAAATATATAACAGCGGGAACATGAAATATTAATCACTGGCGCATAAAACAATAGGAAAAACCTGCCTTTTGAGGCAGCCATCCATCCTCACTCAGCAGGGAACATCAAGAGACGCTAATACCATACAGGTTCTGCTTAAATATTTGCCTTCCTTAATGCTCACGCAAGAAGCATTTGCTTTGAAGTTGAAAATAGACTGTAAATGTCTTTTGTGTGAGATGAAACATGATAAGACATGAAACCAGGAGGCTAAACTGTAGTTAATCACAGCGGTTTTACAAGCAACAAATCATTATTGTAGACAGTAAAGTGTATCGCTTAAAAGCGTGCGCCACAAGGCTCGGCAGAGAGGAGAGCTCTGGCCGGGCATCACCTGCCACCAGTGGGCTTGCAGGTCGTGGTCCATCAGGGCAGCCGTGGGAGCAGCCATGGCGCTGGATTGATGCTGGCACAGGGCTGGATCGATGCTGGCACAGGGCTGGGTGGATCCTGGTGCAGGGCTGGATCGATGCTGGCACAGGGATGGACAAATGCTTGTGGTACTGGATCGATGCTGGCGCAGGGCTGCACCCATCCTGGCACAGGGCTGGGCTGATGCTGGCACAGGGCTGGACCAATGCTCACGCAGGGCTGGACTGATGCTGGCACATCCCGGAGCAGCTTTCCCCAGCGGACCGATGTGTTTTGGGGATGGTTCATCCACGCAAGTGTGGGGGGAGGGCAGGAGCACTGTGGGCATCCCTGCACTGGCACTGCAATTCTGGAGGCTGGCACCAGCCCTGGCTGTGCCTGCAGCATGGGTTGGGGTTTTGGCTGGGGGCGATTTTTGTTTAGCCTGGGAAAAAGGAGGCTGAGGGGAGCCCTTATCGCTCCCTACAACTGCCTGACAGGAAGGGGGAGCCGGGGGGGGTCGGGCTCTGCTCCCAGGGAACAGGCAATGGGACGAGGGGAAACGGCCTCAAGTTGTGCCAGGGCAGGTTTAGGTTGGACATTGGGAAAAATTGCTTCCCCGCAAGGGCTGTCAAGCCCTGGAAGGGGCTGCCCAGGGCAGGGGTCGAGTCCCCACCCCTGGGGGGATTTAAAAGCCGCGCAGCTGAGGCGCTTAGGGCCAGGGTTTAGTGGTGGGATGGCGGGGTTAGGGTAACGGTTGGGCTTGGTGATCTTAAAGGGCTTTTCCAACCCAAACAATTCTATGACTCTATGTTTCTATTCTATGATTTGTCCCACCCTGGGCAGACTCTGGGATACTCATGCAGGGAAAGCCACCCCCAAAAATGTGGGATATACTTGGGCCGAGGACGGAACCTGCAGTGAACACAGCCCTTTGGGCACGGGAAGGGCAGCTCTGCCGCCAGCTCACGCCGTGTCCTGGCACAGCCAGCAGCTGCTGCAGAGCGCAGGAGCGCACCTGCACCGCGGCACGCACGGCCGGCCCAGGACAGGTATATCCTACATCAAAAATGAAGATCGTGATTAGAAGTGATGTGCACTTGGGAGCCTGAGATAAGACCCCAAAGCAAGCATATAAGTATGACTGATTAACAAATAAGCCCTCACTAATTGTCTTAAAAAGTTGGATCTCAACAGCCAGGGAAGGGGAAAAAAAAAAAAAGAAATATTTAAATTTTCCTTGGGCTAAACATTTTTCTGGCTCGCTCAGACTCGCTCTGAATGTTTCCAGTCATAATCTCCCTAATTAACGCACGCTGCAAACCAAAAACAAATTTCCCCACCTCGTGGCTCTGGGAGGTTCAGCCGGATTAAAGAAACCTCAGGAACAAGGTCAGCGATTGCCCCCTGCCCGGTGAGCAGCGTCTTGGGGTGGGAGGCAGCCCGGAATAGGGAGAGATGAAGTTATTATCGGCAAATGAAGTGGAATAAGCCTTTAATTTTCTCCAGCTGTTGCTGGATGCGCCGAGAGAGAGGTGAGCTCCCCGGGATGCAGGGAGCGAGCCAGGAGATGGGGAGGCACCTGACAGCCCCCCGCATCTCGGGGGAATCAGGGGCGGGTAGTGGGTTTTTAATTACCATCACTTCATTTTCTGTAATTAACACAAATGCGGCTCCAGCCCTTATTTCATTTTCACAGGCCCAAAAGGAATTAAAATAAACCTTTTTAAAAAGCAAACCGATGCTCCAAGAGCCCATCACCGGGATGAGACCTTGGCACGGCTTGGGATTGTGGCTGGGGCCAGAGGTCCCTGGTTGCCCGGAGTGGACTGTGCAAGAGCACCCCAAATCAAGCTGCGCTCCCTGCCCCAAGGCGCGCCCCAATGTGTAAAACCACAGAAGCGCTGCTTTGGGGTCCCAGCGCATGTCTACAGCCAGGTGCATCCTCCAGCCCTCGGCATGCCACCGTGCCCATGGACCTGCCAGTATGAGGGAGCCCACAGCCTCAGCCGCGGTGGGAAAAACTGTTGATCAAAGTGTAAAATTAAATAAACTGGCACAAACAGAAAAGAAGGAGCCATCCCTGCGAGGCCGGGCAGCCCGCTTGAAACACAGGTGAAAATTCCAGGTAAAAGCAGACGGCTGCAGGTGGAGGAGTGCCTGGCCAGCCGGCTCACTCCTCCCGCAGCACTGGCTCCAAGGAGTAACAGTAATTAGAGCTTCCTAATGCCTCCAGCTCATTTTCTTTTTCCTTGAGTAACGTAATTTCTATAGGGCTTGTTGTCTTTATTAGGAAAATTAATCTAAATCTCTCTGTGCTCTGTCCGCTTTGCCGTCCACCGGAGCCATCCCAAGGAGGGTCAGAGGCAGGTCCTCTTCATGGCATGCAAATAAAAAAAAATTAAAAAATTAAAAAGGGAGGTCAGCTGGAGGCTACGGCAGAGGAAATTAATGATTTTTTAAACAACCAGGGAAGTTTGCGTCGGCCTGGTAATGTAATTCAATTTCTGTCGTTAAACCTGCGTCACTGACGTGAGGCTGCTTTTGCCCAACTAAGCAAAATCCTCTTATTAAGCCAGAATTGTCATTAGGGCAAGAATAAAATGAGGGTGAATGGCAGAGGGGATGGAGGCTATGGGGATGCATGGTGCCATGGGGCCAGGGAAGGGCAGAGCAGGTTTCTTCCCACCCTGAGCAACCAGCACCCCGGGGTGCCCAGGATGGCTGGGGGCGCTCAGCGGAGCTGGGAAAGGAGCAGGGATGGGATCTGCCGCTGCAAGGTTGCATCCTCAGCACCAAGCACTGCTGATACCATTGGCCAAAATCCCTGCTGGCATTGGTGGCTCTGGCCAGATTTCCAGGAAAACGTCCCATCCCTATTTAAACCATCCGGAGTTTTTTTTGGCTGCGGGTAATTTTCCTTCTCGTTACTGCTATGCCCACCCCAGCTTCCTCCTTCTCTCCCTGCAACGCCTGGGGAAGGGTTAGGAAAAGCACTTGCACCCTCCCGTGCCTGTGTCCACAAACTGCAAGGCGGCATGGGAGCATGTCTTGGTCCCCCGTGGCACCCATCCCACAAGTGGGAGGAATTGTCACCGGCCCCCCAGAGAAACTCCCAAGGGGGTTTCCTTCCACCACTGCATCTTGGGGAAAACCAGCCCCAAAAACCCCACCTTCCCCCCCAGCGCCATGGGTGAAGGGCAGCGGGGCAGTGGGTGTCCCATGGTGGGGGATGGATGGATGAGGATGGGATCTGTGGATGGTCTCATGTGCACCCAGCTGGGAAGCAAAGGAAGGGCACCAGACCAGGAGGAAAGCAGCGGACCAGAGATTCAATTGGTCAAAAAGCAGCTTGAACCTTCAGACTGGAACCTGATTAGCAGAGCCAGAGGGCGTCTGGCACACTGGGAAGGCAGCGAGGGCAATGCCACAGGGCACGAGCCTGGCAGATGTGGCGCTGGCTCCTGTGTTCCAGAGCAGACTTTACCCCCTTGGAACTGGAGTCCAACAAAGCCCAGCTCAAGTCTGCAGCCTCCACGAACCCGGTATCCAGCCCTGCTGAGGCTAAGAGACCTCTGGGAGGCAGGGAAGGGTCGTAGCTTCCAGTCCTGCAGGCAACTTCACGTGGGGAAACTTGTGAGACACCGCTAAAACTCCTATCCCTTCTGCCTGGAAAATCCTGCCAGCCCAGAAGGTACTAAGACAACACTACAT
This sequence comes from Egretta garzetta, assembly GCF_000687185.1. NCBI lineage: Eukaryota > Metazoa > Chordata > Aves > Pelecaniformes > Ardeidae > Egretta > Egretta garzetta. Next base: position 2,460,562 of record NW_009259977.1, read on the forward strand.
AAAAGCTAAAATCAGCTTCAACTGGACAAAAAATGCTGACTGGAGGGAAAAGGAATCATAGAATCATAAAATCGTTGCGGTTCGAAAAGCCCTTTAAGATCATCAAGCCCAACCGTTACCCTAACCCTGCCATCCCACCACTAAACCCTGGCCCTAAGCACCTCGCCTGCCCAGCTTTTAAATACCCCCAGGGATGGGGACTCGACCCCTTCCTTGGGCAGCCCCTTCCAGGGCTTGACAGCCCTTGTGGGGAAGGAATTTTTCCCAATGTCTCCAGGCTGAACACCCCCAGCTCCCCCAGCTGCTCCCCAGCAGCCTTGGGCTCCAGACCCCTCCCCAGCTTCCTTGCCCTTCTCCAGACACGCTCCAGCCCCTCCGTGTCCTTCTGGGAGTGAGGGGCCCAACCCTGAACCTAGCATTCGAGGGGCAAAACCTTCCCTAATGGAAGTTTTGATCCCAAGAATGCCTGAAGGTCTCCAATGCATCAGCATCTCCCTTCCACGTGGCAAAACCTGGGGTAATGGTAACAGATACAGGATAAAACCACAGGCACCAACCTCAGGCCAGTCCTTTGGGTTGTGAGGCCACACTGGATGCGGGACAGCGCATCCCCACACCTCGGCTCACAGGATCCACAGCTGGAGACAAAGCCTCCAGGTGAAATCTGCTCTCAGCTTTCTGGCCAGGGCTTTGTACCTGTGTTTGCACCTGCATTTGTGCCTGCCTTGCATGCATCCCGCCACCAGAACAGCCTCCCCATCCTTTCCTCCAAAACTGGGAAAACTGAGTAGAGAAGGAATCCCAGGGCAGATCCGCCAGGCACCAGAGTGCCATCACCAGTGCTTTTTAAAAAAAAAAATAAATAAAGAGGTTATTTCTCGGACACAGTGAATCAGTGCTTTATTTTCAGTATTGAAAGAGGCACAAGGCCAGCAGTGAGCTCCAGGTAACGAGCTGGCACGTTGCACTTTATCACTGCCCTTGTAATGCCTGGACTGAGGCAAAACGCATGCAGAGAAAAAGCCCCCGGTGCGCCCCAAGTGCCGCTGCGGCATCGCAGCCACACCAAACCACTCGTGTGTTGCACCAGAGCTGCACCGCCGGACCCCACGGCTCAGCAAAGGTTTGCTGTCTTCAAAATTCCCTGCACATTGATTTCAGTGGAGGATTTGGTTTCTGGGACGGGGAGGGAAGGCCACGAATCAGATGCGGAATTAAGGATAACGCGGTGTCACAGCCCTTCCGAGCGCAGAGGGAATGCGGATGTGATTCCTGAAGCCTGAGTTGTGCAAGGTGCTGCCTGTGAGCCTGACTCTGGCCTCCCTTGCACCAGTGTACAGCAAGGAGGAACCGTTAGTGCCGCTGGGGTTTACAGCACAGTGATAAATCAACGCAGAATCAAGCCCAGAGGAGATGTGAAATCTAGAACTGCCTCTACTGTGTGCAAGATGGGTAGAGGGGTGAAATACCTGGCTGCTGTCTAGCTGGATCATAAAATCATCCTTGCCCTAGCACCCTGGAAGGGTTTATGTAGAGCAATTCATACCATGACCCCAGCCCAGAATAGCAGCAGGGATTAACCCAGACTCTGCCCGCAGCTAATCCAGCGTTACTCCCTGGAAATGCCAGCAGAGCGACCCTGGATTGCATCAGTTCCAGGCCAGAATCAGCCCCTCCCAGCTGTGATCTGGAGAGGGTTCTGGCTCGGCTGAAGTCAACAGCAAAACCACCCCCGAGCTCCACAGAGGCAGGACCGCAGGCACATGTCCTGCTTTAATGGACAAAACCAAACGGGTGCAGCAGTAGCTGCTGCTGGCAGGGGCAAGGATGCTGGGGAGAGCGGATGGTTGGGGAGGGGGCAAGTGTGGGTAAAATGAAGAGCTGTAGCCTTTGCATCACCCCAACTGGTGTGAAACACCCTTGGGCACAGGCCACCCGGCAAGCACAGAGCTTCAGCAACCCCATTTTCCCTTTGCCTCCTCCGTGCTCCTCCCAGCACCCCGAATCGGAGCAGCCCTGAGGAGGGAACCAGCCTGGGGAAACCAGGAGCTTCTTTGGGGTTTCTCTTTCTCCCGGTGCCCCCTTGACCGGAGGGTGCACCCCAAGGTGTGAGCGCAGGATCAGCCCAAGAGCAGTGTGCCAAGAAGAGCAGCTCGCTTACTTTTCCTTCAGGTCCTCGTCTGCTTTGCCTAAAAGAAGGGGATGAAAAATCAGGGCTCGTGTTTTTTGCTCCAGAACACCCAGCCCCTTTTCTATGGTTATTTCACTACGCGTGGCTAACGTCTCACAACCATCACAGTCCAACAAGCAGGACAGCAAGTCGTGGTCCCCTGAACTCAGCCTCCCAAAGCCTTTTTCTGACTCTGGGGAAGCAAACAGCACGATAGCCACAAGGGCAAGCAGCCCTGCCCTTCTCCACAGACCCAAGCCCCACCCGTAGGGCAGCCGCAGTATTCAGAGCTCCCACCCGCCTCCTGCGAGGAGCAAAGCAGCAAACTCCCCCAGCCCCACTGCGCCACCGCAGCAGCTCCCTGCCCTCGCTTTGCACCACCAGCAGAAAAGCCCCAACGCTCAGCTGCCCCTCGGACACGCCACCGAGCCACCAGCTGAGCAGTCCGACGCGTGTGAGATTTATTGAGGATGCGAGTGGCTCCTTGGCTTATCTGAGCAGGCAGCTACGCCCCACCGAAAGCAGTGCATCGCACACGGCACAGCCTGGCTATCAGCAGCTGCCCCCAAAATAACTGTGTGGGCTGAAACAACTGCCAAGCCACAGCCTGTACCTTTTGGGACAAACTTCAGCGAGCTGCTGAATATTCAGAAGCGGGACTGCCCCCTCTTCGGTCCATCGTTGAGGAATTCATGGCCGAGCCCGTTGCCACACTTGCCACAAGACACCTAGAAACGCAAGGAGAGGGTTCATCAGCAAGTGGTCTTTCTGAGCAGACAGGCTCGGGGGAAAAAAGCCCCTGGTTTTTTTTTTTTTTTTGGGGGGGGGGTGTTTTGCTGCTTCCCAAGGGTTTCTGAATCAGCACCTTTAAAGCCCCCGGCCGCTCCTTGCGCTTGGCCACGCTGTCCTCGTGGATGGTCTCGGTGAAGGCTGGCCACGGGGACGAGTGCTCGTACTTGGCGCGGCTGGAGAACAGCTCATGGCCGCACTTGGCACAGACGTAGATGCCTGGGGAGGGCAGCAGGAGAGGGGTCAGCACTGGGGGGCAGCCCCCGGCCCCGCTCCGCAGCCCCCTCCCAGCAGCGATTGCCGGGGGTCAGAGGGCGGGTGGGCAGCGGTGGGGACACAGCAGCAGAGTGACACGGGACACCAGCGCCGGACTTTGCCCGCGTGGGCCGCTGCCGCCAGACCCCCAGGGCCACGCAGGGGAGAGGGAGTTTTTGGGACCCACATCCCCCATAGGGACTCCTCCACAGGACGGGTCCCCTCCACGCCCAGGGGTTCCCCCGGGCCGACCTTTGTAAGCAGCACCCCCCCAGCTTCCCCCCCCGGCCCCACGG
>NW_009259977.1:2464910-2467391 GCF_000687185.1 Egretta garzetta
GCCCGGGTACCGGCGCCGCGGGGCGGGGGTGGAGGTTGGGCCTCTCTCGAGACGAACCGAGGGGTCCCCCCCGGACACTCCCGGGTCTCAGCGGGTGGGGTGCGGGCTCGGTGGGGGCCACCCGTCCCACCACCCCAGGAGCGCGGAGCCAGGGGTCACCCGTGGGGACCCTCCGGGGCGGCAATGTGGGGGCTGCGCTGTGTCCCTTGGTGCGGTGCGGGGGGCTCCTGGAGCGGGAGGAGGCAGCGCCCCGGCATGTGGCAAGGGAAGGGCTTTGAAGGTGAACTGCAGGCAGCCGGCTCCTTGGCAGGCTCTGGGAGGGGACGAGCTGCGTGCGGCTTCATTTTCCTTGGGGTCACCCGTGGGGACCCTCCGGGGCGGCAATGTGGGGGCTGCGCTGTGTCCCTTGGTGCGGTGCGGGGGGCTCCTGGAGCGGGAGGAGGCAGCGCCCCGGCATGTGGCAAGGGAAGGGCTTTGAAGGTGAACTGCAGGCAGCCGGCTCCTTGGCAGGCTCTGGGAGGGGACGAGCTGCGTGCGGCTTCATTTTCCTTCCAAAAAACCAAGCACCGCACGTCTCTTCTTCCCCAGTTTTACCCGAGGACCCTTGGATGCATCCTCATCCAGTGGGCTCTCACAGCACTTGCTCCTTCCTCCGTGCAAGAGTAAAAATGCTGGTGCCCTTCGGACAGAAGCCAGGGACTGTCCCAAAGAGCTGGCCCTGCGGCCAGGGAGCCCTGTGGCCTGCAGCAAAGCACCTGGATGGGTCCCTGCTCCCTAATGCCAACGGACATGTCCATCAGCTAGGAGCTGACCCCGGGGCTGTGCCCGGAGTGGAAAGCCCCGCGTGGGGCCAGTGCTGGCAGTGCTCCTGCCCGCTGGGTGCTGCCGGTTTGAATTAGGTCAGGCTTTCATCTTGGGCAGGCTGAGCTCCCCGCTCCAGCCCGAGGGATTGATGATTCGTGGCAGGCGCCCGGGCAGGGGGAGGAAGGGGCTCTCGCTGCAGCACCGTGGGGCAGCGGGGAGCCGAGGACTCGCCATGTCACTGCATGGAGAATGGGTGATGTGCTGTTTTGAAAGCATCTTCCTTATTGATACACCGAGATCAGACGAGTGGAGTGTCAGGAAAGGCTCCAAATAGACTCAAGGGACGTGTACGCCTTCAGGGCGTAGTTTTTCAGCCAGTGGAAGGAGCCACAGTGGCCAACGGGACCCTGTGTCTCCATGGCATTGTCCACCTGGACATCTGCTGCTAACCAGAAAGCCTTTTCAGAAGGCAAAGCTGTGCCCGTGCTAATGAAAGAGATGAGTGAACTGGCCAGGTCCTTTCCCAAGGTAGTGTCCTGGTGAAACCAGAGCTGAGACCTCTCCCGTGAGCTGTGAGGGCCATGCCATGAAGGATGCAAAAGTCTCGGGACGGCCCGGGCTCCCTTTGCTCTGTGATGGCCACCCCGAGTTAGTAGCTGCTCTCAGCATCAGCAGCAGCCAAGGTACAGGAGACAGGCAGAGAACAGGGACGGCTGAGACACGGGGGTGAAGCAAAGTCTGTAGCGGTGGAAAGGCTGAGCTCAACCCTGGGACAGCACAGGGTGGTGGGGAGGCTTTGGGAGTGGGTGCTGGGGCTGGGTTCTGAGACTGGCTGGCTCCAAGCATCCCGGCAGGCACAGCCACACTGGAGCCATTCGTGCGGTGCCTGTTCTGCTCCTCATTCTCCCCAGCAGTATGAAATCCGCTCCAGTATCCACCAGTAAATCCCCTGAGAAGGAGCAATATGATGTGGAAGCCAGAGCAGAAGACAGCTGGGATCCCTACCCATTGCCCAAAATTATGCCAAGGTTGCAGGGAGACTTTGTTCAAAGCCCCGCACTCCTTAATCACAGGATAATGCAGAGAGCTCTCCAGTTACAGCACTAATAACCACCGCAGTTTGGTTTCCATAGTGGGATATTGTGGAGATAATTAGATGAGGGACTTCCAGCTCGTTTGGCTGGGTGATGAAAGCCTCCTCCACGCCCAGGCAGAGCTGTGCCACCGCCGCCACCAGCACTGCCAGCCCTCCGCCACCAGCACCTCTAATGAACTGGAGAGGGCTGCTGGAAATTAATTTTTCAATTAACTCTCCCTGATTTCACCATAAAAGCAAACACCAGTCAGGCAGTGCCCACCTGGGAGCGAGTGGCTCAGGGCGGTGACGAGGCAAACCCTGGCATGGGGAAACTTTCTCTTCCCAAGTGGTTTGTAGGTATTGCACCCCAGGGTGAGCTAACACTCCGTGCCATGCTGTGCCGTGCCGTGCTGTGCTGTGCCGTGCTGTGCCGTGCCATGGAGGCTCTTGCTGCCTCAAAGGCACCAGTTTGCAGGGCTGCAGCTTGGGTCAAGTCCAAGCCCTGAATGAACCAGAGCTGAGAGCAAGGAGCAGAAATTTGGAACCTGGGTCCAGCAGAGAGGCTTGCTGATGGTTATGGCTGGGGTGTTTTCAAGAGC
>NW_009259977.1:2467417-2473094 GCF_000687185.1 Egretta garzetta
TCCCTCCTCAGCTCACAGCTCCCGAGGCCCTTCCCACAACACATCTGAAGCCGCTGCCGTCCCCATCCACCCATCACCCACCCGTGCCCACCCAGCTACCCCCGGCATTTGATGAAAATGCTTGCAAGGACCTTCATATTTGATTTATCCTATAAGGAGCAAAGAGAATCCCCCCACCCTGCGCACCCCCGTGGTTGCTGGCTGGGGACGAGCTCTGGGCTGGAAGGTGGGTTAGCGCTGACACCAAGGCGCTGGCTCCAGGGGCACCTCTGGGCTCGATATTTCCTCTCCAAACCCTGAGCCAGCAGCAAAGCCTTCACCGGGGCCACTCCATGTGGGCCTTCCATCTCGGGGTGCTGGTGGCCCAGACGTGGCACCCAGCGGGGTCCATCCCTGGTGCTCCCCACCCTCCCGGCCACCCACGCTCCCCAGAAGTGGCGGTGTTTCAGCAGCAAAGCTATAGCCCCCGCTGTACTTGACGTCCCTGCCAGATGAAAACTCCCATACAAACCCAGGCTATTATTATCTCCGTCTTCCACTGTGCTAATGGTCTCTCAGGAAACAGTCGTCTTTTTTTTTTTTTTTTTAGCTTTTAAAACCCACAAATACTAGAGCAGTGGTAACGAAAGCCAGGCATGGTGGAGCGGAGCACTGAGCCCTCGTCAAGCGTAGGGGGGCCGGCATCCCCCTAACCAGGCAGGGTCGGGCAGCGGCAGCCGGGCAGGACCAGCCCAGGACCAGCTCTGGGGCTTGCTGGTAGGCACAGTCGAGCGCTGGGGAGGGCGACGGGCAGCACAGGGGATACTGGGGGATGGCTGTGGCACTGGGAGCACCGGGAAACTGGTATGAGGGGTAAGTGGGGGGCTGCCCCCCACCTGCCATGCTTGGGGGGAAGGTGTACAGGGCCCCATGGCATCGAGGAAGGGGTCTCTTCCCAGGCCCAGCTTTGCCACTCATTTTTCCCCATTCGCTCCGTTTTGGTGTTTCGGTGCTTTGCAGGGTGCCCTAGACTGCTCCGTCTGCCGGGGCTTGCCGGTGGTGCTGGCAGCCCTGCCCATGGGATGGATGGGGACAGCCCCACAGCCAGGGTTTCTCTCGCTGGGTATCACCAGGGTGATCGTCTGCAGATTATTTGGGGTTAACAAGTGGCTCCTGTAAATCAGAAGCAAAGCAAAAGCCACAAAGCGTGAGATTATATAAACGGTGCTGGTGGCAGCTGCAGCACAGCCTGTAATTAATATGCGGCAGTGAAGGGCTTTGAAGATCCAGGGTGATGTGGATGCCGAGGGGCAGCACCCACCAGGGCAGGGTCCTGCCCAGCCCCAGCTCCCATGGGACAGTATCCCCGCTCCTGCTGCAGGGATGCTGCGAGGGGAAGGGGGCAGCAACAGAGCTCGAGCACCCCATGAACACACTGGGTGCTGGGCTCAGCCCCTGCAGAGCCCATCGTGCAGCCTCCATCCTCTCCCCCAAATGCACACATGCACGGCTCAGGAGCAGGGCCGGCCCCATTGCTCTGGCAGGAGTGCAGTGATGGAGGGATCACGGTGGCTGTTGGGGATGGGACAATGCTCTGCCATGGCCAGGAACACCCTCAGGGCTACGGAAACTTTATGTGTTGGGAAAACTTTTGTGCCCCTCCAGTAAAACCAGAGATTACTGACCCCTTGCTTCCAGAGCATCGTCATGCTGAACTGGGGCCACAGCTTGGGCTTCTTTCTTGTCAGGTTTATTAAGCAAGGGCCAAAGCACTGTTGTTAAGTAAGAAACATTTAGAGGAGTCAGAGTCCTGCCCATTGGCATTGCGTCCTTCCTCGCAGCCCCCGCACTTGCCCTGGGACCACCGTAATGGCCTGATGGGGAAGAATCCCCCTTTTTTTGCTGCAGACCTGGCTCACAGCCCCAGGTTCTTTGGAGACCCCATCACTAATTGCCTGACTGAGGTTCATCCTCATTATACAAATGGTTCCCTGCACACTGTCATTGAGCTCATTTTACCATGGTGCTTTCTCTGTCCCATCCCTGCTGGGAAGTGCAGGGAGAGCCATGAGCTCTGAGGGGCATCCCGAATTAGGGCTCACTCAGCCCACAGTGATGAGATCCCTGGGGACACCCCACTCCTGCTCAGCAGCTTGCAGTGACGCTGAGGGGGAAGGCAGGACCGGGACAGGGACACAAGGCTGAGCTACTTCCTCCTGTTCCCTCAGCAGCACCGGCACCCTGGGCAATGCGAGCGATGGCAGACCAGGCTGCGATGGCAGCAGACGCTTCTCCAGCCCTGGCACCATCCCCAGGCTCACCTCGGCACGGGGACACCGATGGGCTAATGCCCCATCCCACCAGCAGCAGGGAGGATGGCGGCAGCCAGGACGGCTGCAGGCTCGTTTTCACCATGGACGGGGATGTGAAGGCTCCTTCCTCACCCCAGCCCAGGGGGATGCTCCTGGCCGACCTCCCGCGGGCCCCCCAGCCCCGGCTGAGCCCTGCCAAGTCCCGCACGGCCCCGTCCTCCCCCAGTGTCTCCCCATCGGAGAGCCGCGCTGCCCTGCTCCGGCTGCGGGAGGCCAGGCTGGAGGACACCAAAAGGCGGCTGTCAGAGGCCGTGCAGGAGCCCCTCAGCCGGCTCAGCCGGCTCATGGCCGAGGAGAGCGGCCCCATGCCCCGGGTGAAGGCAGGCACCGGGGGGCAAGAGGCAGGGGGCATTCCCGGGCAGGGGGGCGGCCGTGGGGCTGGGGGACGCCGGGCACGGGACTGGAGCCCCTGGGAGCCCCCCCTGAACTGCCGCTACGAGATCTGCTCCTACGGGGACGTGATCCAGGTGGTGGAGGTGGCACAGCAGGGTGCCGAACCCCGGCTGCCACCCCCCAAGGAGCCTCCGCCAGCACGGCCGGGGGCCACGGTGCCAGGCAGAGCTCTCGCCTCCATTGCCCTCCTCGCCTACGGCTACTTTGCCCTGCCACTGCCACCCTATGCCGCTGGCCTCTGCCTGGGGCTCATCTGCGGGCTGGTGCTGGGCTTCCTCGCCGTCGTCCTCTTCGTGCCGAAGCCTCTGCCAGTGGCACGGGGACCACGGGGCCGTCTGCATCCCGAGCTGCTGCCAGGAGAGCCAAGGGAAACCCACCGCCTCCAGGTAGGAGAGGGGTGGCCCGGGATGGGGTGCTGGGCAGCGGCTGGAGGGGAGCCCAGGGGGCAGGGGGCAGCACTGCATGGGTGCAGAGCCTGCAGTGGGTGTAGGCTGCCTCCCCGTCCGGCACAGGGGGAAGCAGCCAGCTCCCTCTCCTCCCTCCCAGGGCTGGATGAACCAGCTGCACCTCTACGACCCTGAGCTCTTCCACCCCTCGCTCACGCACTCGGTGCTCGCCACGCTGGATGGGGCCACCCTCAAGCTCTCCTACCCCAAGAGCAACATCCCACGCCGAGCCACCTTTGAGGAAGAAATCCTTGACACCACCTTCATCAGCCACCGCTGCTACGACTTGACCGACGCCAAGGTGACCCTGGTGGTGCCAAGGACCCTCCCACGGGGACCCCCAATGCCCCACGCCCTGACCCGGCCTCACTGCCGCTCTTGGTGTTGCAGGTCTTCCTCTGCCCCCCCAGCCTGGCCCGAAAGCGGACGTGGAACCAGAAATACCCCATCTGCGTCCTCCTCCCTGACCCAGTGGAGGTAGAGTGCAGGAGCAGCAAGGAGCACGACGCAGAGCCGCAGAGGGACGAAGGGACAAAGAAGACACCGGTGCCAGGGCAGGACATCCCAGGGGACTGCGGGGAGAGGTGCCTGTACCTCTTTGGGCGGACGGGGAGGGAGAAGGAGGAGTGGTACCAGCACCTCGTGCGAGCCTCCCACCGGACACCCAGCAGCAGCTGCGGTGAAGCCAGGGCAGGTGAGAAGCAGCCACCATGGCCTTGGCTCTGCACCGTGACTGATCAGGGATGAAAGCTGCACGTGTGCGGGGACAAGAAGCCCTTGGTAGGCAGCCGTGAGCGGGGGGGGGCGTGAAGGAGCCCAGAGCATAGCCAAGAGTGTTTGCAGCAGCAGAGAGAGCCTGGAGGATCCCCCTCGCCAGCACAGGGTGGGTGGCGCGTCACTGGCATCACATCACCATACGTGCACCGCAGCATGTCACCGTGCGTGCCTCACAGCCAGGCAGTGTGTCGCCTCTCATGCCATCCTGACCTGGCTCATGTCCCCAGGCATGGGAGCGGCTCTGCGGAGCAGTGGCAGCAGCAGCGGAGGGAGCGCCGAAGACATCCCCTCCACCATCCCACCCAAGGACCTGGCGGGAAGCGTCCGACAGAAGATTTTCCTGGATTACAGCACCTACATGGCCCGATTCGTGCCAGCGCAAGTGGGGGGCAGCCCGGACCGGAGCCCCTCTCACGGAGAACTGGGCAGCCCTACACCCACAAAGGTGAGTGGGACAAATCCAACGCTGGGAGCAGGACCCGAGTGCTAAGCGGTGGCTGACAGACCCTGTGTGCTGCTTCTGTGGTTCTTCTCCTCCCTCCCGGTGCCGCGGTTTGAGCAGCCAAGCTGTGCTGCACGAGAGCACCCAGCCAGCGGGTCCCACCACTCGAGGTCCTACCCTCACCCCAGGGGCTCGTGGCTTCCTACCCTCCGCAGCTTGGCGAGGACACGGCTGGGCGCAGCGAGGCGTGCATGGCCTGGATGAACGCGCTGGTGGGGCGCATCTTCTGGGACTTCCTCCGGGAGCGATACTGGGCTGAGCAGGTGTCCAGCAAGATCCAGAAGAAGTTGAGCAAGATCAAGGTGAGAGGCAGGAGCATCACAGCACCCGTGGGAGCCTTGTCCCATTCTCAAGGTCCCATGGCAGGTGCCAGGCTGCAGTGATCATTCCCGTGTGGTTTCCCTCCATCAGCTCCCATATTTCATGAATGAGCTGGCGCTGACAGAGCTGGACATGGGCACATCCATCCCCTCAGTCCTCAGTGCCTCCAACCCCACTATCAATGACCAAGGTAAGAGCCCCGCAGAGTGGCAGGGACCCCAGGGCTGTCTTCACAGCAGCTGTTATCGAGATGCCAGCCCAGTCTCCAAAGAAGGGAGGTTTTGTCACGCACACGAGCAGCCCTCGGTCCTGCGTGTTGACAGGGGCGTGCCCCATCCCTCTCCCTGACAGGGCTCTGGGTGGACCTGGAGGTCACCTACAGCGGCTCATTGCAGATGACACTTGAGACAAAGATGAACCTCTGCAAACTGGGGAAGGAAAGCACTGCAGAGGAGAGCAGCCTGGCAGAGGCAGGCGGAGAGGGGTAAGGAGACTGTGCATGGCTGGGTTTCATCCTCCTCCTCTTCTTGCCTGAGTGAGGCAAGAGGGTGCTGCCCCCAGGGCTGCCCTGGGATGCTCTGTGGGGCTCACAGGGCCAGGCCACGGCTGATCCTGCTGGCAGACAGCGATGCAGAGGCATCCAGCGCCGGCTCCTCCGATGAGGAAGACATCACCACTGCAGAGCCCGCAGGAGCCCTGGGGGAGCGCATGCCACCACCTGGCACCGAGGGGTAAGGGGCTGTTGGGGGTCTGTGCCATGGGGCATACAGGGCGATGCTGGGGGAGGCACGGGCTGCGCCAGCACAGGGGATTGGGGCCGGCAAGGTGCCCAGCAAGGCGCACACTGGCACCCCAGCACACCATGGCAGCCCTCATGGGGCACTTCA
>NW_009259977.1:2473123-2484482 GCF_000687185.1 Egretta garzetta
GAAACCCAGCACAGCTCCAGGTCTCAACCCTGCTGCTGAGCTGTGCCCCCCCTCGCTTTAGCCACATCAGCAGCAACAGCACGAGCCGGAAGATCCTGCGCTTTGTGGATAAGATTGCCAAGTCCAAGTACTTCCAGAAGGCCACTGAAAACGAGTTCATCAAAAAGAAGATCGAGGAGGTTTCCAACACACCGCTGCTGCTGACGGTGGAGGTGCAGGAGCTGGCAGGCACCTTGGCTGTGAACATACCACCACCACCAACGGACCGTGTCTGGTACCAGCTCTCCTTCCTCCCACCCGGGGAACACACACGCATCCTCCTTCCAGCTCCCCTTGCTGCCTGCGGCTCGGCCGAGAAGCCAGCTCTGGGGCTTTGGGTGCAGCGGGGGTGCCAGCAAGCCAGGGCTGTTCTCCCAAAGGGACTCACAGACCTCAGGCTCATTTCTCCTAGTCTCCACCCAGGCCAAGACAGGCTCTGGGGACCCAGAGCTCCCACTGCAAGCCAGACACCTCCTCCCAGGAGGCGGGTCCCTAAAACCCAGCAGTGGGGCCACATGGGCTGTGCCACATATTTAGGACGTGATGCTTTCTGCCTCTTCCCTTTCCCCTCGCAGGTACAGCTTCCGAGTCCCACCCCAGCTGGAGCTGAAGGTGCGCCCAAAGCTGGGTGAGCGGGAGGTGACGTTCCTCCACGTCACCGAGTGGATTGAGAAGAAGCTGCAGCACGAATTTCAGGTGCCTCAGTCTGTTAAAGGGCTCAGCAAACCCTGCTGAAGCATTGCTGCGATCAGGGATAGTCAGACCGCCGTTTGGGCCAGGGCACTCTCTACAAAAAGCCAACATTTGATCTGGTTTGTCCAGCTTCAGGCAGTCAAGAAACACAACCTAAGTAACCGGCTCCCAGGGCTGGTGCGCTGGGCACTAGAGCGTTTGAGGAAAAGCGGGTTCCTCCCAGTTCCTCCCAGTATGTGCAGCCCTGCCCCAAGCAGGGGGGGACTGGGAGTGTCAGCAAGCTTGGGACATTTACCATCTCAAGGTACCCACTGGTTTGTTTTCAGCCTCTCACCTTTGAGGCCGCTGGTCAAAGAGCAGAAATGTCTCCAGAGATATTTAGGTGCCCAAATCCCCCCAGAATGCTGCCTGTTTGAATGGCTTCATAGGGCTGGTCCCTGCCCTCTGCCATGACCACCCTTGAAGCCACACACCGATCAGGTAGCAACATTCAAAATCACTTACTTGTTATTCTGAATTCCTCTTTTCAGAAAATTTTGGTGATGCCAAACATGGACGATGTCATCATTCCCATCATGCGCTCTGGCCTGGATCCTCAGCCACCCGCTGGGGGACTGCCCAGGGACCTACCGGCCAAGGGAGAGAAGAGGCTCTGAAGCGCAGCCCCTCGGGCAGGGCAGAGACACTGCACATGGCTCAGGGACCTCGCCGGGACACAGAGCCAGCCAGGGCCTGGCCACTGACTGCCCCCAGAGCTATGCCACAGGTCTGAGCTTCTCGGTTCATCTCATCCTCAGCACTTTTGTAGATGAGCCTCCTCCTTAAATACTGCAAGCAGACGTTCAGAGCAGAACCAGACCCAGGGCAAGGGGTTTGCTGGAGACCCAGGAACCTTGTGTACCTCCTACTAGGACTCCTGGGCAAGGGGGCAGCTCTGGGCCCCTGGAGGGCCAGGCTTTCCTCTGGCTGGTTCCCAAAGAGGGTGCAGGATGCCCAGACCCGTTCTGCACCCGAGTTGTGATCACCGCTGATCCAAGACATCACAGCTCTAAGAGACATCACACCTTTGCTGCAGGCAGCTGGACTGCAAGGAAAGCGTGGGTGGGAAACGAGTCCAAAATCTGAATAAACCCATCACTGGCCAGTCTTACCTAGCAGCCATCTTATTGTATGCAAGTTCCCACATCTGCTGAGGATACCGGCCGGGATTGCGGGGCTTTGTGCAGAGAGAAGGCCGCGGGTCATGCTTTCAGCTCCGCAAACGGAGTGCCTGGGTGTGCATGTGTGTGAGGCGGCGAGGGGAGAGACAGTCAGTGAGACTGGGGAGAGACAGTCAGTGAGACTGGGGAGAGGCAAGTAATGGGGAGGCCCTGGTACCTGCTCTGCTCTCCTCTACAAGAGAGGAAGGGGAGTCTTCACCGTCGTTTGGGTGAATGCAGGCAGTGGGAAAAAATTCACTGAGCAAGGGGAAGGGGGGATCCAGAGGACAGAGCAGACACTTGGCTGTCCCAGTCAGCCCCTGTCTGTACGGGCCAGTCCCAAGCGCTAATTGTCCCATAGTGGAGGCCCCATCCCTGGGAACATTCAAGGCCAGGTTGGATGGGGCTCTGAGCAACCTGATCTAGTTAGCAGTGTCCCTGCTCACTGCAGGGGGGTTGGACTAGATGACCACTAGTGGTCCCTTCCAACCCTAAACATTCTATGATTCTATGATTCTATCCCCACCTGCTGAGGAACCTCGAGGACACGCTGCTGCCTACAGGCAGCCCTGAATACAGGCAAGACACCCCTCCAGAAGGAAGACAGACAGCAGGCACGGCTTGAAGCTTTTTTATTGAAGGTGCCCAGTTAGGTAGCCTTGCATAGCTCAGTCCTTACAGCTCTTCCTGCACGCCTGGCTTCCCTTTCACCAAGTGTTTCTTCTGAGGGCCCTGGAAAAGAGCAGAGAGGAGAGCTCTGTTAGTGGCAGACAAACCTGAGCTACAAGGGTGCATCTGAGCTGTGCGGAGCAGAACTGCAGCTCTGGACCCTTTCTGCTCTGCAAAGGTGCTCCTGGTCTCTGTGCTCTCCAGTTGGGAGCTCTGTGCTGCCGTTCACCAGCCACGCCCGGGGCCTCCCTAGCCCTGCAGGAATCAGGAGCGGATCATCCTTGCCCTTGCACAAAGGGTTTGTTTATCTGGACAGCATAAAAGCAGCCAGAGAGTGGCAATGAGTGACCTGCTCCAAGCCAGGCAGGCTGGCCTGCAGTCAGGGGACATGGAGGGGAGCAGTAATTGATGCTACCAGGAGCCCACCATGGTGGAGCAGCTGCTGAGCTGGTGTACGAGCCCAGGAGGAGGCAAGGCCTCCTACAGCCAGAGGCACAGATTCTCATCAGCCAACTCAAAAGAGCCTGAAGGGTTTCTATCAGCTAAGAAATGGGAGTTGTCCCCCACCAAGTAAGTCCTTTGGGAGCAGAAGGCAAGAATTACTTACGTGCCTCTACTTCCAGCCAAATGTAAAGTTTTACCGCATTGTATGTGGGGGAAACTCTCACCCCACAGTAGAAAATGGCAAAGAAAACATCTGCAATCCGGTAAAACCACCTCCCGTCACTAAGATCCACGTCACAGCTACTCAGGACTTGCAGCGACAGCAAAAGCAGAATACGGAACAACTTCCTAACACCCAGATAAAGGAAAACAGCTTAACCTCTAAAGAGCTCTGCAAAGGCACCGCGTAGCCAATCCCCCTTCCCGGGGCTCAGGAGGCTTAGCCGGTTTCACATGGGATTTCTAGCTGACAGGCCAGAGCCAGACTCGGTTTATGCCTGCGTGGTATCCAGGCAGTTGTTTCTTTCATTTCTGCTAGCTGAAGGCCTGGCTTACTTAACGCTTCCTCAATTTCACATTCAGACTTCTGCACCAGCCTGGTGTAGGTTGCAAAACTATTCGAGAAACTCTGCTTGTTTTGGATTTATTTAATTGGGGTTTTTTGCCCTGGATTTAAGAAAAATATACTGCTTGGCCTTTTTGAAAGCTTCCTGACAAAAGAATTGCAAATTTGTGTCTGAATTTGACCCAACCTTTTCCTCTTAAGAACATTAAAGTTATAAATCATTCCAAACAAATCAAAGAAGTGCACAATTACGGGTGAAAGGGACCATATGTCCAAGGCAGTGCCTGCCAAGTTAACTGCTTGTTTAAAACATCCCGTGGCGAATGGAAACTGGTCGGCCATATGGTATAATATTTGCTGGTTGGGTTGTCTTGGATCACTCACACAACCATCATGTTCTTCCTCAGCATAATATTTGCTGCGTGAATTCAGTCCCTGCCTGTCTTTTACACAAGACGGTCCCGATCACTCATTTGGCTGCTGTTAGATTGAGAAGCAGATGCTTGGTTGGAATCAATCAGTTGTTTTAGCCGCAGCTGCGAGGATGGCCTGGGAGCTGGAGCCGGCACAGAGTGTAACTCACCATGAAAGCCCGCTTCTCCTGAGCTGTCTGGAAGCAGCCATGGCCGAACTTTGAAGTGGTATCAATGAATTTGAGTTCAATGGCTTCCTGAGCCCGGCGGCTTGTATGCACCAGAAGACTCTGGAAAAGAAGAGGCACAATGCATCAGGCTTATTGATACAGAAATTCTGGGCATCTGCTCCAATGGAAGCAGGGTTGAAATATCCTAGGTATACCCGTTAGACAAATACCTCCATGAAAATCTGCCTTCTCAGAGAAACACCCCGGTGCTCAAGTGGCAGGTGATACCTTGGATGGCAGAGCAGCTCTGAAACAAGCCTACTCTTCACTTAGCATTTCATTTGCTCACAATCTGTTTATGGCCAAGGTTTCCAACCCTGGCCCCCCCATCACAGCCCTCGAAGGCTTGCAGCTTCTGTCTCCAGAGAGAATGCATCCGACTGCACGCTGCCACAAACCGTCTGGCTCTGAATGGTCTCACTGAGCACCACGCTTATATGCCACGTGCCCTCTGCAAGACTGCATCAAGGACCCAACCAGCCTCCCTGCCCAGCATTTAGAGGTGGTGGTGTTCTCCACGTGGTGCATCTGTTCATGGAGAGCTACAGCCCATCCCTCCCCAGCACTGGCTTGCACTCTCACCTTACGGAGGGTGAGCACACGCTTCTTCGTGCCCACGACACAGCCTTTCAGCATGACAAAATCATTGTTGACCTCCCCATAGTGAGGAAAGCCACCCTGTGGGGAGAATCAGAAAGAAGGTTGGCAGGCAGGAGAGCTGGATGGGAGCAGACGTGTCCACAGGTGACATTTTCTAGGGAAGGAGAGGGTAGTGACTGACAGTCCTTCTGGCTAAGAGCACTCTGCACCCTTCAGGTTGCTTGCTCAGGACCACCGAAGCACGTCAGCCCTGCTGACTGCATGATCCCAGCTACGCAGCACCCCGTAGGAGCTGGGGAAGCAGCAACCCTGCTTCCTTCCCTGAAGGATGAGGCTGAACAGAGAGCAGAGCTGGCTAGACTCCCAAGTTAACAGTTTTTAATAAGAGAAAGTGCATTTTTAAACCAAGTAACAAGCATTTATCTATTAAGTATCAGATTTTTAATGTCATTTTTTTCTATTTAAACACAGTTCTCAGTTCCTGCCCAAGTTATCAGCTGAAAGTTATGTTTGGGTCTACCAAAGGGGCCTAAAAAAATACCTCACAGAGTTTGTTTTTCACATCCAAAACATGAGGAAAGGAACCACTGCATTTCTTTCAGTGAATTTCCTTCAAATCATTTCTTATGCAGCTGTCTCCAGCCAAGAAATTACTTCCCTGGCTAGGATTCCTGTAGTCAGGGCCAGTCACAGCCCTGTTACCACCCTCCTCAGCCCTTACCAGAGGCGTAATGGTCTTCTCCGTGACATCATAGTGCGTCGAGGCATTGTTCTTCACCACTTTGCCATCCTCCACGTGGATCCCATGACCAATGCGGTAAATCTAGGGACAGAAAGGAAATTGAGGTGGCAACTTTCCCACCTCCACAGGGAAGGATGTCACAGGGATGAGGCAGTTTTCACCAAGATGCGTCCCCTGCAATGTGTCCCTTGAGCAGGGAACAAGGGAACAGGGAACAATGGGGAAAGATAACAACAGCACTGCAGATCTCTAGGGAAATATCTGAGAAGCCACGGTCCAAAGGATGGTGACAGCACGAGAGGAAGGCAGGCAGGAAGGCGCAGTGGTGCTCTGAGGGAGCTCATCTGGGCCATACCTTCTTGTTGAGCTCCGTGCGGTGGTGGTAGCCCTTCTGGCCAGCCCGAGCGATGGAGTAGCCAACGCGGGCCGGGTGCCAGGCTCCGATGCAGGCAACTTTGCGCAAGCCCTTGTGTGTCTTCCTGGGGAGCTTCTTGGTGTGCCAACGGCTCGTCACCCCTGGAAGTGTGACCAGAGAGGGTGGTGAGAACACCAGGGAGATTCAGGGCTGGTGTCTGAGTCCTGGGCAGGGGAGAGCCTCATCACTCTTCTGCAGTTCTCAGAAGATGCCGTGTTGGAAGGAGACCAAGAGCTGTCACCACCATGAGAGGCCAGAGCACAGAACTGTTCTCACTTCCCATGGATTTGATCAGACTGTGATATGTTCAGGCTGAGCACATCCACACACACGCACAGGAACACCCACACCTCTGCACACGAGGGGTTTGTGAGAAGTGCAGTGGCTTTACATACTCACAGCGCCTCTGAGCCTCCTGTGAGGACTCTGGGCACAGTCGAAAACATGGCCTTTACTGAGATTAGGGAAACCAAGCTCTGCTACAATGGACCTGCATATAATGGTTGAGGTCCAGAGGCTCTTTGATACTCCCTGTGCGCAATAGGTTGGTGGGTTCTCAGCATGGCTAATACTCCCCTCCCCCAACACCACCCTATGGGCAGCGTCATATGAGAAGGACAGAATCAAGTCCCTGGCAAGGGTCTCCTTGCCCAGTACCTTTCATCCCATGTCCCTTGGTCACGCCAATGACATCAATCATCTCGTTCTGGCTGAAGACATTGTGCACGGAGACTTGCTTCTCCAGCCTCTCACGGACCCAGTCAACCTTGTCAGCCACTGTCCCACCGTTCAGCTGAATCTCCATCACGTGGGCCTTCTTCTGCCGCAGCGGCAGCAGCTTCATCTGCATTAGACAATGCATGAACATGAATGTGAGGGCAGGGCTGCATCACCCACCACTTGAAAGGGGCACAAAGGGTGAGCACGTTCAGCTCTTCACCAGCTCTATCACACTGTCAACCCCTTTCATAACAGCCAGCGACCCGGGTCAGCATGCCTACATATCTCTTGGACCCAACTCCTTGTCCCTGAGCCCAGCCACCCCATTTCCCAGTGCTCCCATTCCAGGCAGCAGCTGATGCACACCCTCTCTCCAGAGAGCAGAGAAGCAGGCCAGCCTCGTCCTACCCCAAGAGTTAAGCACAGTAGTAACAGCCACGGTAGGTGCCCCAGAGGAGCCCACCACCAGAGCCCCATCTGAGGCTGAACACTGCAACCAGCCAGGATGCAGCTTTGTGCTCCAAGCCAGAGCCAGTGCCTCTCCTTTGGTCATGCTCCACCTCTGCTTCCAGACTGAGCAGTTATTCCTAGTTCCCACCAAGAGGTGCCTCCGCTCTCTCCCAGTCCCTGCTCCCTCTGCAAAGCCCCTGCCAAATTGCAACAGCGGGACTTTGAGGGTCTGTGCCAGCCACAAGTGAAGCCTCAAGCCAGCTTTGCGCTGCCCCAGACCAAAGCAGACTTTAACTCCAGGGATCAGCATGGAAATGGGCCCTGCGTATCCAGCCATCAGCATCTGGCAAAACAGTGCCTGCCCATGGGTTATTTTTGCCCAAACATTTGATACCAGTTGCTAATTTGAGGTGATCATGGGGCCTAAGGTCCCTTGCTGACACAGGGTTCACCACCTGCTGAGACTCTGCACAAAGTCTGCTCTCCTCCAGGGCATGTGTGGCCTCCCCGGCCACAGCCCCCTCCGGCAATCCCCAGCAGCAGGGAGCTCTGCTGAGCCCGGCTCAAAGGGACAGGACTGGTGTCAGGAGGTAGCTGGAAAAATCGGCCAGCACCTCCCATCGCCTGCACACCCTGTCCTACACCTTCTGACCAGCATCTGCCTGCGCAGCCTCCTGTGACCCCAGCAAGACACCCCCATGATCCTGGCTCCCAGACCCTCACCACGCTCCCGAGCTGAGGAAGACCCTGAGCCCCCCTTGCCCACCCCCTGGGGTGAGGCTCTGACCTGCGTGTGCACAATGACACGAATGACTTTGCAGTACTTTTTCATCGCCGTAAAATCCTTCTCCAGCTGCCTTTTGCCATCTTCATCCTGCCATTTTTTGCAGTACTTGGTGAACGCCTTCTTCTTGCTCTTGTGCCTACGACAAAAGTGTTGAACATCCAGCAGAGCTGAATGGTGAAGTACTTCTGAGTTTTGCTGTGCCCTGAGACAGAGCAGCGTGGGGGGACAGAGCACTTTGCCAGGCGCTCCCCTGGAAGCACGAGGTACCTGTGGATACCTGAGCCTCGGCTGGCTGCCAAGGCCACGACACAGGGCTTTGCAGTGGGAATAGGAAAAGTGAATAATGAGTTGCAAAAAAGGGCTGGTAATTCAAACCTTTTTGCATGAGGAATCCAGTTGTCTCCCACTGACTGGCTCAGTGCCATCAAAATACAAGCACAAAATCATAGCTAAGTAGAGAAAGGAGAAAACAGCCTTCAACAGGGATCAGAGACATGTGGTGGGTGGATCTCAATGGCACTTTTGCAGGAGACACGATTCCTACAGTTATGAAATTCATGTTTCCATTTTCCTCTCTGCTGGTGTGGGATTTGGGGTGTTGATGTTTACAAGGGCCAGGGGTCAGATTCTGCATCAATTTTCCCCCTGAAAAATATCTGGTTTTACTCCCTTCCTTTGGTGCCTCAGCTCAAGTATTCTGGTATAATGGAGAGTAGATGAGACCAACCTACACAAAGGAAAACGAACCTGCAGCCTGTGCTGCCATATGATATTGCAGAGAGAGCTAACTTAGTTTGACTATTAGAATAAATTTGGACATGCATATGCTGATTCCCAGCATCAAGCTGTTTGCAGTATCTCTGTGCATGACTAAATAAACAGCAGTTTCACTCCACCTCAGAGCCAGCTGCCACTAGCTGAGCTGTTTGCAACGGCTGGGCATCACAGAGAGCCTGTGGGGAAGACCTGCGAGGGGCTCCCCACTTGCAGTGCCCCAGGGACCCTCCCCAGCCACGGAGCCTTGTACCAGTTCTTGTAGAAGCGCCGTCGGCATTCATCGCTGATGTGCTCAGCAAAAACAGTCTTGAAATTCCTCAAGCCCTTTGGTGTTTCTATGTACCCCACGACCCCCACCACCACCATTGGGGGTGTCTCAATGATGGTCACAGCCTCCACCTCCTCCCTCTTGGAGATCTCTGTAAGAAAGCGAAAGGAAATGGTGCTCAACACCATGTAGGATCAGATCATTCCCTGGAGCCATTCGCGGCAAAGTGTTGGGGGCAAGGTCACACTGTTCTCACAGCCAGCCTCAGCCTTTCCATCTCCCACCTGCTGGAGGACCACACAGGGTCTGATCCCCAGACATGGAATGGGTTAGACCCTGTGGCCCAGCACACTTTAACCCATCCTCCCCAGGTTGGGGGAAGCAGTACATCAGATGGTTCTTGCCCTGGAGTTTGGCTCCAATCCTGTGGCCATCCTGGAGGGTAACTTTATAAACTTCCCCAGCAAGATGCTTTAAGCCCAGGATTTGTCAGGTAGTTGCCCCGCAGGGTCCTTCTGCCAGCAGGATCCAACAAACCACCAGTTACCATACTGGTGTGAGGACTTCCCAGAAACCCGCAGACTCAGGTCACACTGGCCATAAGGTGGCCTTTGGCCATCCAAGATCTGTATGGCATTACACGAGATAGTCTGGAAGCTATGTGCCCCACCACCCATCCCTAGGAGCAGCCTTTCCCACCAAGAAGTCTATTCCCTCATTTCCATCCTGGATGTGGCTCCCCCCTTCTATCAGCCAAGCCTTACTGAGCCCAGGCCTGTGCACCTCCCGCACAGTGTGGGTCATGCCAGCTTTGTAGCCCAAGAAAGCCGTCAGGTGAACTGGTTTGCTGGGATCATCCTTGGGCCATGTCTTCACCTTCCCTCGGTGGCGACGGCTTCTCTTGTGAGGGAGGAAGCCCAGGTGGCCATGCCTGGGAGCAGAGAACTTGCGATGGGACTGCGGAGAGGAAGAACAAAAAAGATCAACTCCACTTTCAGGTCCCCAAAGACGCCAGGACCCAAACTACAACAGGAAATCTCTCCCTTGACATCAGTGAATGCTGGAAGGATTCAGGGCTCTTCCTCAATTCCAACATGACAAATAGAACTCAGAACAGGATGGGATTTTGTTCAAGCTTCCATCATGTGCATGGAAGAATTTAGTAAGTTTCTGGACAAACGGTGCCAATTAAAAAAAACTTAAATGTAATCTCCCTCCTTCTGCTTGAGGATTTTGAAGGAGAAATGCGTGCTTTAATAGGTCTGCCTGTCTGTGGTGTTAATTATAACGGCTTATTTTGTATTCTGCAGCACCAAAAGGGCCTGCTCAGAATTCAGGGGCTTCATGTCGTCAAGGCATATGGCACCAAACAAGCACAGCTAACGATCAGAAGAAACGGGAAAGAACGCCCAAAGGAATCACTAATAAGAACATGCGCAGGTTAAATATGCACCTTGAAAACCAAATTAGAAGAGCTAAATATATAAACCCCAATCGCAAGGTCACGCTGAGCCCAGCAGAGAAAAGCAAGGGCACTTTAGAGACACGGACAAGTTCTCACACAATTGGCTTCAAGGCAGGGGAACCGGGGCTCAGCCCAAGCAGCCAAGGGTTAGTTCTGCACTCGCTGCTGCTCCCTCCCTTGCCGAGATCAGTCCCGGCACCTGGCAGCGCTTTCCACCGAGCTTATTTTCCAGCCCAAGTGGTGTTCTGTTGAGTTCAACCCCGTTTCAGCTGCACAAACCCAGCCCTGCTCGCTGTCCCGCTCCGCACAATCGAAAGGTAGCAGCGCCCAGCTCTACAAACCATGGGACGTCTTCCCCAGGTCAGCCGCAGAAAGAGGCTGGCAGTAAGTGCCTCCCCAGCCTAATACTGAACACGATTATCTGTCTGAAGACACAAATTTAGCTCCTAGCTTCACGCGCTGCTATATTCATTTCATACTCAGCCAAGCTGGCAGGTTGGGCGTACCAGCCGCGGTGTGGTAAAGGTCAGTCACTGGTGTCTCAGTTTACACCTCTCCCTCCTAAACAACGTGAAGGCGAAGGGCAGGAATTAGAAATTAGGATTGCTTCCTAATGGGGCACCACACACCCAGAGCTGCCAATGCCCGCTCCGGGCACCCTGAGCTCGCTGCAGCCGGCTGCTCTGCATGGACCCAGACTGAAAACCCCTCCATCGGCCCAGGAGAGAAAGGCTCTACGACCTTGACCAGAGAACGGACCGAGGCGATAGATGCGACCGAGGCCGGGCTCTGCTGCCCTCCGGGCCGCGGCCTGAGGCCATTTTGACCGCGGACTACAGCTCCCAGCAGGCAGGGAGGACGGCGGCGCACGCGCAGAGCCGCG
>NW_009259977.1:2484684-2489062 GCF_000687185.1 Egretta garzetta
AGCCGCGAGGCGGCGGCCGCGGGGGGGGGGGCCAGCAAGGACACAGGGACGTGGGACACAGACCAGACCCCGGCACGGACACTGGGACAGACACGGGACACAGATAAAGCCATGGCACGGACAGAGACACATGGGGCAGGGAACACCGAGCTGGACACACACGGGAACGGGGTCCCCTCGCGAGTCGTGGGCTGGGGGGGGTACCTGACCACAGGGCTGTCGCTGCAGAGTGGATCGAGCGCCAGCAAAACAAGAACAAGTTCTACTATTACCACCAGAAGTTCCCCCGCGTGCCCGACCTGAGCGAGTGTCTGGAGGGCGACTACCTCTGCTTCTTCGAGGCTGAAGCACAGTGGAGGAGGGACAGGTACGGCTGTCACCAGGCTGCCCTCAGGCCAGTCTGCCCTGGGAACCGCAGTGCTGTGCTCGAACTCACAGCATTTTCGTGGCGTTTGGGGCATTAAGGCATGACCTCCTGCCTGTTCTGTTACAGAACACCCATTTCAGAGTCATGCTGTCCCCTGCAGCACACCTGAACCTGGCAGGGTGGCATTAGGACCCGCCCTCCTGCACTGCCTGGTTCCTACAGCCCTGCCGCAGGAGACCAGGATCCTGTAAAAACCCAGAGCTGACCTTCCACAGCATACAATCACCTCCCTTTGTTCAGCTTTTCTGTCATCTCTTGGCTGTGGTTACATCTGTCATTATCCTTCCCCACAGGATGGTCGATCAGGAAATCGTGGAGATAGTCCGGGAGAGGCTTGGCGCATGCAAGCACAGGGAAGGACCCAACCAGTTCCAGAACTGCGCCAAGGAGATGGAGCTGCTGGCGCAGGTCACCAAGGCCTACCAGGACAGATGTAAGTACAGCTGCTGCATGCTGCTGCAACTGCAACCAGGGAAAGAAGGGGCCTGAGCCCCAGATGCTTATATTTTTTTAGCTGCTATGGGGCAGGCACTCTTCAGCCATTTGCTTTCTTTTTAAGATGGTGATCTTGGTGTCCATGGAAATGCAAGGACGTGCCTGATGAAGCAGAAGCACAGGATGATGGAGGAGAGGAAGGCACAGGCAAATGCATCTCAGTAGATGTAAATGGTTAGCACCTCCCTCCGTGGCACTCGTATCGAATACCGCATGTTGCGTCTTTGAACTGTGATGCTGTTGGCCTCTACAATAAACGCACAGCCCAGACATCTGCCATACAACTAGAGTCTAGACTCATTCTTTGGAGAGATCTGCAAATGCTTAACAGAATTCTTCCTTTTTCAGCTCTGTGTTCATCTTTGAATTCCAGCTGATCATTCCCATCCTCTAAAGCACGGTCAGCCCCTGGCTGCATTAGCTGGTATTTCGCCCCCTCAGGACCTCTCCCCCACACATCCTTGAACCTCTAGAAACACCATTACTGCTCTGCCCAGCCCCAGCAGAGAATTCCCTCTGTGAGGGTAAAGATTACCCGCTATAGGACAGCACGTAATCTGCAGCTCTGGTTCTAGACCCCATTCAGGATTAATACATGATTAACAAGGATTAGTATAATCTAACATACTATTTCATTCAACAGATGTTCAGGACCATGGACATGAACCTACTCAAATCTCCAGCAGAGATTTAATCCACCCAATGCATTAACTGCCCCGCCCAAGCCAATCGCAATTTCTTGTTCACTGATCACTTTATTGTCTTGTACAAAACCCACTTTAAGTCGTCGCCACAGCAGCTGCCTGGGTTCTCTGCACAGAGACTCTGGTGTGGGTCTTTGCCAGATGATCAGTGAACTCCTGCAAAAAAAAAAAAAAAAGATCTTATATAAAAAGTATTTTTATTTTCTTAAGGCACTACTACAGGTTTCTCAGCACTGCATCCCTTTCCAGCCAGGTGTGTATGTGACTGGGGCATTTCAGATACAACTGATTTTTAACTTAGTATTTCAGACCTTTCCTCCTCCCATTTCATTTGTCCATGAAAAGCTGTTTTCAAGTATTACTCAAAACAGCATGCTGAAAAAAAATAAATTACATCTCCCTGGCAGTCGGCTCTGACCACAACTCCACTCTCTCCCATTATTAACATGCCAATTCTTTGGGTGCAGCACCTGAATTTTACAGGTACAAAGGGCAAGATTTGCGCTGCCACTTGCAGAAATACCCTTACCTGGTAAGGAGACTTGGTGAACACTGTCTCTTTCCAGAGATCGGGGGTCAGGTAACTGTAGGTCTTGGAGATGGCATCGAAGGTGGCCTTAGCTGGGGACAGAAGTCAAATGCTGCACAGCACAGCCACAGAACCCTGCTCGCCAGCACCCACCCCCGCGGCTCCACAGATGTAGGATTTAGGAAGAAACAGGGAGACCACAGCAGGGTCTCTCTGACATCTACACAAAACTCACGTTTCTTTTTCTCTCCATTTACGACAATTACACTACTTCAAACAAGTGCAATCGCGCAGATTGGGAGATTTTTTTTTTTTAAAATACCAAAGCACTTCTTAAAAAAAATCACTTTAGACAATTTTTTGTAATTAACTTTTGCGGAACTTCAGGATCACCTACAGCACAACTAACCTGCACCACAAAAGGTATCAGCAGAAGTCTTTGCTTCCGCTTGCCTGCTGGAAGCTTTTGATTCAACACAGATTAAAGACTACAGAAACAGGTATGTTGCGTCCCTGCCGATGACGAAACCAGCCACACATACAGCTACGCTATGACAGGAAAGCCTGAAGCTTACCGAAGTTGCCAAGGGTGGCAGTGCAGCCTCTGGCTGAGGTGTAGCAGTCATCGATGCCAGCCATCATCAGCAGCTTTTTGGGGACAGGGGCGGACACAATCCCTGTACCACGGGGAGCCGGGATCAGACGCACCAGGACAGAGCCGCACCGGCCGGTGACCTACGCAAACACAATGGTTACAGCTCCCCAGGCACCCTCTACAGCACCGTCACCAAGACCAGGCCCAGCAAGTCACTCTCACCTTGCAAGGCACGGTGTGGGGCTTGCCGATCTTGTTCCCCCAATAACCTCGTCGTACAGGTACGATGGATAATTTGGCCAAAATGATCGCCCCACGAATAGCAGTAGCAACTTCTTTAGAGCATTTAACACCAAGACCGACGTGGCCATTGTAGTCCCCGATAGCAACAAAAGCCTAGGATGGGAAGAAAATTTTTCAGCAGTGGCTGTGCTTGCGCGGGCACGCTCTCTCAGCAGATCACAGACCATCAGGCTCTCACCAAGGATAACCCCAGATGTGTGTTCAGCAGTTGGCACCAAGAAGCCCATTTTTCCCCTTAGAGCTCATCCTTCCATCAAAATCAGCTATGGTTGGAGAAGTGAGATTCAGATCCCTACTACAGCCTCCTAAATGGTCAAAATTCCCTGCAATTTCCAAGCAGCATTCCCTCTTCACACCCAAGACTTCTCCCTCCACCACACCTCAACACAGGCAGCACAGCTGTACAAGTGCAACTTAATTTGGTGCTAGGGCTGTTTCAAATAACATCTGAATCTATTGCTAGGGGTTTAAAAATAATACAAACACTCTGTAAGCTACACAAGCTAACCCCCATGCCAACATATTTACTACTTACTACTTAAGAAAATCAACTGATTATTGCTATTTACTAAGAAAATAAATGTATTTAATTTAATTTATTAGTATGATACCAAAAGAGCAGCTTACAAACCACATAAACTTTTCAAGGTAAGAGAACAGAAGAAAAAGGCTACCTTAAACCTGGTACGCTGACCAGCGCGGGTCTGTTTCTGGACAGGCATGATCTTCAAAACCTCATCTTTCAGAGAAGACCCCAGGAAGAAATCGATGATCTCTGACTCCTGCAAGAGTCATTTAATCACACAAGGCTGCACTTTTTAAACCAAGCTCAGCTATTAAGGCTCCTACATTTCAACGATCCTATACAAAGGTATTTTAAATAATAGGTACTTTAACATGGTAAATTTTGCAGGCATAAGCTTATTCCAGCTCGCTAGACGTTCCAACACTGCGCAAGTTGAAAAAGGCAACGTGCATAACCCACCACGCTTCACTAGAATCAACTGCACTGGTCCTCCGCTTCCGATTTGTGTCTTTATCCTCTGCATTTCAGATCAAGACCCTGCTGCACGTTAAGCACCTACCGCAGCTTACCTTGATCGGAAGCGAGAAGAGGTAGATCTCCTCAAGAGACTTGATTTTCATATCCTTGACCAGGCGACCAAGCTTGGTGACAGGAATCCACTAGGAAAGAAAGACCGTGGAAAAGGGTCAACCAGCAGCACCAGCTGCCAGCACCCACGGGAACCGGCTCGCTTTCTGCTCCGGCTTCCAGCAGACACAGCCTGTGACGGCCCCGCGCATCCCCGGGAACCATTTACTTA
>NW_009259977.1:2489136-2490424 GCF_000687185.1 Egretta garzetta
CCGCCGCGGCGGCGGGAAACAGCAGCTCGGCGGCGTTAGGGCCCGGCAGAGACCGATCCGGCCGGGAGCAGCTGGCCCCGCGCCTCCAGTAGCCCCGATGGACGTGGATGGGGGAACGGCCGCACCGCTCCGCCGGCGCCATCTAGCCCGCCTGCCCACCCCACTTACGTGATCTCTCAGCGTAGAAGGCCGCGCTGCCCCACCGCTCGCTATTTCTACTACGCGGGTCTCGCGAGAGCACCGCCCGGCGGTGTACGCCCCGCGCGCTGAATGGGGAATACAGTGCTGTGTAGAGCGACGCTTTCCTCTCAGTTATACAGGGTGCGGGGCAGGCAGACCTATCGGCCGCCGTGCGCATGCGCGCGACCACTATATAAAGGGGCGCGCAGCACAGACCGCTCAGTCTGAGGCGAGCGGAGGGTGAGTGTGGGGTTATGGGGTGCTGTTTGTGAGGGGGCAGCGCGGTGTTTTCCCGCCTCCCACACTTCTCGAGATTTAATACAAACAAAAAAAAAAACACCTTTTGGGGGCTGTTTATGACCTGTGTCGGGTGGGGCGTGGAGGGGAGCGTGGCGGCGAGTGGTCCAGGAAGGTGCTTCTGGGGGCCGCGTTACGTGAGGGCGCTGGGCCCAGTCTGAAAATCACTTCGGGTCTCCCGTGGCCCCTGGTGAGATAACTGTGCCGACAGCATAGGGAACGCTAAGCTTACTCCCCGCGGCGATGCGTGGGGAGTGAAACCCACGTTCCCATAGCGCCTGTAGCGAGCGGGTAATGGGGATGAGGAGAGGCGGGTGATGCTGGTACTGAGCGCTGCCTTTCCTGCTGCCGGCAGGTGCTGAGCGCGGCCTCCCCGGGCAGGCGGATCTGCCCGGGCCGCGGCGTGCGGGGCCTGTGCTAGTCTCGCCCCTTCGGAGTGATTCCTCCCGCCTCGCCGCCTGCAGAGCTGACCCTTGCGAAGAAGAGGGGATGCTGCTATGGACGACGACGGAGCACTCACAGCTGGAGCCATTTGAAATGATTCGGTTACGTGGTTTTATATGCAATAAAAGATGAGCTAGTTGAGAGCTCGTTCGTCAAGTCTCTGTGTCGTTCCTGTTCTCTAAACCTCCCGCTTTTCCCTGTGGTTGGGGCCGGGAAGTCGCTTCCTCGGGGGCGGAGGGAACGCTCTCTTGGAAAGCGCCGGGGAGCGGGGCGTGGGTTCCCCTGGGTCCGGCAGGCGCGGCGGTACCGCGTGGGTTTTTCCGCACCGCGGTACGCGGGTGAGGCGGGGTGGGGCTGGGGGGGGAGG
>NW_009259977.1:2490510-2498667 GCF_000687185.1 Egretta garzetta
CGGGCGCGGGTGGCGGCGCTGCTCCGCGCCTTCGCCTTCGGGCGCTCCCAGGCCGCCGCCCTTTCGGTTTAACGCCCGGTCTGCGCGTCTCTTTTCCTTCCAGCTACGCCGTGTCGAGGAAAATCGAGCCTTTCTACAAAGGGG
Organism: Egretta garzetta; assembly: GCF_000687185.1. Taxonomy (NCBI): domain Eukaryota; kingdom Metazoa; phylum Chordata; class Aves; order Pelecaniformes; family Ardeidae; genus Egretta; species Egretta garzetta. The sequence continues at coordinate 2,490,655 of NW_009259977.1, forward strand.
GGCGAGTCCAGGTACTGAGGCAGCTTGGGGTAGGGTTGGGAATACCCCGTCTCACGGCTCTGTAAACGCTCCTGGCTTCCTGTTCCCTTTTCTCCAGATAAACCGGGATGGAAAGTTCATGTTTTGCCCCTGTGGGACCAAGCTGAATGTCATCGATGTGGAAACAGGAGCTCTCCACAGCCTCCAACAGGTGAGGAGCCCCGGGCTCTGTCGACTGGTGATGAAACCACTCAGGATTTTCCAAGGCTCCTGAGGTGGTTTTGAGCCCCTCACTCCCAGAAGGACATGGAGGGGCTGGAGCGTGTCCAGAGAAGGGCAAGGAAGCTGGGGAGGGGTCTGGAGCCCAAGGCTGCTGGGGAGCAGCTGGGGGAGCTGGGGGTGTTCCTCCTGGAGAAGAGGAGGCTGAGGGGAGCCCTTATCGCTCCCTGCAACTGCCTGAGAGGAGGGGGAAGCCGAGGGGGGTCGATCTCTGCTCCCAGGGAACGGGCGATGGGACAAGGGGAAACGGCCTCAAGTTGTGCCAGGGCAGGTTTAGGTTGGACATGGGGAAAAATTGCTTCCCCGCGAGGGCTGTCAAGCCCTGGAAGGGGCTGCCCAGGGCAGGGGTCGAGTCCCCACCCCTGGGGGTATTTAAAAGCTGGGCAGACAAGGTGCTTAGGGACAGGGTTTAGTAGGGGTCAGGTACGGTTGGGCTTGATGGTCTTAGGGGTCTTTCCCAGTCAAATGATTCTGTGATTCTACCACTATCACCAGCTGCTGCTCTAAAGCTCCCAAGAGCAAGAAGTGGAGGGGAGGATGAGAATGGTTCTAAACGCAGACAGATGTTATTTGTCTTGTTCCTAAGCACAGCCGGGAGCTGCTGGGTGCACTCAGCACGTAGAGAAGGGAACCCTGAGAGGCACACCACTCCACAGGGGCTTTAACTGTGGGTTTTTTCCTTTTGTTTCTATAGGATGATGAAGAGACCATCACTTCATTTGTTCTTAGCCCCGATGACGAGGTATGTGTTTGCTGCATGGCTTTCTGTGCCGCTCTGTCAAGCCTCCTGATAAAGCCAGAGAACACTGGGGCCTTCTCTGCCGGGAAGCATCCTGCGCCTCCAAAGATCTCTGCGGAATCTTCTCAGGCATTTCTGTCTGTCTCACCTTCTGGGCTCAAGTCAGACATAGGAATGCTGAGAGGCCAAGCTTCAAGTGTGTCACAGCAATTGGCATTTCTGTGCTTCGTGTGTGGGCACTGAAAGAAATTAAAATCTAATTAGCAGTTAATCACGCTTTCCTTCACCTTGCTTTTGCATAGATCCTTGTGACGGGGAGCCGAGCCCTGTTGCTGAAGCAGTGGAACTGGCGAGAGAACAAGTGTGTTCGCACGTGGAAAGCCGTGCACGTAGCACCAATTGCTAGCATGGCCTTTGACTCTACTTCAACGTTATTAGCCACAGGTATGGTCTGTTTCGTGTCACGCAATGGGAATGATACTGAGTGGCCCTTCTGCTTTTGAATAATTTAGCTCAGCTGGACACAGCCCGAGGTAGTGATCTGAATTCAGAAGCGACCAGAAGAGATTTTACTTAGACAGAAGCAATGTCGTGACAAACAACAAGGGATACTTTCAATGTTCTGTCTAAAATGTACTTAATAAAACGCTGATAAATATCAGACATCTATGAGACAGCTTGGCGTAGCTATCCTGGTGTAGAACTGGGACTCTTGCAGATGGCAGAGGTCAGGCATGACCTGTAACTTAATTGTACTCCAGGTTTGACTGTGAGAGCAGTCAGGTTTTGCCCAGCTCTCTGAAAGTGTAAGGTGATCCGTGAGCTTCTTTTGCTGTGGGTTTTTGTTATTGGATTCATTTTTCTTTCTGCTGCCTTTGCAACCCATGAAATTTTATGGTTGCTGATATGTTGGACCTCCTGTGTCTCTCTCCTCTGTAGTTCATTCTTATATGCCCTTCTTTTCCCAGGTGGCTGTGACAGCACCATTAAGATCTGGGATATGATCAAACAGTACTGCACACACAACCTAAAAGGATCTTCAGGAGTTGTACAGTAAGAACAAGTTGGTTTTGTCCGTCACTGGCGTTAGTGTGATGCTTGGATGCTGGGATTGATGTGAAATTACTTGAGTTAAAGGAATGTAAAGGCCCATTCCGAGAAGGTTCTGGGCTCTTCTGTTTTCCTGATTCTTGAGATGTCTACTGAAGGAGCAGGGCTGTGACTGACAGCCCAGAAAGGAAAGGGGCTGAGAGAGAAATTTGTTGGGATCCAAATGGAATATCTGTGCTTCAAGAGTGCATAAGACTCGCAAAGATCAATTGTAAATTTTCCTGGTGGGAAGAAAGTCCTGGTATAAATTCATGTCAATTGATCTGTTGAACTCATTGTGTAGAATGTGTATTTATTTAAACGTTGGGCTACTGCCAACATGACAGATAATTTATTCCTTTCCTGTTCAAGTGCATCTCTTTCTGTCTAGCCTTGTTGAGTTCCACCCTGATACCTCCCGTCTGCAACTCTTCTCCTCCTCCATTGACTACAAAATCCGCATCTGGGACCTGAATTCCAGCAAGTGTGTTGCTGTGCTGGATGGCCACTTCAGTGCTGTCACCTCGCTGGCGTTTGCAGATGGAAACACACTCCTTAGGTACAACCTTGCAGAGGCTTAACCCTGCCTCCTGCTGGAGACTGGGAGTTTCTGTAGGGTTTGGGAAGGTTGTCCTATGAGGGGAAGGACTGCTACTGGTGTTCAGTCTTTGCTTGCCTATACAAGCGAGTGACTGATTTGGTGTTCCTGGCAATACACCGTGCTGTCACGTGGAAGGCTGGTGCCTTCTTTCATATGGGCATCTTCCCACAACTCCACGTTTGCACTCAGAGCCTGAGTTGTATGGATTTAGCGCTGAAATTACTCTTCTAACTTGCAGTTCTGGCCGTGATAAAATCTGCATGGTGTGGGACCTGAAAACCAGAGAAAGCAAACGAACCGTCCCTGTCTATGAGGTGAAATCATATTTCATTTATTCCTTTGAGATCCTTTGGAGTTTCTAGGTTACACTTTGTGTGGTACCTCTCCCTCTTCAAGTTCATATGTTTATATTAAGAAATCAGGTTTCTCTCCCTTGTATATTCCAGAGACCTTAAAACTCTGTGTCTAAAGCTGTTTATTTGCCTTCTCTCCTTGATTGGTGTGGTCATGTCTGGGCAGTTTGGGGAAATATATGCCACTGCTGCCTCAGTGCTGGAGGAGGGAAAGAAGGACAGTCATGGAAAAACTTTGTTCTCTCATTGTATCTGCCCGCCTGTCCTCAGCAGCCATGCAGTCTGGGGCAGCAGAGTGTGGTGTGTGTGCATCTGTCGGCATTGGTGGGCTGTTGCACTGTTCTGGTTGCTGAATCAGGACTCGGGGCCCCTGCACTCAGCTGGTGTTTGGCTAACTCTCTTGCAGAGCGTGGAAGCTGCCATCTTGTTACCTGAAAAGGGAGATTTCTCTCAGCTGGGTGTGAAGAAACAAGGGTTGCACTTTGTCACAGCTGGCAGCAAAGGTGAGTGTCCTGGCACGTCACTGCCAGATTTGGAGGCTGAGAAAGGACTGTACTTAAGACATTATTCCTGGGATGTGTGTTCTTTGTGTGGCAGGAGCCTCAGGCTGAACTCCTGAGGGCTGGAGAGCAGAGCCTGCTCCTGAGTTGCTCTGGCAGTAGTGGATGAGCAGGATTGATCAGGCACGCTGCAGAGCTTTAACTGTATATGTCTTCAAACTACAATAAAGTTTGATTTGGGCTAAAGAAGAAAAATTTTGTGGCCCTTCGTGCCACTGTGATTGGATCTCTTTGCAGTCACGTCTTAAAGCTGCGTAGCTTTTTCCAGTAGGCAAGGCCAGGTTTATATTCTTTGGACAATCACTGTCTAAAACAGTGGCTCTGACAGATCATTTATATCATCATTTTTATTAGGTATCCTGAAAGTTTGGGAAGTTGCCACAGCTGCTTGCGTGTATACCCAGCCTGTGCCCTTTGAGTTGAAGGAGGAGGCCAGCGAGCGCAGTCTCACCCAGTGCATGCTTGTGCCCGAGAGAAATGAGATTGTCACGGTGTCTGTGGAACACAACATTGTTTTATATGATGCTCAAACTCTTCAGCTCAGGAAGCAGGTAACAACCCTCAGCCTCCCTTTTCCTCTTCCTTTATCTGTGCTTGAGGATCAGCTCTGCTTCTGGTGAAAGCTTTGTCCAGGAGTGCCCTCCTCTCCTGCCTGTACTTGAACTGTTCCTTGGTTACAAGCCAGAAAGCCCATTTCACTGGTGGGGTGGTTTGGAGGAATATTGCACAGAGACAAACGTAGGAAAAAGAAAGCAGAAGAGGCCTGGCCAGAAATCCCTCCCGTGCTTCAGCTTATGTCTAATATGGTTTTTACATGCAGTATTACATGAAAGGTCATGGTAACACAGCCTCACTGAGCACAGTGCCATGCAGTATGTCTCTAACCAGCTGACTTTTCCCTGTTAAACTGTTCCTATTCTGCCATCCTCAGCTTGCAGGTTACAACGATGAGGTTCTGGATGTGAAGTTCCTTGGGCCTGGTGATTCTCACATTGTTGTAGCTACCAACAGCCCTCAGCTGAAAGTGTTTGAGCTGGCAACGTCACACTGCCAGATCCTCTACGGCCACACAGGTGTGTGTGGTCAGCTCTGACATGGGTGGGTGGGAGATGTACAAGTATTTCTTTATCCAACTTCTCTCACAACTCTTATGTGGACACCGGAGTCCTTGAGTTCTCTTTGGAACAGCATCATGACCGGTTTTTGGAGTTGTGCAAAGAAAGAGAAAGTTATGCTGTCCTGGTTTTGCAAACGCTAATTTTCTTTTTCCAGGTCTGTCAGTTCGGTCCCTTTCACTAGCAGTGGGATCAATTTAAATTGGAGCTAAAGATGTAGGTACCTGAGTGCGAGCTCTGAATGCAGTTTTGTGGCTACAAGTGGCAGACTCGCACCAATGCTATAAGCAGCCAGTTCACTCCATAGTGAGTGCAGATATGTTCCCGAGTGTCCCAAACCTGTCCCCCAGTCAGTAAGCAGTGGACTCGGTAATTCATGCATTTCCCCTGTCCTATTTCAGTATTACTTTGCATCCAGCTCTTTTTTTCTTCTTCTGTTTAGAAACAATTCTTGCTTTGGATGTCTTCCGAAAAGGCCTGATGTTCGTCAGCTGTGCTAAGGTGTGTTAGATTTCTTCATTTAATGAAACTCTTCGTTTCTAGTGATCTTTGTGGACAGAGTTGTATTCCTTTTTGGTGATCCAGAAAGGGCTTTTGTTCAGATGGAATTCCTGTCTGCTACATCCCCCAAATACAAGGTTCTTCCACTGTCCCTTTTTAACATTGTCACTGGGGAAATGTGATCGTATTTTATTAGCCTGAAAGGAGGTGTCTCATTCTCCAAGCATCTTGCATTAGAGTTCAGAGATGTCATTAGTGTGAGACTGATGGGGAGCTGTGTGTAAAAACCGTGTTGGAAGAAAAGGTGCTGAGTGCCCTGATACACCCAGAAATAAAGCTTCACGCTGGAATCACAGACTGCAGTGTACCCCGCTTGGCCCTGTCTGTTCTCACCTGCTCTGATGAATGCAGGCAAAGGTTCAAGCGTGAAAAGAAGTTAATAGTCGGGCTCATGAATGTGGGGAGCTCATGGGGAACTGATCACTTGTCCAAAAAAGCACAGCAGTTTCTGTCCTCTTGCCATTACAGGACAAAAGCCTTAGAGTCTGGCGGATGAACAAAGATGGGAGGGTGACCTGTGTTGCCCAAGGATTGGGTCATGCGCATGGGGTAGGCGCTGTCTCTTGCTCAAGGTAATAAAAATCACCTTTGCAAGCGTGAGTCATGGCTGCTTTGCCGATCCTCGGCTGCTTTGCCGATCCTCCGGAGGAATGTTTTGGTGGATGCCTGCCTCTGAGCCATCCTGTTTCTCATTCTTGGTGCCAGCTTGTCATGGTGCTCTGAGTTTGAAGGAAGGATGATTTCTTTTTATGGATGCACATCTGTCTGTCGATAATTTGTGAAGTTTGCATTTCTTTGTCAGTCTAACTCCTGTTTGCCTTAAAAGAGCAGCAGCTGGATCAGTTGGCAGATAAAGCTTGAATGATCTGGAGAGGAGGGTTGGGGAGGGAAGGGAATGTGTCTGTGAAGGTGCTTGCTTGAATAGCACTTCTGTTTATCAGCTCTTCTCCTTTCTTTGTGTGGCCTAACAGTCTGGAAGCCCAGCTTGTCTGTTCAAGAGCTGCAGTATACCTTTGTCTGTAAACAAAGAGAGCTAGTGGTGCTCTTGCCTAATGTCTGAATTGCTGGAGGCTATCCCAGGGACCTAAGTAAAATGAAAGACAGCTTGAAAAAACAGTAAAGCACTCTGTTTCACTTCCTGGCAGAGTGACTGAATGTGTGTAGATCCTGGTAGGGGAGGAGAAGGCCTTTTTTTCTGTGCAGGGGAAGCCACTGCTTTGCTTCCTCACCCTTTTTTTTTTTTTTTTTTTTTTTTCCTTTCAGACTGAAAGAAAGTTTCATAGTGACCAGCAGCCAGGACTGCACAATCAAGATCTGGAATATCCCAGAATCCCTCACTTCCAAAGCAAAAGCAGCCTTGATCTCCAGTCCAGAAACCCTTCATGCAAAAGTAACTGAGAGGGGTCATGACAAGGTAAAGCTCCATCTGACGTTAGAATATGCTTTTGGTACTTAAATCCTTCTCTCCTGTGTTGTACCCTACATTTATTACCTGTCCGACAGCAAGAGTAAAGATTTAAACTGCCTCGCCCTCTCTGTACTTGTGTGACTTCTCTAGGACATCAACAGCGTGGCAGTTTCTCCAAATGACAAGCTCATTGCCACAGGCTCACAGGATCGGCTGGCCAAACTGTGGTCCTGTTCTGATTGCTCTTTGCTGGGTGTCTTCACCGGACATAAGCGTGGAATCTGGTGTGTGCAGTTCTCCCCAGTGGATCAGATCTTGGCCACCTCTTCAGCAGATGGGACCCTGAAGCTTTGGGGTCTTCGGGACTTCAGCTGTCTGAAGGTAATGAGAACTCAGACTGCCCCTTGCTCTAGACAGCCCTTGCATGATACAAGGATTGATAAAGGTGCCTTAGAAAAGTATGTGCTCTATCCAGGTCTAGCCTTGTTCTCCAGGATCTTGCGCTTTAGAAAAGTATGTGCTCGTTAGTGCAGCTGAAATGGGAAGAGCTATCCAGGTCTAGCCTTGTTCTCCAGGATCTTGGAAGTGTGAGCTGCATGCAAAGCTCCAGGACGAGAGCATCTGCCCAGTGCTCAAGTGGTCTTTCTTTCCTAGCTAACCAGTGAGCAACAGGGTTGATCGTAGGGGAAAAGTGCATTCAAGCTATTGAAAGGAAACTGGCTTTGCCTGACGCAGCTGTGGCCGTGAAGGCAAAACACTCAAGCTTACATTTCAGACTCGCTCTTTGTAGAGGAGCTTATCTTTCCACTCCAGTAGTGTCTCCCTAAGACCATGAGAAGGCAACTGCTACTCTGTGCCATGTTCTGCCCAGCCATGTTACCTCACTGAATGGGTGCTTCATGCAGTGGCGGGGGACTTGACCTTTTGGGGAGATAGTATATGCAGTTGGCCTCACCATCCAGACCATTTGCAATGTGACCTTGTGTGACAGGTTTTAAGCAAGCAGGTTGTTTGAAGAAATGCTGTGGGGACGGGTCATTTCCTACTGTCCTTTTAACCTGCAGTAAAGGTCCCAAGGATAGAGGCTGCTTTTCGGAACTTACCTATTTGGGCTTTAGGAGTAAATACTATCCCATTGAAAGAGGGCTCTCTCAAAAGGCCTAGCAACAACTCTTAACGCTTTTGAGCTTCCCTGCTGTTTTCCAGACTTTTGAAGGTCACGATGCTTCTGTACTGAAGATCATCTTTGTAAGCCGAGGAACGCAACTGCTCAGCAGGTAAGGGGCTACACCAGGAGTCTAGAGGAAGATGCCAAATTGAATCGGAAGA
>NW_009259977.1:2498693-2506756 GCF_000687185.1 Egretta garzetta
ATGGATTTAGTTTGGGAAAGACTGATAGGAAGGTGCCATGTTTATACCAAGCTTTCTGCAGGGCCTAGCTTACCTTCCTCTTCTCCAGTTACACTGTGAATTCTTAGCTGCTATGAGGTTGCTGGGTTGGTGACAGATGCTATCGTTAGGCAGAGCTAATGCTGCATCTCACCCTTGACATTGTTTAATTCTGCTCCTGTTTGAAAGGCATTGGAATGGGACAAGTTTATCTGATATTTGAGGTGGGCCAGAGTGAGAATGGATCTATCCAGTGATTCTTCTTGTTGCGTTTCTTTCTCTTCCAAAAGTGGTTCTGATGGTCTCTTAAAACTCTGGACAATTAAAACAAATGAGTGTGTGAAAACATTAGATGGTCACGAAGATAAAGTCTGGGGTCTTCACTCTAACAAGCAAGATGATATGGTTGTGACAGCATCCAGCGACTCCTGCATCACGCTGTGGAAGGTACAGTACGGGGTCTTTCTGTGTTTTCTCTCTGGGTTAGTAATCAGAATGCGGTTGAAGAGCTCAGGATCCAGTGGCTCATTCCTTGCTGTTCCAGCATGACACATGTTCTCCTAATTTTCTGCACTTTGAAGTTGAGTTGGTAAGGTGTATCTTGCAGGGTTTTTTTTGGCCATACTGTATTTCCTCAGCTGATGTTGTAAAAGGAACAGCACATGGGCCTTAGCAGCCTGCCCAGTGCTGGTGGTCTAAAGGTGGTTTGAAGGGAAGTAGTGAGTTGCTGGACTTAACACTTAAATTGCTTGGCCTATAGATCTTGCTGCTGAAACTGGTCTCCAAATCACTAGATGGCTAAATAAAAAAATCATCTGTATGAAAGCAAGATTTGACAAAGTTGTGTCCTGGGGTTTTTTTATAGGATGTCACTGAAATTGAAGAGAAAGAAGCGCAAGCTAAACAGGAGGAGCAGATTATGAAGTAAGTTGATCTTGTGCAATAAGGAGCTGTGAAAGGCAAACTCTGTCCAGTGAAACTGTCCACACGTACAGCCATCCAGCTCCGTCTAATCCGAATATTACATCATTCAGCTATTTAGAGGCTGTCAAGGCACAGTAGTCTCTTCTACCTTGTAGCTTATCTTTAGATCCTGCAAAGCCGTGCTATAATGCTGTCAGCTTGACAATTGACGGGTGTCACATTTATGCACTAATAAGATAAGCAAAGTCAAACCGCTGAAACCAGCTTTCACTTTCTCCTGCTTCAGCCAGCACCAAATAGTTCAGGGAGCCCTTGAACGTGCCAGGGCAATTATCTGCACAATGAGAGCACTGAGGCATTCGTTGGCAAGCAGTATTAACTTCTTGGGGTTAAACCTCTGCCCATGGCTATTGCCAGATCTGCTACTTTATGTACAGCATCTTGTTCCGCCAACCAAATATTTGTCTCACTCTCTTGACCCTGATTTGTTTTCCAGAGAGCAAGAGCTTTCTAACCTGCTTCATGAGAAAAGATACCTCAAAGCTTTAGGGTTGGCAATCTCTCTGGATCGCCCGCACACGGTGTTGATGGTGGTCAAAGGTGAGTCCATGTTGTGCCCTGAAGCCATTTTTCTACCTTTTCTGCTTTCCAGAACATCTTTTCCAGGTAAACAAAGACTATGAAGTCTAATTGTCTGAAAGCCTCAGTTTTCCCTTTCTCTATGACTCCCATTTTCCTAAGTGAAATCAGCCCAGAAAACAAATGGTCTCCCTGCTCTCAGCCCATGGGTGCATGGGCTGGACTCTTGCATGAACTCTTCATTTCTCATTTTTGCAGCTATCCTCAAGGAAACTGATGGGAGAAAGCACTTGGAAGAGAACATTGTTCGGCTCCGGAAGGATCAGAAAGGTTTGTTGCAACATGGTTTAACTGAAGCCCCTAACCTGAAAGGTTTTATGTTTTCTCAACTGAAATTAAAAGGAGAGGAATCTCCCTAGACTCAGCATTTACCACTGAGCTCCCACCACCCTCGAGCAGGACTGCTGGCCAGGGACAGCTGCTTTGTTGCGGTGCTACTCATGATACGCACCAGCAACTGCTCTGAGCTCGTGTGAGTGGCTTTGCCGGGCCTTACCACCCCTGTGCTTGGGACGTCCCTGTGACAGCAGCTCCAGAAACAGTTCTCTCCCTCCTTGTTCTGCCCCCTCTGGGCTCATCAGTCACAGTGTGGGGGAGCTGAACTGCTCTGTAAGACAGGAGAGATGCTTTCTAACTTGGCATCTCCTGCATGCCAGCACCCATGGCACAGCCGGCGTGTACAAATTTCCTTCCTCCTTAGAGGCGGTGCTAACATTCTTGGTGACGTGGAATACGAACTCTCGAAACTGCCATGAGGCCCAAGCTGTCATTGAAACCCTCCTGAAGCATGAAGCACCAGACAGCCTCCTACAGTACTCAGGCATTAAATCTGCTGTGGAGTCCCTGCTGCCTTACACAGGTGAGTCACACTGCAGGGACTGGCCATGAGCCTGAGGTCTCCTCCTGTGTTGTGAATATTCCCTGTTTGCCTCGGTCTAAAGAGAAGAGAGATTTTTGCACCCTGTTCTGGTGAGCTTCCTCTCCTGCAATACTAACCATCAGACCTCTCTCTTTGCAGAGCGCCATTTTCAGAGGCTGAGCCGATTGCTCCAGGCCTCCATGTTCATTGATTTCATGTGGCAAAACATGAGGCTGGCTGATGCAGCCCAGCAGGAGGACGTGACTTTGTGACCCTCCTTCCCCCCAGTTGCTCATTCCTCAGGGGAGAGTCTGAAGTGCTTTCCCACAAGGCAATTGGACTGTTCCTGTCTTTTATAATAAATTTTTAAAGTTGTGAATTTCTAAAACATTCGCTCTCCATGGGGCTTAGTGAGGGGGAAGGGGTCATTCCTTTGGCCGAGCTGTGGTTTCCCTTTGTATTTTCACATCCTGCATTTTCAGGCCCAGAGACTTCAGTTTGGAGAAAAGGGCAGAACCTGGCTCTGAACAAGCAGTTGGGTCTTTACTGGGGACTTAAAGACATTACAGAGTTGGGAGACACGACTGGCAATGTCATATCCTATCCCAAAGCCCAGCTAGGCAGCATGTGTTGATCAGCGTTGTGTCATTGAATATTTTCTTTGCCTGGGCCACAGCAGGTCTCTCGCCTGTGCCTGCCCCAAATGGTAGCGTCTGGGAGGGAAATAAGCACCATTTTAATTCCCCAGCTAGCAAATTTTTGAAGTATAAAAAAACCCAAGAAGTCGTCGTCAATATTTATGTGTATTTTATTTTAGAGAAAAACATGTATGAAGTTTAGAACAACATCAAGCAAGCTGGTTAAATTGCTTGTTTAAAAAAACAAACAAACAAAAAAAGCCCCAAACCAACAAAAACCCCAGATAATACCTGGCAGAAAAACTAAAATTAAAAGTAGCAATCTATCTAAGAGGCTTAAGTTTTCCTATAACTAAATTCTAGCAAATGAGTTTAGGATGAGAATTGCCGTAAGTTTCAGTAACTGTGACACCCCTCAAAAGGGGAATGTTTTGTTCATAAAAATGAGCTCTGGCCCCCTTAGCCCGTTGGGAAACAAGCTGTGCTACAACTGGTTTTGTGTCTGTGCCTGCACAGACATTGCTGTAGGGAACAGAGATGAGGTTCCCAGCCAATGGGTTTTTTTTTGTTCTCACAGCCATTCAGTCGATCCAGCCACTTCATAGATTTGGGGGCCAGTTCTCCACTACCCAAGTTGATCTAACCTTTTAAAAATACAAGCGAACAAACACACAAACGCCAAAACCCCAAAGAAACACCAAAAATCAGAGTTTTAAAAAAAAAATATATATAAAATAGGGGGTTCCGATAAATGACGTTCACAAGGTGGCGCCATCCCCTCCCCAATACCAATAATTGTAGCTCTGGATTTCATGGGTGACTCCAAGTCACTTACTCTGGGTTTCACTCCCACTCTCCAGGGTGGCCGCAGCGTGCTGCCAGCTTGCCCCGGTGGGGGGAATAATACAAGAACAATTGTGAAATTTTCACGTACTAGATTGCAGGATAAATACCTGCCTGAGGGAGAATTAACTGAATCCAAAGTGACCTCTAACTGACAGAGGAGCTGCCGGATCTGCAGCTGCCCTGACTCACATGATAAATGAAAATACTAAATCCGTTCCCACTAACTCCAGTAAAGCCCCTCCTGGCTGCCTGGTCCCTCTGTGCAAGCTGCAGCACGACTCGGCATTACACAGGGAAGCCGCATCTGCATGCCCATTCCGTCAGGATCTAACCCTGTCCTTGGGAAGCGACAGTCCCACACCCTGACACTCCCCATGTCAGGGTGTGGGACTGCCCATGGCTCCTGCAGGACTTCGGCGAGGAGGGTGCCTGGCTTTCGGCTGGGGCACTGGCCCAGGGCTGGGTCTGTGCCCCCGCCAGGGCCGCTAATGCGTGCTGCAGAGAGGGAGCACAGCCGGGAGGGCTGGCCGGGAGGAAGACTGCTGCACGGCTCGCTTTGTGATGGTGCTGCACTTCTGGAGGATCTCATGGGCTGAGGGGCGCACGGGCACCTTGGGGACACAAGTGGCCAAGTCTGGGTCAGTGAGGGAGTAGCTTAGATCGGCTGCAGATGATTCCACAAAGCCGGAATCATTCCTGTTGTCGTGGGTGAGGCGTGGAGACTTGCTGCTGTCTGTGGCCAAGGTATGTCCTGGGGGAGTGCTCCGAGCCTGCTCGACTTCAGGCAGAGATCTTGACAAGTTAGGCTTCCAGCTCAGCTGGCTGTCCCACTCGCTGCTGCTCCCGGAGCTGAGGGCCGAACTGTCTGACTCCAGGTCCGGGGTGGAGCTGGCCCTGGGCAGAGACCTTGATCTGCTTCTAGGAGCGCTCATGTCTTCTTCAGTCTGGTCAAGCGAAGAGGAAGCCTGCACGCTGCGCTGCCCCACGGCCTCACCCCGGGGCTGGGGAGCCATCAGGGGGGAGCAGAGGTTTGGGGTGGAGACATTGAGCCCACAGCTTATGATGGTCTGGAGCTTGTGGTGAGGATTCTTGTAGGGCCGGAGGCACATGGAGGGCATGTAGCCAGTACGGCCGTTGTACCTGAAGGGGGAGGATGAAAAGCAACACTGAGAAGAGCCCTTCTCCCCGCTCAGACCAACGGAGGGAGCAGAGCACCTGTGGGAGGCAGGTGAGGACTCAGCCCAGTGCTGTACACAGGGCATGAGGAAGGGGGAACCAGCCCTAGCCAAGGGCCGTCAACTCGGGGGGAGCTCCTCTGCACCCCGCTTGGGGAGGAGCAGGCAAGAAGCGCCCGCAGCAGGTAACCAGCTCCCTCGGGGAACGAGAGCTTTGGGAAAGCCTCCTTACCGGATCAGCCACCAGCCGTCGTCAGATTTCCTGACCACCTCCACGACGACACCGTTGTTCAGCGAGAGCTCGTCTGCCTTTTGAGACTCGTAGGCCTGCACAACAAAGTACAGGCTACCTGCAGAGAGGAGGAGGAGGTCAGTTTTGTCTTGCAGAGAAAATGCCTCTGTCCCTGTGACCGACCAGCTCAGCAGCCCTGGGGAGCAAGCGAGAGCTGCGTGAGCACATCTGTCACTTCCAGGGACACTTGTCAGAGACCCACAGCGGATGGCAGAGCTGATCAGAAGAGTCAGAGCTCCAGAGATCCAGGCAGGGACTCCCAAGCGATGTTTAAAGTGGTGGGGTTTTTACAGAACTCCTTTTTTGAAGGAGGAGTGTGGTGTCCCAGGGAGCCAGAAGCAGACTTACCCTCCTCCTTTGAGCTCAGGGTGTTCTGGACATCCTTGTGGAGGTCAATCTCTTCCAGGTACGAGGCTGGGAACCAGGCTATCTGCTTGTCTGCATTTTCCACTAGCCACCATCCTGCAGCAAACAGCAAAAATAAGAAAAGGGGTTTAACAGCCTGCAAAGTGGACAGATGGCCATAATCCCTGGGTAGGGGCTGCTCTGCCGCAAGACAAGGAGGGACATTCTGCAGGGCAGCTCAGTGCCTGGCCGAGGCCACGCCAACATTCGTTCTTCCCTCCCATGTCAATCCGGGTAAGCACAGCCACATGTACGCACACCCCCCCACCTGCGGTGCTACTGACTCGGCCTTTGCCAAGCTATGGATCAATCTACACCATCCATCCCTGAAACTGCAGAATCCCTGCCACATGTACCAGTCATGTCCTTGATTAACACTTCAACGATTTCCTTCTTGGCGACTTTGAAAGCCTTGTTCTTTGTGTCTTTGGTTTCAAAGGTTTCGATGCACCTGTAGCTCTGGGTTGCCTGGGGGTGTGTAATAGAGGAGAGCTGCTGCCGTGGCTGGGTTTTCTTTTCCCCTCCAATTTCTGATGGCATGATCACAACACTGAAAAGTAAAGATTAATATCGATTTACCGAAAACTCACATGGAAGGTCGAGTTTAGCTTCGTTTTGGTAAAAGTGTCTGTGCAGTAGGCCAAGAAAAGCTTAGGCACCAGAAACAATACAAACATGCATTAAAGCATTCAGTAGAACTGAACATGTGTAACTGTTGTTTCTCTTCTACCCGTATTCTGTAACATTTCTGTTTCATGAAGGTGCGTACGAGTGAAAAAATACAAATAGGATTGCATACCTGTTTTCAGGAAAGCAGGGATCTAGGTCTTGGGTCTGTGCCTTGAAAAACTGAATCACATCTTCACCCTGGGAAATTTTAGCGTCCGTTTTCAGCAGCTCCTGGGAGTAAGTTTCCAGCAGTTTCAGTATCTCCAGGCACCTGTTCAGCTTCCCACCCATCCTCTGCTTCGCATTTGCATCTTTAAAATAACAAGAGCAAAGCTGGCGTAAGACAAGAGCGGATTTGGATGCCTTGACAGCAGCATCTTTTTAATAGCTCCTGATACGATTTTCGCATAGCTAAAATTTATCTTTGTTCACGCATAAATATTGCAAGGAGCTCTGGGCCAATATTTCAAGTGTAATATTAATTTACCAAGTGCAATTATATATTAAAAAAATAATAATAATCTTTCTGAGTTATTTTAAGTCAGTAAGAGACCCAAGGGCATTGGTGTAACCAACAATGTTCTCCTTACCTTTAAGCCTGGGTATCGTCCGGTCAGATCTCCTGAGCGAGCCACTCTCGATGGGGAATTTTCTCTTCAGCTCTTTCTAAAAGCGAAGAGGAGGAGAGAATAGTGATGCTTTGCAGCCTCAACACATGGCTGGGCTCCTTCCCCCCCCTCCCTGGGACGGGAATCCTGTTTTCAGGGAAATATTCACTTACATGGAATCTTTTAAAGTCTTCAAATGTCCGGTAGATGAGAATGTTGTTCTGATCTGACCAAGACACAAACATCATGTAGTTCTGGAAAAATAACAGGCAAAAGAAATGCATTTTTTTTAATGACGACATTCAATATTGGATGCTTTCAAGCAATCAGGATTTGCCAGGGTCTGTGCTCTGGCTTCAGGCTATAAGACTGTCACATTAAAAAATTAGACATTAGACATACAAGAATATTTCCTTAATTTTAGGGCCCCAAATGGGTAATCGTTGTTAAAACCAGAACAAATGTATGACGCTGAACAGAAAGACAGCAGAATCAAAGATAACCATTTTCTTATGATTTTAAGACCATTAAAAACCAAGTCCAAGACCCCATCCTAGATCACAAGGCTCTAATCCCAGTGTTGCGGGGAAATGAGCAAGTATAACCCTGTTAGAGTAACTCAAAAAGCCCTCTAGTTTCCCAGTTTGTAAATATTTAAGGAGAAAAAAAGACCAAAATCTGACAAAAAAAAACATTAAAGTACCTTCTGCTTTCTGCATTGCATCAAGCCTACAGCTGTCACATCCATGGGGTACCTGCCACAGCTCATCTTCTCCAAGCCTGTTCCTCCTTCCCCAGGGCAGCCGGAGCAGAGATGCAGCTCCGGGCGTGACTCTGGTGGTTAAATACGCTGGAGCGGGAGGCAGGGCGCAGGTGTTCCCGCGCTTCCTCCTCCGCCCAGTAACGCAGGCAGAAATTCCGTAATTTGGCAAACTACCACATGCCTTTTACCTTTTTCCCCCCCCCCCCCCCCTTTAAAAACGAAAAAAT
>NW_009259977.1:2507939-2519168 GCF_000687185.1 Egretta garzetta
AACATGCAAATACTCCTGGGTGCAGGTGGCGAGGGCATAGTTTAGAGACCTGGCAGGAGAAGCACCTTATCTTATCACGTCCTTATGGAGCAGTAGTGCCGGTAAAGTGAGCCTGGCCCTGTGGCTGGGCCCCTTCATCATCCCCAGGTGTCAGGAGGTCACCCAGGTAGCAAAACCCGCTGGGAACTGAAGTACAGATCCAGGGATGGACACATTGTGTTTATGGCTGTATTGCGTGGCCGTCGCAGTTTCCTGCAGCCTGGGTTGCGCTGGCACCCGTCCCCAAACCCAATTAAGAACGTGGCTCATTGTAAAGTACAAATTTGAGGTGTCTTGATGTGTGCCGGCTGCTACAAATCTCTTTTCTTTACTGCTTTGTCCCATCTGCTAAGATACTTCGCTTCAAAGAGACGTCTGGTAGCTACATCGACGTTTGCATTCTCTCAGAAATTAAAGGGAGATGCTGATGCCAACCTTCCCAGAGCAAAGGATGATCAGACACTTCCCCCAGGGCGTAACTTTAAAAGTTCCAGAGCTTCTCAGGTGTAAATACATGATGGAAACTCAGCTCCAAGAGCCTTGTGCTCTGTCTGGCATCAAACCCGGTGCCCATACTCACCCAGGGTGACCAGCAGCGCTTCCCATGGCCCAGCTCCTCGCTGCCCGGAGGCACCGCCAAAGGGGTAATTGCAGCCCCGGAGAGCCGCTCCTTTCACCGAGCTGCTGCCTTTAGCATGCCTCAGGTTATGACTTGGCTGGTGGGCATCCCTGTGATCAAACCGCCTTCTCCCTCCCCCTCTTCTTTGATGAAGCCTCAATTGAGTCATTATCATTATTGGAGCCCAAATTGAGAGGCTCAGCCCTGCCTTCCCTTTCATTTTCCAGTTATGCCTGGTGTCTCAAATCCCTCAGCAACAGCTGCAGATGATTTTTCATCTACCACAAACCCCCCTTCAGAATCTGAATGGGAAACCGAACCAGATTCCTTCTGGATGGTCAGAAAATACAGAGAGTAGGGCCTTGGTTTGCATTTCGTGAGCACGCGTGGTGGCTCCTGCACCACAGGATGGCAGTTTCTGGGGACAAAGGAAGTGGGTTTTGTTGCAGTTTGATCTATTGCTGCTGGATATCCATTTTTCATCAGGAAGGGAAAGTCATCCAGAGCGCACTTTGGTCCTGTGCGCAGGTTTGGTGGGAAAACCCCTTCGACGGCATCTCCAGGGCACTTCCTGGCTCCTGAAGCCAGGCAGGAGCTGCCTGAGGAAAGGTGATTCAAAGCAGCTCGCTGCCCTCAATGCTGCAGAATCGGACCCTCCATCCCTCTGTCCACAGAGGGTCCAGCAAGGGCACATGCTGTTATACCTACCTGGCTCGAAACGTAAGGTTTTTATGGAAGGAGAGAGGAAATCACTTCATCCGCTGAGTTTATTCTTTACGATCCTGCTTATCTAGAAGCTACCAGCCTCTGAGGTGGCAAAACCCTTCACAAACTCCCTGTTATCATACCCACGCTCACAGGCTGCTCCTTGGCGGCCGAGCTGGGGCCAAGCTCACCTTTCCATGGCTCTGTTACGTGGCTCTTGGAAAAGCTGGAACCAAGACTCCCCATAAAGCACGTTTGATTGGATTCCTGTTTCAGAGCAAACACGAAGCACACTGCATTTCCAAGAGCGTAAAGATTTAAACTTATTTACCCTGAATGGGAAAAGACAATTAAGATCATAGAGGAGCTTCAATCTCTGTGCCCAGGTGGCCAAGAGGGCCACTGGCATCCTGGCTTGTATGAGGACTGGTGTGGCCAGCAGGAGCGGGGCAGTGACCGTGCCCCTGTCCTGGGCACTGGTGGGGCCGCCCCTCAAATGCTAGGGTCAGGGTTGGGCCCCTCACTCCCAAAAGGACATGGAGGGGCTGGGGGGGGGCCAGAGGAAGTTCTACAGCTTTTTACATTTATCTCTTCCTGTTCCCTTTAATGACTTTGTGTTTTTTGAGAAAACACTTTCCAAAGAAGGACCAAGTATGAACACAACACCCACCGAAAACAGTCTTATGAATGGATTCCTTGGGTATCACAACTGTATACATGTTTTATGAAGGCCTGAGAAGCTTCTGCATAGCTTCAGTACAATAGGGACATGGTTTAGTGGGGGGATGGCAGGGTTAGGGTAACGGTTGGGCTTGGTGAGCTTAAAGGGCTTTTCCAACCCAAATGATTCTGTGATTCTCTGTACACCCAGGAGGTGGCCGGGGGAGGTTCAGACCGCACGTCGCTCCGTGTCAGCAGGTACTGCAGGTGTCGGTGAAAATAAGAAGAGTAGGCTTTGGCAAAAAGGCTTTGCTGTATTTCACCATTCTCAGGGAATTCAAACAGAAGGGGGGCATGGAAAACATAATGAAATGTTACAACAGGAAGGTGAAACTACGAGGAGGTTTGCAAGTCACTCGAGGCTGAGGAGCCAGTCCTGCAGTTTGGCGAGCCGATTTGCTGGGGGAGATTCGCTGGTGACAGGGAGCTCGGATAAAGCGAAGCGTGAGCAAAACTACTCAGAATTTGGTAATTAGTTCTTGAGAAAGCATATTGCAGAAGGCAAGGTTGTTGCAATGCAGAACAGAGGTACGGAGGGGGACAATGGCCAGGCACATTCGGAGAGAACAACACTCCTGTGGTCATCCCAGAGAGCTCAGCTCAAGGCCCTCCAGTTACTAGAGCAGTGCTGTTGCCTTCTTGTTGTCAAGGTTGATGTCAAGAAACTCATCTGCTCAAGAGATTGATCTGATGAGTCATGTCGTATTAGTCTAAACACCTATTTTGCCATCTGCGAAACTGAAGGAAGGGCCATGCCAACTCACCTCTGGATCAGCGCAAGCGCTCCTCAGCAGTGTTACCACACCTCCTGCACAAAACCCTGATGGGTCAGGGCTGTTTCTGTTGGGAAGGAGGGATAGCTGTTTGGAAGAGGCCATTAATTCCACTTCTTTGCTGGATACATTTGAGCACACTTATAAAGAAAACAAGACGAAACGCCGTTTTCCTGACATTGTCAAGTTTACTTTCCATCTTCTACTACTTCCATATTACCCTGCCACAAAGTGGTACCTCCTTATGTGTAATTATTAACTGCGGGCTGCCTGGAAGAGGTAAAACTCAGCAAGTATTGCTGGGCGCTGTTATTTCATCATCAGTATTTATTCACATCGGTTTTGAGGACAGGCATTTCTTTTTTCTTTAGTCGTTTTACAGGGTGCAAAAGAGATCACATATTAACAAGCAATATATAGGAGTGGACTGCCCAGCTTTGACCAGACTGAGGAAACACAAGTTTTCCTCTGTAATAACCGCAGACATTTTGCAGCCTGCTTCAAGAAAACCACAGATGCCTCGCAAAGGTGGAGCTCTGCCTCTTGTGACTGAAGGAACATTCCTACTGCCATAAAAGAGCTGCTCTGGGGATATAGTAAATGTTGTTTGTGTCACACAAAATGACATGGGGAGTCATAGGAGAGCCCCTGCCCCAAAGACCCCCTGGTCCAAAGGACTGGGTAGATCATCCAGCGGCTTCAGGGAGTCCCCCGCCCACCCAGGCTGTCCCCTCCACTATTTCCATTACAAGACCAGCTTCCCGCCACTGAGTGTAAAACGTCCCGGACAAATAAACCTTGAGTGTCTGGTTTTCATTTCGGTATGGACCAGGAATAACTTAATCCGGCGTGTTTAACCGAAGCAGAGCAGCGTAGGCAGGACAAGTGCCTGGGCCAATCCTTTACGGCATCCAATGAGAGCCAGAAGTAGAGTTTGAGCACTTGGGGGTAGCCAAAGACAGCTCTTCACCAGCTCTGCTGCAGCCATTTTCAAAGTCTAACAAGCAACGGCCTTGTCACAAACTCACACACATAAAAGAAGAGCAGGAGCCCCATGATGAACATCCTTTACCACGTACAGAAGTCCGGTCCGCGCTGGTCAGTGACCTGTACATCTCATGGCTGTAGATGTGTGGGACCCCTATGCATTTCTCCATCTACCTCTATCTATTGCTGTATCAGGCATTTCTCTTTCTATGCCCAGCCCAGGAGGAACTGCTGCTGGTTAGACTCACTGACCAGGGACAGGCAAAGAGAAAACGGCCTCAAATCACCCTCGAGATACTGAAGAAAGAAATAGGGAAGAAAAGATGGCTGCAAGAGAGAGAGATGGAAGGAGCCACGGGGGGCCCTCACCTGGAATGCCGCCGGTAGGAGAGCTTCATCTTTTCCCACCGTCGCCTTCAGGATCAAAACATGCCCTTTACTGTTCTTGGAGGTCACCTGCGATAACGCATGACCTATCAGCACCTTTAATGAAAAACCCAGCTGCTAAAAGCCGATTTTAAGAGTACAAAGAGGTTTCAGAGTTCCAATAAACAGAGAAACAGACCCTTATCTAAAAATAAAAAAAAATCAAACACTGTGGTTGACAAAAATATCCTTCACCTCATAAACAAAGGAAGCAGCTGAACCTTCACACAGGCTGGGATGAGAGATTTTGCAATATCTAATCCAGAAGAAGGTATTTCATTTCCTCCTGATTTCAGCAGCTGCTGCAGGAATTCAAGTTTTTCAGTGGCCAGATGAATCCGATTCCGAAACCCTCTGAGCACAGGCAGCAGCGCAGCCCTCCTCCACCCCCCGGAGCGGCTGTGCTGCGGGAGCATCTGCAGACGCGTGTCTGTCCATTTGCGGTGCCGGGGGTCGCTAACAACGCACAGGCAGATTCACTGCCTGATAAATGGGGCTTGAGAGTGAAGAGCCATGGTAGCGGGCCCTGAATGCATGCCAAGGGGAGCTGGGCAGGGGGTATCCACTGGGGGCTGTGTGCGGGACCTGCCTTTCCAGCTGATGACCTGGCAGCATCTGCACAGCACCAAGAACGGATTTTCATAATAACCACAAGCGGCGTTTTCATTTGGATTGCAGTGAATTGCTGCAGCTTATAACAGTTTCCTCCTGCTGCTGAGACCAAAGATCCTTTAAGGCTGAGTGTGTTTGTCCGCCACCAGCTCAGGCTGGTGAGGCAGCATTTGCTGGAAGGAAAAACCAGTGATTTTGCAGCGCTGCTACCTGAGCTGTCTTAGAAACAGTCCCAGCCAGCAAGGCCTCCTGTGGTGATGCTGGAAAAAGACAGTGCTTATTTCCCACAAGCTCTTGATCTGCTTTCCCACAAGGAAACTGCATGCGATCGCTGCGGCTTCGTGAGCCAGCACATGGAGAGGAATGTCAGGGGCTGGCTTCCTTGGGCACTTGCGTGCTCCTCTCTGCTCCATGCCTGTTTCTGCTTCCCTCTGCCACCCTCCCACCACAGCACGAGTCCTGCTCCTTTCAATCGGTAATCTCCTGTAATGGCCTCGTGCCTGGGGTATCCCTGGTTATTGTCCCCATGCAGGAGGCGAGGGCTCAGGACACAGGGGTCCCGTCCCCTCCCCAGTCACTGACAACGTGGCCGCAGCCAGGCAGCGGGTACAAAATCACAGCATCAAACTCCCTCAAAGCTCACACTGTCTGGCTGGGGAGGGGTGAAAGCAACAGAGCAAATTTTCCTTGAAATGTCCTTGGGATCCAGCTGCCCAGCTCAGGGAGAAACCAGCCTTTGGCAGGAGGTTTGCTCGCCACCTGGGGCAGAACAGAGAGGCCCCCGTTTACTGAGCACTTGTTGCAACAATTTCATAGCTCCTTTGTAGAAGTGGCATGCCTTTTGAAGGTTATGCAAAGGACAAAAGCATGATTCAAGAAGAAAACTTCCAGGAAGGATGAGAATGTAACTTAAGCTGCTGCAAGAGAAAGTTTCCTGCATCATTTCTTTGTGGGGGAAAGGTGTTTGATGAGCACATTGCGTGGTACGAGGCCAAGGCAGCCTGTGTACGTGCTGGGACCCCGCTAGGGACTGTGAGAGGAGATGGAAGGCAGGGTTGAGTTTCCAAGGGGTTTCACACCTCGAGGAGGCTGTGCCTCCGCAGTGCACAGCCTGCCCCGTGTGCTCCGAAATCCATCCGGGGAAAATCCCAGCAACGCAACCCGTGAATCCAACATCAAGTGAAGCAAGCACCGGGGCATGTGTAGAAATACTGTTGTCACTTGGGCAAAATCTGTTCTTGCTTCATGCTAAATACGGTAAGGTCTGATCAGACAAAACCGTTGTATTCCTCCCAGATTCATCAGAGAAACGCTCATCCTATTTTTACCCTTTCATCATTCCCCACTGCCATCGATAAGCAGAATATGCAAAGTGCCTTCTCTCTCCCGTGGTTTTTGACTTGGTGGCTCAAGTTAAAATTTCACCTTTATTTCAGGACAAAGACAAGACCTTTGTGTTCCTTTCCTCCTTCACAAAACAGAACAATATTTAATCTTCACTCAGAAGCCTGGAAGGGACAAGATGAATGGGGAAGGAGAACTGTTGTTTCATTAATGTTTAATTCTTACCGATTCAACACCTTCACATCGCAATTGTTATCTGAGAAAACTCTCATCCTCCACCACTGATTGAGACTTACTACTGTCCACTTGCTTTGACCTACTTCCACAAAAAGGAATCACCCCAAAATCAGGAAGAGCTGCTTAAGGATGAGGAAAAAAGCAGAAACCACCAGGTTCTGTATGGGACGAGTGATTTGAACAGCACAGTTCTTGTAACAACAGGGTCATTAATTTTTAGGAGACAAAAATGTGAGTCTCTGATAAGGAAGGACCCTCAAAATTCACATGGGAAACAGCATGCTAAAAGATTTTTTAATTAACTTCAAATAGCATCTTCTTGCTAGGCCAATGGAGCTCCTCTCATGCAGTCAGTTCTGCCGCAGCAGCAGCAGCCCCTGCCCACGCCAGAGCCCACCCTGAACTCTCCTGGTGTTCGCAGAGGGCAGTTGGGTCGGTCTCCTTCCGCAAAGCCAAGAGGAACAGGAGCTGCTTGCTCAAGATTTTGTGCTTTATTTTTCAAAAGCACGAAAGGAACCCCCCAATTTTGCTGTGTTTGTGCTTAGAATGCCTTAACCGATTCCATGGATGCTCGGAGACAGTCTGGGGTGTAGGAGACAGACTGGAGCATGACACAAGGGTCAGAGGACTGGCTGGACCAACCTGCAGAATACAATTCGGTTTTCCCCCATCCCTGCCATTGCAAATACATACACCACTACTTCTGAATTCTCCTTTTAATCAGCAAGAGGATCCACATACAAAAATGGCACAAACTTGAAAATAACAGGGCGATAGGATGAAGGGAAATGGCCTTAAGTTGTGCCAGGGGAGGTTTAGGTTGGACATTGGGAAAAATTCCTTCCCCAAAAGGGTTGTCAAGCACTGGAAGGGGCTGCCCAGGGCAGGGGTTGAGTCCCCATCCCTGGGGGGGATTTAAAAGCCGGGCAGGTGAGGTGCTTAGGGACAGGATTTAATGGTGGGATGGCAGGGTTCGGGGAACGGTTGGGCTTGGTAAGCTTAAAGGGCTTTTCCAACCTCAACGATTCTGTGATTCTATTCTATGATTCTGTAATGTTCCGCACTGGCTGGGTATAGATCCACAGATTTGAGCAAGGCAGAATCTTGGCATACGTTGTGCAAAGTCTTACACCTGAGACTTTTCAACAGATTTTAATAGTCTGGATGGATCTGAATTGAGATCAACGTCTCACCCATTCACTGGCAGTGAAAGGTGGCAGCATGGCAGCCGGCTCCTTCCTGGTAACTGGGAGATAAATTCATGCCTTGGGAAATTTTGCAGGTGTTGCGTTTCTTGTATACAAGCAAAACCATTCCATTGATTAACTTACCTGGAAATAGATATTTTTTTTTTCTGCTGCTATTTCCTAGTTGACTGCAATTTCACAAAGAACTGCGTGACTAATTCCTGATGCCAGCTTTGTAACTGGTTGGACTTTAGGCTCTCATCCTTACAGGTAAATACAAGTCAGCTTCCTGGTGGTGTCTTCTCCTGGAGAGGGAAATAGTTACAACTATCTACAAAAACCATCACAAAAAATGTGGTAAGAATCCTGAGAGGCATAGGGTAAGTTTTTCCACAGATCTTTAAATAAATTAATAAAAAATCAGTGGTATTTAGGTTCCCAAATGAAGCAGAAGGCTCTGAGAATATTATTTTTTGTTCTCTGGTCAAAATCTAACTTTTTATTGCAGTAATGGAGCAAAACACGTGCCAGCAGGCAGTCTGGGCTCACTGGCTCTGCAGGCTATTCCATTTCCATACAATCCTATTGCAACCTAGGAAGTGCGCTGTAAGGATAGTGGCAAGGCTTTTGTCCTCTCTGTGTTAATTAAATAACATAAATGAGCATCCTGCTGTAACTTGGGGTCACACTGCTGGGAAAAGAGCTGCGCGTCCCCTCCTTGGGCTGTCTCCTCCTTTGCTCAGGAGCTGCATTTAATCTCAGGCCTCTGACCTCCCCCACATCCCGCTGTACCATGCATGGTGCCTGTCCCGACTCAACTTGCAGTGGGGCTCAGAGGGCCAGGGGGTTTCGGGCCCCAGTAGGGTGTCCGGCCCCAGCTGCCACCCTCGTGCCAGACAGCAAGCAGAGGGGTGCGTATCTGGCCTCAACTATGGGTCATCTCCCGTTGCTAGCCCGTTTCTTCTTCCTTTCCTGTGTACCCACTGTCAGGTGCCAGTTCCCAAGCTCTTGTTTAGCAAGTGCCAAAGAGCAGAATATTAAACAGCAGTCTTCCTCTGAGAAAGGCAAACACAATCATTTTTTACTAACGCTTCCTGATAATTACTGTCATTGCCGTCCTGCACATTACTTCAGCGAGCCCGGTCTCGCAGACCTAAGTAATTGAAAAATAGGGGCTTTGTTGGCAATGCCTGCACCCAGGAGCACTGCAAGGTGCCACTGTCAGCAGGAGCCTGGACCACGCATGGCCAGGCAGTGCGGGATGGAGCCGTGCTGTGTTCCCTGCCCCTAAGAGCAGCCGCTCTTAGGAGGGGTCTTTGTTAGGAGCTCATTTGGTAACAGGCTCTACCACACTGCCAGCTCCTAAATCCCAGTGCTGGAACCAGAGGGCTAGGTGGGAGCATGCACCACACCGGCCTGCTGGGGCTCACTGCGGGAGCATGGGAAGGAGGGCTGCCGCATCCTTCCTCTGTGATGCGCTGTGTTCCTGCCTTTGGACAGAATTAATTACTCTACTCTGCCCTAGTGAGACCCCATTTGGAGTACTGTGTCCAATTCTGGGCTCCCCAGTTCAAGAAAGATGAGGAACTCCTACAGAGAGTCCAGAGGAGGGCTACAAAGATGGTGAGGGGACTGGAGCATCTCTCCTACAAGGAAAGGCTGAAGGAGCTGGGCCTGTTTAGCCTGAAGAAGAGGAGGCTGAGAGGGGATCTCATTAACACATACAAATATCTGAAGGGTGGGTGTCACAAGGATGGAGCCAGACTCTTCCCAGTGGTGCCCAGCACCAGGACAAGGGGCAATGGGCACAAACTGAAGCAGAAGAGGTTCCAGTTGAATGTGAGGAAGAACTTCTTGACTTTGAGGGTGACCGAACCCTGGCAGAGGCTGCCCAGGGGGGCTGTGGAGTCTCCTTCTCTGGAGATATTCAACCCCTGCCTGGACGATGCCCTGCGCACCCTGCTCTGGGTGAGGCTGCTTGAGCAGGGGGGTGGGACTGGGTGATCTCTGGAGGGCTCTTCAAAGCCTTGCCATTCTGGGATTCTGGGATTCTGTAATGAGGCTCTGCGCTTGGATTCAGTTAGAGACAGTAAAGTGGATTTCCTTGCTCTGATTGGAATCTGTGAATCTCTCCATTTTTTTCCTCACCTGCTTTGAAACAAGACAATGGTGGCCGTGAGGGCAAAGAGAGAAAACTGGGGGCACCTTTTCCTAAAGAGCCAGCTCTGCTCTTACCGCCGACCAGAAAAGAGGCAGGGGGAGTGACACTGAGCACAAATCCCTCTGTAAGCAACAGTTTCTTCCCAGGTTATGAACTTTTTCCTTTTAAATAAAAGTAAAACATGCTTGTATTTTAACTAACTCAATAAATGAAATCACTAATGAGGAAGCAAACAGACTGTTAACAGCCGAACAAGGAGTTCTGACTTAAAAACATTGCTGCAGCTATTTAATTGCTTGAAGGCTAAGCAATAAAGCACTGCAGGAAATTCCCCGGGTCTCTCTTCCAGATACCAGCATACCTTTTTTCCTGAATTAAAAAAAAAGAATGAGGTCACCAACATAATTTAAATATTTATTGGTAGATAAGGAAAACAAACATAAATGCCTTTTCCCCTACTTGATCTTTCCTTTGTGTGTGAAATTACATCAGATAGAGTTGTCTATAACTTTAGACAAAGCCATCTCAGTGGTTCCTATCAGTTACTTGTGTCTCTTCTCCCTCCCTCCTGAATATCAGCAAAGAAATGTTATAATGAAATTGCAAATAAAAAAAAAAAATGGAGCACTGGTAAATAGGAGGCCCAGAGGTGGGAGAATCCCAACCATCAGCTCAGTGCCACGCAGACCAGGAAACAGATCAGCCATTTCCACATAAAGCCCTAAGTTTTGAAATCTTTTCGACAGCAAGACTTTGAAGCATTTCCCTAAAATTATGCCTTACCTACTAAACATTGTACACCATGCTGTGTTAAATATACCAGAGGGTAACAGCTGAAAACAAGAAGGATTTTTCCAGCAACTTTCATACAAATTGTGTCTTCGCAGAATTGGCTGCACAACAGCACTTGGCATCAGGCAAAAGGCTCAAGGTGCATTTCAAATAGGCTATGAAACAGCCTGGAAGGAATATGGAGATGTGGCTGTGGAGAAGTCCAGCTATTGGTAGGGGCAGAAGCTGCTAAGGAGAAGGCTCCCAGGCTGCGACTGCCTGAAGGGAAAGGAAAAGGGCTGGTGCTGCCTGAAGGGGAAGAGAGGGGGTGAGGGCAGGCAAAAACCTATCCCAGCCAGCCAATACATTTCTTAAGATGATATTTTGGTCCACTTCCATCCTGTCCATACATTCGTTTGTGATAAACACATTAATTCTATTTTTCACTTGACCTGCAGGAGGTAGAATCATAGAATCATCTAGGTTGGAAAAGCCCTTTAAACTCATCAAGCCCAACCGTTACCCTAACCCTGCCATCCCACCACTAAACCCTGGCCCTAAGCACCTCACCTGCCCAGCTTTTAAATACCCCCAGGGGTGGGGACTCGACCCCCGCCCTGGGCAGCCCCTTCCAGGGCTTGACAGGCC
>NW_009259977.1:2519570-2520728 GCF_000687185.1 Egretta garzetta
CCTGTAGCGCTGCGTGAGGTTGTTGTGACCCTAGGGCAGGACCCGGCCCTTGGCCTTGTTGACCCTCACCCAACCGGCCTGGGCCCATGGATCCAGCCTGGCCAGGTCCCTCTGCAGAGCCCTCCTCCCAAGAATGAAGAGGTGAAAAGTGGAAGTGGATATGAAATTCACATTCTAGAGTGCATTGTCCACCATGGGAGGCTTATCCGGTGGCCTCAAAACCTCTAGCGCCAAGCCAAGAAGAAGGAAAAGTGCAAGGCTGTGCCGCCATCCAACTTTTCATCCTCTGAACCCCTGTCAAGAACTTCCCAAGGCTGCTGTGTCTAGGAGCCTGGCTGTGGAGTGTGCTTCAGGTGGTCACACCCACCGGTTTACAGGATGAATGGTCCAAAAGCTTTATCTGGACTTTTAGCACAGTGCCAAGCAGCAGCTAATTAACCTTTCCAAGGGGCGAGAAGCCCAGCTCTGAAGATGATGTCATGCTGGACCACCGTCCTCACGTGCTTGCAAGCCTGTGGCTCAAAAGAAATAAGAGGAAAGACACTGAATGTCCACTCGAGACCAAAGAGCTGGGGCAAGGACTGGGCTCTCCTTCACCCCTGAAGGGCTCCCTTCTTCGATGTACCTGCCCTTGCATAACACATGCAAACACTCTCGGAAAGAGGTAAGTAAATCTGCCTCAGTATGCTTTTACAAGCACATGACAGTTGTTAAGATACATAAAATTTGATAGGGGTGTGTTCTGCTACAGGCAGATGAGTTGGAATTGAGTTATCCATTTGTTTCTTCCTTACATCACCCTGCTGACTGTATCACCAGGCTGGAGGTAACGCCCTTCGCCACCGCCAGCACATAGGAGAGCCGCTGCGTGCCACAAGCTCTGCCGCACGCAGTACGTGTGTGTGTGTGTGTGTGTATATATATATACATACACACACAGATGCGAGGTGGCCAGGTGCTGGCGGGAGGCTCATGTCACTGCGCCGTGTGAAGGAAAACCCGTCCTGTTCTCCTCAAACACAAGGTTCAAACCCAGAGCCCGCAGCTGTATTGGCAACAAAGAAACCCATCAGAAACGTGCGCTTCTGTGTGTGGTGTTTAACGGCGACTGCCCGGGCCCAGCCTCCCGGCCCAGACCCGGGAAAAGCCCCGTCCCTC
>NW_009259977.1:2521448-2523967 GCF_000687185.1 Egretta garzetta
CACCCCACCGGTGCCCAGCAAAAGGAGATGAGGGAGTTCATCAACCTCTTCTCCAAGTTCTATCCCTGTGAGCACTGCGCTGAGGATCTGCGGGAAAGGTGAGTTGCTTCATCCTTCTTTTTTTTTGGCAACCACTGCTGAAGGGGCTAGCCTGAAATGCGGGGCTGCAGCAGCTATTTGCATATCAGCAGCTCTTCCTGCACTTGGGGTTTGTAGCTACCTGAACTGGTTTCTTCCATTATTGCATCAATTAGAGATATACTTACTCAGAAAACAAGTACCTTTTCTTTTGCTTTTAGGTTGTGTGTTGCCTCCAAGACCTCCCTGAGGTGATTTCGGGTTTTTCTGGTTCAAACTGGCCTTGTGCTCGTTTGTGGAATTAGATTAGGACTCGAAATATTTTGGCTTTCAGGAGGGGAGCGTTCTTCTACTCCAGAAAGTCCCCTTTATTGGCAACCTCAGCAGTGGAGGCAAAGACCGAAACGGGCTGTGATGTTTGATAAAGTTTTATACTCCTGTTACTGTCAGCTTATTTCTTGAAAATATCAACTCTTCTGTTCTGGATGATGGAAACCTAATTATTGACTTAGCAGGTATTGCATGCAAAACAACGCCTCCCTATTTTTCATTTATTATTCTACTTTTTTTAATTCAGTGTTTTGATGAACTCAAGTACTTGCTTGTTACCATAGATAAGCTGTTTGACTCCTGCGTCTTTTCCCATTGACAAGGCTAGGCACTGAATGAAATCAAGCTGGTTGCAGCCATTGGTGTTTTATAGTGGAGGTTTGGCCTCCGATAATTACCAGTGGCTCTGTGCTTTTCTCTGGAGTCTCTTTGGGACTCATCTCGCAATAGCAAAGGCGACTCTGGCTGGCTGTGTGCTATGTGTCTG
This sequence comes from Egretta garzetta, assembly GCF_000687185.1. NCBI lineage: Eukaryota > Metazoa > Chordata > Aves > Pelecaniformes > Ardeidae > Egretta > Egretta garzetta. The sequence continues at coordinate 2,522,344 of NW_009259977.1, forward strand.
CTCTGGGTATTGAAGTTGGTGACTGTAAAAAAGTAACGTTTGTTTCCTCTTCCCTGTTTGCAGATTACGTACAAATCAGCCTGATACTAGCAACAGAAATAACTTCTCCCAGTGGTTGTGTCTTCTTCATAATGAAGTGAACAGGAAACTGGGGAAATCTGAATTTGACTGCTCTCGTGTGGATGAGCGCTGGCGAGATGGTTGGAAAGATGGTAGTTGTGATTAATCTGTAGAGACTGGTTTGGAAATCTAACAGACCAAGTCAATCTGGTGTTGAGTCACTATAGGGAGATGTGTGAGTCAATAACTGTTTGTGTGCTTGTGTGTGTGACTGATACGGCTTGTGGAAATAAAGGTAAACCGATTCTAAAAGTAAATTTGAAAATCTTATCCTAACAGTATTTTGATAAATCTATTACCCGAGGGATTGAGGCCTTACACTTGACACAGGAATTGCCAGAAACCTGTGAAATTTAGTCACTGACAAACTTGTGGAGACTTTTTCATTATGACATTTCCTTATTTTAGGGGCATTTGCTTATTTCTGTGGCTAGAAGTCCTTTTTCCTGAACACAGTTGTTGAGGGCTGCCCTGTGGCACTATACATTTATCCTGATGTTTTAGAAAATGCATCTGATTAATTGTAATTTTCATTTCTGTTGTTCTGATAGAGATAACTCATGCTGTGTTTTGTGCCAAGTCTGTACCCCAGGACCTTTCTTTCCGAGGTCTCCAATGCTTTTTGTTAAACTTGGATCCAGTTCCTTTGATTAAAAGGCCTGAAGGCAGGTACATTTAGTTTAAATACTAAAATCATGAAGCCCAGATTTCTCATTTTATTTTTGTATTTCAACTTATCATGTAAGATGGCATTGTAGAAAGGGAAACTAGAGCAGGACAAAAAAAAACCCCATATCTGATGAATGGAATGAAGTATCGGCTGGGTGAAATTCAAATGTTTTAAACTGATGGCTAATTTTCTTTGGATCGAGAAGTGGTATGATGAGAAGTTCTACTGAAATTCTTAAAGCAGATAACCTCCTCGTCTCTGCTGTGAACTTCCATCAGTCGCGAAAATAGCATGAGATTGATATTTGTCATGAAGCATATTCAGCTTTGTTTAGCATACAGTATTTCTGAAATGTCATTTGCTGGCCTGGTTGATATTCTGATCTTACCCTCTAGCTACAAATCTCTTTAGAACAAAAGCACTTTACAAGTCCCCTGCAGTATTTTGAGTCCTGCTTAAGACTGTGATGTCAGCTTACATAGTATTTATTGCACAAGGGACTCAAAGGTATCCCTAGGGTAGATTCCCTCTGTAGAAACTGGTCAGAATCCATGCTATGTGTATTTTTCCTTGGTAAGCTATATTGCATCAGCATATTGATATGTAAGTGTGAATTTCAGATTCAAGTGAAATAGCAGCATAAATTATTTACACCACAATGCATATAAACACGTATGTCTATAGAAAGAGATGGCTTAAAAAAAAAGGTCAAAATAATTTCAAGTTCTTAAAATAGATAGTGATATCATGCCCTTGCTGCATTTCTGGCTGTGAAAAGTTTGCAGGAGTTTGCACAATCCATGACAATAGTAGGCTTTTTCCTTCTGTACTTCC
>NW_009259977.1:2524157-2529817 GCF_000687185.1 Egretta garzetta
ATGTGCTACAGCACGTTTGTAAATTTACTCTTGTTGACAGAGTGATTGAGTGCAGGTTACCTGGAAACGTTAATGGTACTTTTATATTCGAGTGATGACATCTCGTATCTAAGAACTTTGATCTTCAAACCTATGTACATTGGGGCTCCTTAGCGTTTAGAAAAGCAATAAGAACTTTGGAAATACATTTTAATGTTTTATGGCTTATTCAAGTTCTTTCAAGTTGGATCTACTAAAACAGTATGAGACAAATTTTTTGAACTGGTTATTCATGAAGTTTTTGTATGTAATAACGTTTCTAAACACAAACCCAACAGAAGCAACAATAAGGTACATCATGAAATATGCAGTCTGACTTATGACTTGAAGACGTATCATTCAGGTTAATAAAAGCACTCAGAAAATTTCCATACTAGCATACTGAGGTTCTTAGAACAAATAAATTCCAGCCCTTGTTTTTTGTCTTTTTGGTATTAAATTCAATCCCTAGAATGAAGCACATTGGTATCCACTAGTGGGGAGAGGACCAAGAAAAAGGCTGTAGCCCCCCCAAAAGCCATGCTTTTGTCAGACATTACCTAAATTACACAGTTCTGTCAGGTTAGCTTTAGCAGCTGGAGGTGTCAACAGGCATTTTCTTCTGGACTTGGTTGTGCTAAAGGAGAAATTTACTGTTCTTCCTTTCCAATCTGCTGTCAACTATTCTTTGTGACCATTTCATCGCCCATGGAGCAGATGATGAGATTTCTTCCTAATTTGCTACAGGTTGGTAAAACACCCGTCTCATCCTTTTTCATCTTAGTACTGAAAATGGGCCAGGCTGGTGTGTTGCACTTGCTTGTGCAAGCGCGCTTGATCTCTGGAGCCGAGTCCTAGGGCCACTGCTCTCTTGTATTGCCAAGCCGTTGGTGATAGGCAGGCGCATGGTAACCTTCCACCACACTGCAGCATCTGTCCACATCTTAAGAGTGTGGAGAGGAAAATAAATGTGTATCCTGCTCAAAATCAGGGGGAGCAGCTGCGGCAACACATTTTTTGTCACCTTGTGTTGTTCAAGGAGGTGATAGAGGTGTGGCAGAAGGAAAAACCCCTTTTGCCAGCATGTGCTGTTCTGCTGTCTTGGCAGCATTGCAGGGGTAGGGGAAGAGCCTTAAAGTTGAAGCCAGAGTCTTTAGTGAATGCTCCCTAGTAATAAGGCCACTAGCTGTGGCTAGTAGGATGTTACTAGGGCAGTTTGTAACTTTGCTAAGCAGCTGTTTGGTAAAATACATGTTTGCACTCTGTTCTCTCATGTTTATGGCTTTGCAGAAGAGCTTTGACTTGGATGTTTCTCAGGTGTATCGTCAGCTCTGTGGACTTGACTGTGCGGGGAGGGGGAGGAGGTTTGCTGCTCACTTGTACCACATCTCAAGTTTTAATCTTATGCAAGGGATTTCTGTTGAACATACTTGTATTTGTGTACAGAAAATTGTGAATTCTCTTCTAAATGCACTTGATTAAATCTACTTTTAAAAATATTTGTATTCAAATTATATTTCCTCTTGATGTGAAAATAATAAAGCAACTGAGTTCATTCCTGGCTTCCCTACTGCATGAGATTGTAGGAAAAGGCATCGTATTGTGCTGGTGTGTCTGACCTGCATGTCAGTGTATTACTGTCTGAGCTTGATTGCTCAACTGAGGTTGCATGATTCTCTGTGTGTGTGTGTGTGTGTGTGCATTGATCAGACAAGGTGGGGCTGCAACCCTCTTGTGCTGTTGAATGGATGCAATTCTCTGTGGGCTGAGAAGCTACAAAAATGCAGTGATTTTGTACAGGAGGTCCTTGCCCATCAGATCAGAGTTGGGTTTTATGTGGGGACTGGTGGGATTTTTTTATGGGGTTCAAGTGGTTTTCTTGTCCTGTGTTTCTAACAGCATGAAGGGTAGCATTACAGTTGGGAGTAGCTCAAATCTTGCTGAATTTGAGCAGGATGGCAAAGGAGGGTGTTATCTACTGAAGGGCGTTTAACTGCATATTCACTGCACAACTGTGCACACCCCATGACTTTTGCCAGAAAGGGGAAGCTGATTCCTATCAATACGAGGAGCCCTTGCAAGACAAAGCACAGTCAGGAGCAGATGCTGCCTAAGGAGCTTGTGGGACCTTCCTCAAGAGCTGCTCCTGTGTAACAGGCACCTGGCTAACCTTTCAGCTTCACAAAGTACTTCCTGTTTTCATGGACTGGTTTGCATTCATAGCTGTAATTTTTCTTCTTCTTTTTTTTTTTTTTTTTTTTTTTTTTTTTTTTTTTCCCCTGAAAGCAAAGAGCAGGGAGCCACAAGGGAATTGTCCACTTCACCAATGGGAGGCAGAGTTGCTTAAGCAAGTTACAAGTGCAGATGTTGGTGGAAGCACCACTATGCCTTTAACATTTTTCCAGGGATTAGCTGTTCCTTTGCAGTGTGTTGGGTGTATACCATCTCCTGTTTATAGTAAGATTCCCAAGAGTCGCTTTGTTTGCATGTGTCTCTTGCTCCAGCGTGTTACAGGTAGTGTGTGATATTTCTTTTGGTGTTTTACAGGCTTGGAGAGGGTAGGGTTTAGATTTTGCTTTGGGTTTTTTTGCCCCTTCCTTTCAGCAATGATTTCCCCCTGTCCCCCATTCCTGGAGTGGCTGTTCAGTTTTTTTGTTGGAATGATGGAGAGGAGCTGTTCAGTATTTGTGTAGTCAGGAATAAACACTGCAGTAGAAATTGCCAACAAGGTTGTTTGAAGTCAACTCTTGATTTTGTGGGCTAATAGGAAGTATAATAAAGCAAGGAAAGCAAAACCACAGCTAATAGATTGTAGGCAAATCAGCAGTTAGAGGACTGTCCGAGGGGACAGGGGTCAGGGTTGTGGTCAGCTGGAGCACTGACCTGGATTGGCAAGTCCCGCAGGGAAGTGTACATGAACAACACAACACTTCCGAGCTGGCTGACACAGCCAGTTCAGGTGTGTCTGCACCGATGCACAATTAATTCACAGTCGAGGGAGCTGAGAGATGGTGGTAGTCAGCATGCAGCAAGCATCTACTGCACATCAGGAAACTTGCCACAACTCACAAAACCCTGGAACAAAGGTTGGTTCCTGCCAGCTAAGGATAAATGAGACTCGGTATCCCTATCTGTGCTGATGCTGGGGTGTCTGCTATTGCTGTCAGATCTTCATTTTTGTAATTATTCATAACATTTCTGGAAGTAAAGTCCAACAAGCAGTGCTAGGATTTGCCAAGCTTTGAAACTGTTTTGTTCTGCCTTGGTGTGTGACAATCCTGTCTCCACGTGCTGGGCTGGTGAAGGGTAGCGAATACAGCCCGGAAAGTTATGCCGGCGTTTGTCTGGGCTCACAGCATCTGGCACGGTCTAGCATGGAGGCGGTGGTCCAGGCACTCGGGCCTGCTTCCCATGACCTTTGCACCCCTCTGCACCACCCTCTGCACCACTTTCTGTGGGAAGGTGTGCCCTCTGCTTCTGTGCGTTGTGCTAGTGCAGGCTGTTGGTTTTCCTTTTGAGCACTCCCAATGCAGAAGCCTTTTCCTGGTGCCAGGTTTTCCCTCCCATGTGTCACGTACCATCATGCTTCTTGGCTTCCGTTGTTTGTTACTGCAATGTGCTTCGCAGGGGTGAAGCTACAGGGAAAATTTGCTTTGCATCTTAACCAAGCAAACAGTAGAGGGCAACAAAGCATGTATTTTGTTGACTTTCCCGTCTCTTATGCTTCTCTGGAATCGCAGGCAGCTCCAGATATCCCATGTTTTACCTCATGCTAGTCCCTTTCCTGTGGTTTTGGGAGGAGATTTTTGTGACTTCAGTTACTTTTCAAACTAGCGTGCAATACCTCTTGTATAATTACCTAAATGAGGGCTGTGTTATTTCTCTGCCCATAGCTAAAATCTGCACTTGGAAGTATAATAAAACACCATCCAGATGCTATTTCCAGCATGTTTCCTACCTGATCTTCATCCGATAGTTGGTCATATATGGAGAAGTTCTGGCTTTTTTATTAGGTCATTAACAGATTGGAAAGGGTGAATTAATTTTGTCTGATAATTTTGTAATGGTCACTTTGTTATACAGAGCACTGTGTGTACCATAGGGCGTTGCTTGCTTGTAGGACAGCGACTTCAGCTGTAACCACCCTTCTCAGTGGCAGGGGCTGCTTTGGGTTAGATCCTGTGGTTTGCTTTGTTCCTCCCTGTGACCTGAGCCAACAGCAGATGGGAGCCAGACGTGGACCTTGCTTAAAGGTGAGCTGGGCCATGCTGGCACAACTCGGTTGTGCCACACGCAAGATGTTTAGTAGATCTACAGACATGTGTGGGCTTGTGCACAGACCAGACATGGGTAAGGGGAACAGTACACAGCAGTCATGAAACAGGCATCATTTTTAGGCAGAAAAGGGATCAAACTTACCTGGCACGGGTGTCATCTGCTCTGGATGCTTTATGGAGGAAAAACAGGATTTGGAAGGAAGATCCTAAGAGAGTCATGACTTCAGCAAAGCTGTTCCTTTTGAGATACAGGGATGCAACCCAGCCTTTCTGCATGGGAAAGAGGTAGGAAGAAATCCCACAGAGTTTCATGGGAGCCTTGCTTTGAATTAGCAGATCCGTGGAAAACAAAAAAAAAAAGAGCTGAGTTAATCAATGTTTTTCCCACAGCAGATACCAGGAACCTATTTCATGCAGTCCTTCAAAGCTTCTCTTTTTCCCAGAACACCAAGCTTTAGGTCTAAACTCAAGTCCCAGTACTAGATGGGGACTTCCCTTTCAAATGCCAAGTACGGTCTGGCAAAGCTGGGCTTTCCCTGCTTCTTTCATCCTTGACATCTGGCCCAAGCTACCAGTGGTGTGAAAAAGTGGATTCTGTGACTCTGCCTCGTGTCATTCTTTTTAGGGTGGGGTAAAAGAGGTATGTAAGACAGGGCCTACGTGGCTGGAGATGCAAGAGATCAAAATTCAGTTCTTGGTCATAAGCTCCTTGCTAGACTCCAGGTATGTCCCTTCATCTTTTGCAGCCACACTACCACTTCTGCAAAATGGGGATAAAAATAGCATTTTCACCAGGCTGTGCCTGTGTTTCCTATTTAGATGACAATCTCTTTCAGGGAGGCTATTTTAACGTGCTTGTGCTGTGTAGTCCAGTGCCTGAGATTGTTCGCTACAATAAAATCCCTCATCTCAATCCATCCCAGAAATCCCCTTCTATGTCAGGTTATATCTTTCTTTTGAATCCGAGGACCTGTTTGGTATTTGTTATGTTCAGTTAAGAAACGAAGTGTTTCTTATTTTCAGTATATCACTACAAATACTGCATTCATTATGCAAACATTGTGGCCCCCCCTTTTTTTTTTTCTCGGAACTTGCGCCGTGGATCTTGCGTTCTTGTGTAACACGAGCAGAAACGATAATAACGAAAGGACTGAGCTGGGAGAACTCTTTTGGCAGCAAAGCTTGATATAGCTCAAATGAGAATTGTAGAAGCTGTGCATGTCAGAGCACGGCTTGAGCTGCTCGGAGGCTACCCCATGTCCTTGTAGCTGTCAGCTCCGCTCAAGTTATCATACCTGCTTAGCTGCAACACCGAGCAGGCAGCAGATGGCAAGCACCGAAGTCAACTTGTTGGTCAGGCCCTAA
>NW_009259977.1:2529849-2533591 GCF_000687185.1 Egretta garzetta
ACGATGTGACTTGGTGTTGTGGTCCTAAGAAGGTCAGTCTGGAAAAATACCAGGGATCTTGGTTCCTTTTCATTTAGCTTGTCCCGAGGTGGTGTGCACCTTCATGTAGCCAGTCCAGCCCGGCAACTGACTCAGATTAGATTACCAGTTTGCCAAAACCCCCGAACTTTTCGTGCTATGAAATATTTTGAGGAGAAGCAAAGTTTACTTATCCAGTTTACTGGATGAGACTTCAAGCCTGCAATTGCACCACTGGAAAGCATTTTGAAACCCTTTGGGGTTTTTGTTCAGTTTTTATGCAAGTACTGAGATATTAACGCTTCTGTTCAAAACAAATGCTATCTCAATTGATTGAATTCTGCTACCCAAATCTTCCCTGGTGACTTCAGTTAGGAAAGTTTTCTGCCTTTTTTTATAGCATATGTATCTTGCATTTATACTTGCACAGTAACTGCTGAATCCCACCTGAGAAATGGCTGCATTTCAGAAGTGGATGAGTAACCAGCTAATAAATGATGTGCCAGATATTTTTGGATCTCTTAGGGTGGAGGGTATTACGTAGCTTTCTAGTGATAGCGTGCTAAGGGATGGCTAATCGGGAAGTCCATTCTCTCTGGGCTGTTACTGGACACTATGAATTTCTAAGCATCTCTCAAATATTTCCATCAACTCTCCTGTTTTTCTGGAGTCTAATGGCTGAAAGCAATATTAGCCAAACTAATGAATGTCAAGCACAGCATTTCAGAGTAACAAGTCAATGAACATATATCAAAGTACTGCTTCAAGTGTGCTTCCCAGGGAATGTGAAGGGCAAGCTGTTTTACCACCCGTGCCCTGCAAAGGACAGTGTCAGACCTCGCAGAGCTGCTGACGTCGGTGGGCTGTAAACCATGGCCGGAGCCTGGCTGCCTCCCTCAAGCTGCCCGCTGCAGAGAGCCAGCATTCTGCTTATCTGGATTGCTCAGCCGAAGCAGCTTCACTATAAATACATTGTCAAAGCTGTTCTGAGAGCAGGGCAGTTTCACATCACTATTTTATTTTAGAGAAGTTAAGTAGAATGTATGGCTGGTTGTGTTTTGCCTGCTGTATTGGGAGCATCCCACTGCTACCCTCTGCCACAGAGAAAATATGGTCAGTCCTACTAAAGAAATCGTATTAGCTCATTTTGCCCATTAGTGGGCTTCCTATGGGCCATGTCCCCATTGCCGTGCTGGGATTTTGAAGCAGGGTGCATTAGCCTCAGCCGGTTGCTTGGAATTTTTTTTTTTTTTTGCAAATACGTTCTGCTTCACAGAGTGATGCTAGCATCACTTACAGTCGTTCAGCTGACAACAGGTAACTTGGTAAGCTTTCGTAAATGGGTTACGTCCAGCCATATGCCCTTGACAAACATCGCCGTGCTTAGCTCTGTAGAGCTGGTTGAAATCAGCCCTTTGCTGAGTGGGTAGGGCTGACTCAAGCTTTGAAGAAGGAGAAAGCCCCACATCTTGCCTCCTTAAGGTTGCCACGTCCGTGTGCTTACCCCCAGGTAAAAAACAGATTGTTTTGTTGTGTTGGAGACAAAGATTAAGAAGTCAACGTGACTGGAAGAAGCATGAGGTAAACCCATGTTTTCCACTACCCTTAATTAAACTCATAAAATCAAAAACCACTTTGAGCACTTGTCTGTGTGCCACTCTGTTTGCTTACTGTCACTGAAATCCAGGGGGAATGGTAAACGCAGACAGAACTTGTTGAAACTGAACAAATGTTCTGTAAAGTGCCATTTCCAAACGCTGTTCTTTTCCTCCATTTGATGGGGAAAATGTTCCAAGATACAATATCCTTTCCCGCTATTGGCTGGCTCTGTGTATCTGTTGGCTTATTTGCAGCAATAGGAAGTGAAACAGAAATACAGTTTGCATGTAGGCTAGAGATAGCTACTGTGCTTTATCTGCACTGTAGCAGGGGACAAAAGCTAGCACATGATGTGAAAAATGATTGTACGAACATACTGCACACAGCAGAAGTTGGAAATACGAACCTCGAAGAAAGGACAAGTTTGGAAGAGGGGATTTCTGTGAGGATCTTGCCTGATGCATCACAGTCATGCCCTGAAGTGTATAAACCATGTATCTGTCTGGGAACGGTTATTCAGGGATGAGCTGGTGATGCTCTTGACGCTGGGGTGCAATCTCTGGCCAGCCCTGTGAGATATCCTGCCAGAAGAAAGCAGGAGGGATCAACCTGGCATTCTCTCCATAGCCATTTCTTCTTTGCATAGTAAAATGTGATTTCTACTGAGCTGGTGACATTGAGGAACGAAAGGCTGCTGCTGAGAGTCAGAAATAGATCTGGAGAGATGATGACTCACCTGTAATTGAGAAAAACTGAATGGCATCATCATGAGCTTTAACAGTTAAATCCTGATTCTACCTGCCAGAAAGAACAGACTGACAAAGCCACAAAAGGCCAAAGTAAGCTGGAGACGGGGCCCAGCACACGGGAATCCTTCGCTTTGTTACAGCGTTTTGCATGAAAGGGGGTTCACACGCCTGCTGCACACGTACCCCATGTGATCCCGTGGCAGCGGCACTGGTCCCTGCACAGGGCAGGGGAGCTGTACGGACAGCAGGTCGGGAGGAGAGCTGGTGGTGGAGCTGTGAGAAGCCCCCCAGCCCCAACTGGAGGCCTGCTCCATGCCAGCAGTGCATGCGTACTCCTCCCTGCGACTTTCCCTGCAGTTCCCGTCCGAAGCAGAGATGATGTCAGAGTTGTCATGGCATCTGTATCTATGGAACCAGGATCATCATCACGGTGCTGCAAAAACTAACTCAGGAAATGGTCCTGGAGCCACAGGGGGAACTCCCTTTGCAGTAATCGAGGGTTTCCCTCTGTAAGGTTCCTCTCTCTTTCCTTCTTACTTGTACCTGGGGTGGGAGTGGGGACGGGGCACGGCCTCCTCCCATCCCACGGCAGGTCTGGGTGCCTCCTTTCCTGTATGAGGAAAGCGAGAGCTTCAGCCCCATCAGTCTTCACTTCCCTTTTCTTGTACCAGCTAACGGGTGCGTAACGGCGTGCCTTGCCATGAAGCAGCTGCCAAACCGTTCCCTCTGCCATGCCACCAGGCTGCTCCCAGCCAAAGGCCCCAGGTGAGCTGCTGGCGGAGAACACTGCTCGTGCTGTAGGACAGAAAGCCCTGCTCGTACGGAGGTGGTCGGTGCTGCCTGCTTCAGGGGCCTGCCTGGCTCACCCTCCCCAGGAGAGGTGACGGCAACCCTTTCTGCCATTACAGCTATCAGCAGGGACACCAGTGGGTCTGTGCCAAGAATGGGGGCTTATCTTAGGGGAAGCAAGGTATGCATCTGCGGCAGAGGTGGGCTGAGCAGGACCCACTCAGCGTGGTGACCTCCCCGTGCTCTGGGCCGTGGCCCAGGTTCTTACAGCCGCAGGGGCTGCCATGGCCATTGCACGGTGGTGACACTGGCCTAGCATGGTGACCCTTGCACAACCACCCTACCCCTGGCCATAGCATGCTATCCCCAGAAGCAGCACAGTGACCGTGGCTGTAGCATGGTCTCCTGGCCATACCGTGGTCTCCTGACTATAGCACGCTGTCCCCAAGCACAGCACGCTGTCCCCAGCCGTTGCACAGTGACCGTGGCTACGCTATGGTGACCCTGGCTGCAGCACCGTGGCTCCAGCTGTAGCACACCCTCCTCGGGGGTAGCGCGGTGTCCCCGGCCGCCGCACGGTGCCCACG
>NW_009259977.1:2534129-2555080 GCF_000687185.1 Egretta garzetta
GCGGGGCGGGTGCGGCGGTGCGGGGTGGTGGCCAGCCGTGCGGCGTGGGGCTTGCCGGCTCCCGTGGGTGTTTGCAGGGAGATTCCTTGGGAACGGGGCAGCATGCAGCGGGTGGATGTGCTACTGCCCTTAACCAATATTGTCCCTGGTGCTTGAGCAAAGGGCAAGGGTGTAAATCAGGAGGGAGAGGACATTTTCTTTCCTTCCTCACTCCATGCATGCATGTGTGTGGCAGAAGAATCTGAGAGCCAGCCCTGCCCAGCTCCCCCTGTTCTTCTGAAAGGATGTCGTATTTTTTGGCTGTTTCCCATCTACAAGTTCCTGCCGCGGAGCAGAGAGCAGGAGGTGGAACATGCTGTGCAGCTGCTCAGGGAAGGCTTTGCTCACCGATGGCCCGTGAATAAGCAGCACGGGAAGCTGCGCACTGATGCTCGTGGGGGCCGTGGTACCCGGCTGCCCAAGGGGTAAGGGCAGCCACTAATTCACCTCCCCCAGCCTGGCTTTTACCTGCTGAGATCTGCAGGTGTGCATGGCCCTGAGAGGTCGGCAATGCCTGGCCCTTCCTAAAAGCCCCTGATGGGGAGGGTCTGCCCAGCTCTCACTGCAGCCGGCTCCTGGCTCTGGTGCTTGGCCGGAGGCTGTGGGCGAGCTGAGCTGAGCTTGGGGGCCTCATCCTCACCTGTGTCATGCCTCTGCTGTGCACGGAGCCACCTGCGCTGGCTCTGTCACCTTCAGCAGTGCCAAATGCAGGCAGTGAGGGAAGGAAAGGTGTGATGAGAAGGTGCTGTCCCCCCGGCTGCCCTCCTGCCAGCCAACATGGCGGGTGCATTTCTGGGGCTTTCCAGGGTGGGGTACCCTGGCCGAGGCCCTGTACAGTACAACATGGGAGCATGTGCTTATCTTCAAGCACGTGAGCAATTCCAGCTGCAATCACATGCTTAAAATTAAGCCACATGCTTAAGTGTTTTGCTGAATGGGAGCCAGCGTGCTTTCCAGGGCTTTGAGAAAGCCCCTGACTCCATTACTGGAGAAAAATGGAGGACAGGGATGGATCTGGAGCGTCCAGCTTGGGGTGAATGGGGCGTTTTGGTCAGGGTTCAGGCACCTGGCAGCAGTTGTTTCCTAGAAGCGCTGCCTCAATCCAGAAAACTTGGTCTGGGTCCACTTCGATCTGCCTCGATCCTCCTCAAGTGGCCATGGCAAACTGTTGGCAGTGGGATTGGTTTGGGGTACAGTTAGATGAATTGTTGACCCACCGATGGTGAGTTAGGCCCCCAGTAAAACCAGTCTGCCACCATACACCCAGAGAGCTCACCATCCTTGCCGTACAGAAGGGGATTGGATGCTGCTGGGAAGCAGGGACACAATATGGCATACAGAGATAAAATAAAAATTCCATCTTAGAAAATACACATGCATATATTTGCTGGCTGGTTTATTCAATGGCAAAGTCACTCATTTCACGGCTCTGTGTTCACAGGGAATCTGTGAAAACAGAGTGCTTACAACTACAAAAACACATAAACTTAACTCCAGACAAGTGCAGGGGGCACTGATGTGGGCAAATGTGGGATGTGCACTGTGCTGTCCCAAGCGTAAATGTTTGCGCCATTTGGAGTCAGCTCCAAAGCCCGCTGAGCTCAAGTTCTTGCTGTTTTCACTGGGCTGGGGATCAGGCTGTAGAAGCTCACGTTAAAAGCCCTTTGGACCACTCTTCCCAGGTGTCACATTTGCTGGCAAATCTGCTGGGGACCCCTCTCCATTGCCGCTCCAGCTTGGGGGTTCAGAGCCCTGGCTGGCTTTCGCTCAACTGTTGTAGTCCAGTTACCTGTATGTTAAACCAGTTCAGCATTTACAACTCCTTTCCAGTGTGAGCAGGGACTTTAGGCAGGTGAGAGGGGTAAGTGGAGGTTTCCTGCCCACCTGCCTGCATGGCCATTGCTATTTCTTGCAGGTTTTTTAAAGCAACGTGTGCCTGGGCTCCTTCTGAGCAGTTACTTTGCTGCTCTTGCCAGATGGGACCCATGTCAAGATGGAGCACTTGGACAGAGGAGGCAGTCAAAAGGGTTTGCATGCGAGGTCTCTGCTGCCTTTCTGTTCTGCCCTGACACTTGTCATTGCTGCCCTGGGAGAGCATGGCAGCGCCGTGGCACGTGGTGGTGTCTGCTCCTTATCACACTGTGCTGGTGTCCACGGACCAACGTCCCACTGTGACACTCCCCAATTCACAAAGCGAACAGAAACCTTGTCTGCCTGCTGTCACGGGGGGAATGAGCTGCCTGTGCCTGCATGTACCAGCCGCGGATGGTTAATTCAGAAAGTGCTTGACTGAGGCTTTGAGGATGATTGAGTTTAGGTGTTGGGGTGGGTTTGCTTCACGTGGTTTTCCTTCCTGTGCTTTGCTGTTGCATCTTTTTAAACCTATTTAACCTGTGTGGTTGGATCAAACCTCAGTAATCCTTGCTGCACATATGACGTTATGTTCCTTTGGTGAGAAACGGAGGGAGCTGCCTGAGGGGTGCTGGCTTGGGTGGGAGTGTGGGCGCTGGAGAACCACCCTGAGGCTTTGGGGCCAGCCTCACGTGCCCAATGCGACCGACTCCATGCTGATCTGGCCGATGGCCATTGCTGGGGTTTCACAACAAGGTACCACCAAAGGAGGGTCCAGCTCCATTTTGTGACTCCAGTATTTGCTTCAGGGCTGTGGGTTCAGATCTTGTACAGGCAAACATCTAAGGGACTGCCAGGTGAATGGTGACTTTAGTGTAGAAATCCCCAAATGTAAGTGATGGCAAAAGGGGATTCCTGATTCTACCTCACGCAGCAACCTCTCCCTGACAGATAGAGTAATTCTGAGTAGCTGAAGGGAAAAAACCGCTCCTGGCATGAGCTGTAAAATCAAAAGCTGGAAAGAACCATTTAACAGTTCCTCATTCATCTCTTCCCCCTCCGCCTGATGCAGTTTGTCAGACGAAGATGTGATCACTCTTGTGGTTTCCTTTTGAGACATTTTTTGCACAGCAAAACAAGTTCGATATTCACGAAGGATGCCTGCACAATCATGAGTTCCTTTCTCCGTGACTTCCAGCACCAGCTAGACTTTCAAGTGGCCATTGTTCATGTAACGTAGGTTTAGGTTTGACTATTAAAAGCAGTTCTGGAAATTATTTTCAGTAATTCCTGTGAATTTCAGTAAAAGAAACAGTAAAAGCATGGTGCCCGGTCCCGTCAGTGCAGCCTGCTTGGAAGGGCTGGGCCACTCTTGCCTCCCTCCATCCACCCAGCCATTCCCTCTGCCTCTGCAGAGCTCCGCAGAAGATCAGGTCCCTGTTTTACTACAACACAGATGAATACTTAAGTATTTTTTTAAAAACGTTTGTTTCTTGCTCCAAGGACTCCCTTGTTGCTGCCTGCATGACCTGCACAGCCGGACATCCTTGCCTGCAACCAACACATTGGCAGCTGCCTGACCTGATCTGCTGCCGTTACCTCTTGTTTCTTAAAGTCGAATGAACTTTTAGTTCATCACTCGGATCACTGGAGAGAGCTTTCCCTGTGCAGTATTTTATCTCATTAGGCCCAATATGTTGTTTGGGTTTTCCTTCCAAAATATTCTTTATGCTTTTAAAAGCAAAACCTTTAATAAGGGACTGGACTACGGCAGAAAAATCTGATTACTTGGCAGAGGCATGGCAGCAAAGTGGCAGCCTTTGATATGTGGTAGGGAATGTCTATGACCAGAGGTTACTTTGGCTCAGATCCGGCAAAGTTTTTATGTGCTCAGCTTTGAACTGATAAGGGTCTTAGTCTATGCAGCAGATGATTGTCTTTCAGCACGGCAAATGTGCTGTGCTGAGTTGTGACTTTGGTAAGGGATATGCCGGGTGGTGGTTTGAGGTATTAGGAATAGGTGATGGTTCTTGGAGGGAGGGAGCATGCCCTTTCTCTCCTGGTCCAGGTGTGTTTTTGTTTCTCCAGAGGAATGGAGAGGGCGGTATTTGTGCTCATGGAAAAAGGTGTGTTTGTTTTTATTAGAAAAAACAAGCTTAAGAGCAGAAGAGATAGGCAGTAAACGAAGAAGAATATGGCTCCAGGACTGTCACTACCCTGTATGCTGAGGACAGAGCACATCCTCCCTTCTGAGGAGTTTCACACCCAGGGTGAAGCTGCAGGAGTGCTGGTTTGAGGTGCTGGGGGGTGTACGCTTGCATTTCCAGGGCTACAACACGCAGCTCTTATAAAGGGCTGAAGTTGGAGCCTGAAAAGCTCCCACACTGGAGCAAACCCTGCCTGCTCCCAGTGTCCTGCAGACACAGATGGAGGTGGCTGCTTGGCCTACACAGCACTGGGCTGAGAACTCTCAGGAGACATCGACAAGAAATATGGGGTGGGAGCCCCAGTGCTGCAAGCTCCAAATAGTTCCCATGGCCTTCAGGGGTTTCACTGACTCTTGAGCACTCGTGGCTCTTCGAGAAGAGCTGCAAGGCTGGTCTGGCACTTAAGGAGCCTGTGGCAATGCTGAGAATCATTAGCCTGATCTTAGCTGCTTTGGACTTTGGTTTTGGCTGCTTTTCAGTAGGGTCACCAGATTTCCGTCTTCATTCTCTCTTTTCATGGGCTGTAGGTTAAAGGCAGAACTTAAATTTAACAGTTTTGGTAATGGAATTATACAGAAGTTTCACTGCATCTGAGCTTCAAATGCTGCTAAATTATCATTTTCATGTCATCACTGGTTCAAAACGCTGCTGGCTTGCCATGTGCTCAGATTGCATTACTAGATTAGGAACTTTGAATGGGCGCTGTGTTTCAGCCAGCATCTCTTGCCACATTAGAAAAAGTAATTCAGTAAAAATTGGTCATGTGGTCATCAATATGCTGATTAGCCTGGTAGACATGTCCATAAACCTATTACGGCCAGCATCATACCACCTCTTTCTGTGCCAGAAACTGCGTCAGGTCTTTCCTTTGTGGTCGTATCCATAGCCCTTGTGGGAGATCTGGCAGTGCTTAAAGTAGTTCTTTCGTCTTCACACCCTCCAATAAATTATGCAGATCTGTGCTGGAAACTTCCCCGTGACTGACAACTCTAAAGATAAACTGGAGAGGGACACGGGACCCGATTCCCCCAGAATTTGAGCTCGGTGGGTGTTGAAGGAGGCTGGCCCTCTGCCAAGGGTCTAACTCATCCCTGAACAGAGTATCTGCACAAGGTACGTATGCGACTCAAGGCAAGGGCTTAACTGGGGCTTATGAAAACACTCAGCGCTGGGCAGGATTTGGCCTGTACTGATTTCACCTTAATTGTTTTCCCTTCTCATTTGCTAGTCCATCCTTCACTTGCTGGGTGGTGGCTCAAGGAGGGGAGGGTGCCGAGCAGGGTGGCATCTGTCTCGCCGATGCTCACATTAAGAGTGGTGAAGGATCACCCAGACGTTGGTACTGGCTCTCTGTATACACGGTTTGTGCCCAGCACCATTGATTGTGAGCTACAGCAGAGCAAATTAGTGGTGGATTAATTTTCTTCATGCATTAAATTTCCTCGATGTTGACATAAATGTTTGCTTGCGTGTGTAATCAGAGCAACGTTTTGCAGTCTCCTACAACCCCACACCTTCTGGTAATGTTTTTTATAGGTCCCAAATCAAAGTATAGTGCATCAGCAGTGGAAACATCTCACCTTAAAATGGCTGACAGTTCACACACTGAAGCTTTCAGCTTGTGCTCTCTTGCGTTATTTGCTCTTTGTTTTCCTTGCAATGGCTGTGCTCAGACCGTGAGGTCTCCTGAAGCACATTTTAGGTGTCCAGCCTACAGAAGGCTAAAAGCAACATGGATGAAAAATGTGTGTGTCCTGGGGTTCAGCCGGCTCAAGCCCTGGGGGAGAACACAGATCTGCAAAGTATAATTACAGAACCGAGCCAGGCAGCCTGGCCAGTCACCTTCTTCCAGATGGTAAAAATCTGGTGCAGGGAAGGCAGCCGCAGGTCTCCCAGCGTTATGCACACCTAAAATGGTGTCTCCAGCGCCCTGGCTTCCACCCTCACCTGGCAGTGGCCGCGGGTGCAGCAGCCTGGGCATGAGTGCCTGGACACTGCCGAGCAAGGAACCTGCCCTCTCAGGCTCCCCCTTTTCTTTTTTTGGGGTAAAAAATGAGATTTCACTCAGTCTCCTGCTGCACTTAACAGCCATTGCTGGAGAGGGCAAAAGAGGCAAGAGGTCTTGCCTAAAATAGGGTGAGTGGGGAAAATGGGAGGTGGGCAGCAAGCAAGGAAAGCAGGCAAGATGTGCATCTGGGTCCAGCACTTTGGATACCAAAGGCAGCTTTGGAGCTGCAGGCTCCTGCTCACATGCAGCCTCCATCCTTGGGTAAGCAGCGTCCCTAGGGTACGCTCCCAGGATTTTAGGGTGATACTCAGAACCCCTCTTGTTTCCGGCTTTGCACTAGCCATTTGCCAGAGTCCCTCATGGCCAACGTGCCCAGACCCCGTCACCACTCGCTGCTGAGACCTGTCCTTTTGTCCTGCATAACAGGAATGCTCACTGGCCTGGCAAAGTGTCCCCTCTTACTTGGAAGCAAGCTTTAAACTGGGGGAACTGGGCAGCTGGCTTTCATTAAGAAGTGAGGTCCCCAGCTTCTCACTTGTTTGGTGTAACGTGAGCTCCATCTGCACTTGCACGAGCAGCCGAGCTGCGTCATTTTGGTTCAAAGCGATTCGTGCATCTCCCTGACCGGCGTTGTTCTCCCTCCCAGGGTGTGACTGAGGCACAGAAGCTCTTTTGTGTGGCTGAAGTGCAAGTCTTAATGGAAGGGATGGGACAAGACAGCTTTCCTCCTTCCCATCCCTCCCTGCAGCTGAAAGCAGAGAGGAGCACTAATGGGCTGTGCTGCCGGAGCTGCTGGAGCCGCCGGAGCCGTGTGCCGCGGGCTCCCAGCCGCTCTCTGACACCGGGGAGAGGCAGGGCTCAGCAACCTGCAAGCCAGGCTGCCGGCCAGGAGACCCCGAGCTGGAAGCAGATCTATGTGAAAGCTTTGGCAGGCGGGATGCAATTTCATACTGGAGCGGCTGGAGGTAATCCAGTTTTCTCACTGGCTCTTCCACCGGTTCACCCAGTGAGAGCCAAATTTGTTGCTGGTTGCATTGGGTTGTTCAGCTGGAAAATGGAGTGTCCTGTGATGCTCAGGCTCCTTTGCAAAGCCTGTGAGATATGGAGGAGCCCCGTTAGAAGGGTGAATGGCCTTGGGACACAGTGGCTTGCGTGGCAGATGCCCCTGTGCCGTGTGTGCTGGTGACCTTGGCACTTGGTCCCGAGTCCTGGTCACGGGGACTGCAGTTTTGGGGAGTGACCTGACAGGCAGGAGGGGGTGGGAGTCAGAGGAGTGCCTCTGGAGAGCAGGATCCCTGCATCCTTGCTCAGGGCCTGTAAAATCTTACTTGCAGTGGAAAATCTGACTTTGTATTTTCGCTTTCAAGTCTCTGATGAACTGGTTGTGTGTTTGAGCAAGAGCAGTTTGTAGAGGTCATTGGAAAATGGCATTTGCTTTGCATGAACTTTAAAAAAGTCGTATGGGTTTTATTTTCCCCCATCTACCCACAGTTTCTCAAAAAAATTTTTTTTCACCTATACTTAGAAAGACAACGCCAAATCTATTCTCATTAAAGTCTTTTACTAGCACTGGTTGGGTTTTTTTTAAGAAAAACTATAAAATTTGAATCACAAGGAGAGGGGGAGAAAACCCATGGAAAGACTTTGTTTTCACTGAAAAGCATGTTTTGACAGGAGTATTTCAGCCAGCGCTGATGTTTTGAGCGCATCTATCAAGTGCATGTGCTTGCAATTCATCACTATTTTGGCCTCCCGAGAAGAAGCTGCGTGTCCCATGTTGCCTGCATCAAAACGCTGCGGGCAGCACCCGGCCCTGGGAGTCTCGCAGGGTGAGCTGCTCAGGTTGTCCAGCCATGAGAAGGATGCTTTGCTTTGCAAAACCCTCTGGAGTTTGAAGTTAAGCAGTGAAATGTCTGTTCTTTCTATCTCCATCCGAGAAGCGCTGCCTGGGCATCCTCCGTCGGCAGCCCCAGGTGTGCAAACCTGCATGCAGGCAGCCAGACACCCTGTCCTGTATCGTCCTTAATGCTATTTACAGGAGCCCTCCCTCACCCACTGAAACTGGCACCCGAAAGCACAGAGAAGTAGTAGTCCAGGTTGTTGATCCTGGGAGGACTAAGTAAAACACTTATCAGAGAAGCCGAGTATTAGTTTGCTGGCCTGCCAGAGAAATAATCCCATGGAATCAGAGGTTCTCAATTATTCATGTTTTCCAGAATCACATTATTTCTTCCAGGGCCTGTTTTATAAATGCTGCTGCTATTTCTGATGGTAAATAACAATTTTGCATTATTTATGAACAGATTTTTACAACTGCTGATATTACAGCTGCTGCCAAAGCACTGGGAAAATTATTATTACTGTTTGTTGTTGTTTCTTTCTTACAATGCAACCCTCTTGCTCTTTGCATGATGATGATGTGCCCGTCGCGGTGTGACAGCCGAGCGCTCTGCAAGTGCAGCGCCAGCGAGGAACGGGGTGCAAATACAAGCAGGTGACTCAGGTTGCCATCGAGCTCATGGCTGGTACTCAGAGCTGAGATGAGCTGAGGGGTGGATGGGAACAGGACCCCGGGTAGTGGTTAAATTTGGAGAGGAGGAAGGTCTGATTATCTCTCTGTGCCAGTTGTAGAGAGGTCCATGGGACTTAGGTACTTTCCATCCCCTGTTAACGCTCCAGGGGAAATCAAAGGTTGCACCTGAATTTTGCAGATGCACATTTGGAAACCCACATTTCTAGGAGGGCATCACTCAAGAATGGGCTAATTCCTGGGGCTGAGGAGTGTTTTCCAGGGCAGAAACCCACTCCTGCTGCCAGTTGCGTAGACAGGGATGCATGCTCGCCTTTGCCGGGGTGGAGATGCTGATCCCCTTGGCTAAGCAGGCCATGGAGAGAAGGGGCCAGCGCAGAACCGGTGGGGGTCCAGGGCAGCCATGGGAGAGGTACAGGAGGTGTTTTGATGGAAAGAACCCCAAAGAGCTGCTGCCAAGACCTGCAGGGGAAGCCCTGGGGGATTTTGCAGGGCACTGCTCGCTCCTGGCTGAGCGGCCGTGCAGGGCAGGACAGCCGCCCTCTCCAGCCGCCACCGTCAGCAGCGCTGGGTGTTGGGGGTGAGCTCTGCTCTCCTTCTCACCCTGCAGTGCGACCCCCACGTTTTGTTTCCTTGCCATGATGGAGCATTTCTGGAGAGCCTTGTCACACTGCGGCATGTGGGTCTCTGGGCTGGATACAACGTGTTGTTCCTCCTGCACATCTTCGGGTAGCTCAAGGATGCCAGCTAAATGAGCAAGCAGGTCACAGAGCATCTCCACCACCCGACAGAGGCCAGCTTACTGCTGGCCTGAATGTTAAGTGCTAGAAGCGATAGGAGTCTGCTGTCACTAACAAAAAGGGTTTTTAGATGAGCCCTGCCCTCGGGTGTCCTGCTGGCAGGTTTCTGGAGGTGGGAGTGGACATGGTACAACCTGCTCCTCCATCACGTGCTTGCAGATACCAACATGAGAAGCTGGTGGCAAAGTCCCAGGCTTGGGGTGCCGGGGTAGCTGGCTGCAGAAGCTCCTACACACCTAAGGTAGGATGTACCCCAGAGACTCTGCTGCTTCTGCTCATCATTTATTTCAGGTGACACCCTACGCAGAAAAAAAAAAAATCCCTCACCAATCCTTCACATTGTAGTACTTCAGTGCCCTGCAGATCTATTTCTTTGTTGTCCCCTTCAACCTGGGGGAGAGTTCATGGACACTATCTAAAGACACATTTGCTAATGAGACACTTGCTAATGAGACACTTGCATTTGTAAGTAGCTTCAGACGGAAGCAGCTCTGGTGCAGCTTCACCTCAGCACTGGAAGGAGTTTGTAGGAGGGAAACCTGGATGAAATCCCTCGGGGCAGGCAAGAGTGAGAGATCTGACCAGTGCTTGGGAGAAAACATCTATCACGATGTTACATTAAAGAGCAGTTAGAGCTTTCTGAACGGTTTGCTCTTAGTGGCTTTTGCTCCATTTCACTCAGCTCTGCTAACGCTGTGCTTCAGGCAGCGTGGGGCTGCAAGGAGGTGGCCCACAGCCGGGCATTAGCTCTCTGGGTGAGACGTAGGTGACTTTGCAAAGGCCACCAGCTGCAGTTTATCATGTGGCTCTTCGTCTGCCGCTTCTGTCTGTCGCCTGTCTCGGTCTCATGCACTTCATGTCGTGTTGTTACTGCAGAAGATGTAGCAAGGCTTCCAGAGCGGGAGCTGCACCGTACCCCAAGACCCCAGCTGCTCCCAGCAGTTGTCACGCTGGGGCTTGCTGGAGGAGCCTCTTATCTCTCCACCTGCATACATGGCCTCCGGCTGTGTCCTGTGAGCCAGCAGGGTGGGGAGACATGCAGGGATGTGGGGAGCTGGTGCTGGCAGTGAGGGACAAGATCAGAGGTTAGCAGCTTGGTGGAGGGGTGTCTGCACACCTTGCTTCCCTCCCCACTTGCAGCCTTGCAATCCAAATGGCGGTGCAGCACTTCCTAGGCTCTAACAGAGCAAGTTCCAGAGCAAATTATAATGCAGCTGGTCCCGCGGCTTCTGCTTGCTGCCTTTGGTGTTGGAGGGGTAAGGGAATTACTTTAGCATGCAGCATCGTGAATGGTATTAATATAGGCAGCAGGCTGCGTGCTGCCATCCGGCTCCTTCCCTGCCTGCAGGGATGTGAAACACCCTTGGGTCCCAGCGGTGGGACCTGGGCAGCCACCAGCAACCCCCCTGCCCTTTTGTCCCTCTCAGGGCCGAAACCAGGTCTCTGGATAATGGATGCAGGCACTGCGTCCTTCAACCCCCACTAAGCCAGGTGAAAAATTGCCCTGTCGTTCACAGGGCAGCCTGTCCCCCTGCGCCCAGGGGAGCTGCTCCCCACCTCCCCGCGCTGCTGTGTCCTGTCTCCCCTCCACTGGGCATCCAGTCCTTCCTTGGGTCAGCCTGCTCAGCAACTCAATTGTCTGCTGTAACTTCATTTCTCCCTGCTCTACAGTGACACAAGGGGGTTTACCAAGCACCGCCTGACAGCAGAGAGCAGCAGAAAGACTGTGCAGAGACCTGGCACATCTATTTATTTTTTTCCCTCCCCAGCCTGTCTGGAGAATAACATCTCTTAAATACCCTGCAAACCAAGCCAGCGAAAGGCAGACAGGCTCACAGCGAAGGAGGACCTAGGTACCATCCACCAGTGCATTGCTTTGGGCCACCAACCAGGGGAGAGTCAGGGTCTATCTAACAAATCCTATGTTGCCATGGAGTCAAAGACAGGATTGAATCCAATTATGATGCTGTTGGAAAACAGAGTTAAATGTAAACAGCAGCAAGTTGTGTTTTCTCCTTCCTTGTGCAGATCTTCTCCATCGTGGTGTTTGGCTCCATTGTGAATGAGTGCTATGTGAACAGGGACAGCCAGAACTCCGAGCTGCTCTGCATCTTCAACGAGAATGAGAGTGCCTGCAGTTATGGCATCGCCGTTGGCATCATTGCCTTCTTTGGCTGTATCTTCTTCTTTGTCGTGGACCTCTACTTCCAGCAGATCAGCAGTGTGAAGGACCGTAAACGGGCCGTCCTGCTGGACCTTGGCTTTTCAGGTATGTCTCTGGCTTTGCTGTGCTTGCGAAGGACGATGCTGGCTCCGTGGCAGTGCAGGGTTGTTGCTGTGCCCTGCAGCTCCACACTTGAGTCCTCCCCTCTCGTCCCACAGCGTGGCATGACTCGTGTACCTCTGTCAGGGAGAACAGGGGTGGCAGATGGGTTGTCCCATCCAGCCATGAGCTCAGAGACAGCAATGAGGAAGCCGGTGTGTGGCAGCCTGGGGACAGTGGGGTTTTCCACTCGTCTGTACCACTTCTGCAACTGGAGATGTTTGCTGAGCTGGATTCAGTGAGGCCACCCAGAGAAGTGAGGCTTGGTGGTTGCATCTCAGAGACCAGACAGGATGTTTTACCCTCCCACATCTCCTGTTTCTGGCTCAAGCAAATGTCGTTTCATCGGTTACATCTGGGTCTGTTTTCACTTTGTGCATGTGTGTTTTGGAACAAAGCAGAAACATGCTTCTACATACCACTGTAATCCCTCGCTGCCACGAGGACTGTGGCGTGCAGGTGGGTCTGGGGCTCCCAAGGGCTGGCATAGATCTTCTGTGCTGTCTTGAGCCCCTTGACCATCGCCTGTGAACACGGGCAGGTGGGATGCCTTGAGCCAGGAGAGGCTGTCCTCCGCTCGACTGCTGTGGGAGTTGCCTGGCTGAGTTTGCAGCTGATGTTCTCCATTTCCAGGCGCTTGTGTTAGCAAAGTCTGAAGGTGATTTATCCAGCACAAGCGTTGCTGATGGCTCTCTGGTCCCAAGTGAAAACATCCACCATCACCTCCCTGCACTTGCCTGTTGTTAAGGATGTTCTCTCCTTGCTAGAAAGCTTATTTCCATGGTCCTAGAGCACCAGCGTCCAGCCCTTGTTAGATGATATTTACAGCTCCTTCCGTGGGGCTTGGTGCCTGCAACCCTTCAATTCAAATGGAAGGGGAACATCACATCCATCATCTGGCCGATGCTGCATGTCATGGTGTGAGGCTGTGATCCTCCCTGCCTTCCACTTCGTAACAGCCGTTCTCTCCCCTGCCAGGCATGTGTGAAATGGTACCGCTCTCAATCTCTGCCTCATTTCTCTTTTGCACTTGTCATGAATTGTGTGTGCATCCACAAGCTTCAGCAGCAAGCTGGAGAAGATAGTTTCTGCCCTGCAAAGCCTCTGCCATGCAGGGGTTGTGCTCTGCTCTGGGGACAGGCTGCAGTGTTGCACCAGAAGTCTGTGCTGGTAAATCCACCCAATGCAGCTGTGCTGCCAGTGGTGACACTTTATTACCCCAAGATCACGCTGGGTCCATGTGTGTGTGCTCCAGGTGCATTGTGTCTTCAGCCTGTGTCCAGGCAGAGACATCCTGCTCCCTCAGGCCTTCCCCCTGCGGGCTTCTCAGTAGAAAACAGGCAAACTACTTCCTTGCTGATAAAACAAATAAATCACTTATGTGCAGGTTTTGTGTGGATTCGAATGTGTGACTGACACATTGTCACCTATCGGGGCCTGCAAAGAGCGGTCTTCCATAGCTCCCCTCCAGCCTGGCATTGCCTCTGTTAACGCTGCCCAGTAGGCCTCCCCGCCAGCAGCTCCTTACCTTTCTCGCTGCTCTTGTACAATCCCCGCTTTCCCCGCTTAATGAATCATTTTCCACAGGGCACCCTAGCAAATGCTGTGCTGAAATCCAGCTCAATGCTGATATAAACAGGAGAGTTCTCTGGGGCTCTTGTAACAAAGTCCATGGTCGCAGGTAAACACATCTCCACCTACGTCTGTTTTTCACATCTCCTAAGCCCAGATTTGTCAAAATGCTGCTGATGTGCAGTTGCCCTGTTTGCTCCTGGGGAGGGTGTGGGTCCCTGGGGTCCAGCAGGAGGAATTGGTCAGCCTGGTCCTTGCCCACCCCATCTGACCCCGCTTGGAGCAGCAGGTTGGACATGTGGCACCTGGAGGTCCCTTCCCACCCAAACCCTGCAGCAATTGAAGCACAAGCCATCAGCTGCATGGATCCTCGGTGTGCACAGCACCCTTCTGCCACGTGGGCAAGCAATGGGTTCATTTTACTGGGAGATGTCAGGGTGGGTTCCTGCCCAATGTATTTTATCCCATTCCTATTGCTGTGCCTTCCCTTTTCTAGAATTACAGCTGCCCCAAACCTTTCTTACAGCCCTACTGCCATAGCCCATACACGCACTCACACGGAGGTGTCAGGCAGTTGGTTGCTCCCAGAATAAGCATCGATAGAAGCAGATCCCGCAGCAGAGGTGAAGTGCCGGGTTTCGTTGGCACATGAAGCCTCTGCAGTTGCAGCGGTCGCAGCCCACCGAACCCCCTGTGCTGCTCCCAGCAGCCTCAGGCACCCAACCTGCCAGGAGGCAGAGCTGACCCACGTAATTTGCCTTGTTTAACTACCTCCATGTTAATAACCCCTGGAGACTTCACCCGTGGGACTCTTATGCTGTCCCCTTCTTTTGCCCTCCCCACCAAGGATGGGATGCTTGGTTCCGTCCTTTTTCCTTGCAGCTGTTTCATCCTTTCTCTCTGTATGTGATCTCTGCATTATTGCTTAATATAAAAGCCAAAAACGCATCTGGGAAATAAGCGGGTGAGGAACATGCTTAGGCACGAGGGGGCATTGCAAAGGGGTGTGTGTGAGAAAAGCAGGCCATTTCTGGCCCTTTGCCTGGGTCATCCGGCAGCCTGATGCTGGCTGCCAGCAAAGCAGATGTCAACTGGCAGTTGCTGTCTCTGGAGGTTGTGGAGGGGAGTTAATGAAAGCGTTAACCCGCAACTTTCTTTCGCTTGAAGGAAAGCGGACTTGTGCATTGGATCAGTGGCAGATCAGAGCCACCGAGCCGGCTGGGAGGTAATGCTGGGGCGCAGGCAGGGCCACGGCACTGTGCAAACGGCATTTGCGACTTTCTCTTCCATCTGCTCTTACAGCTGCTCCCGTAGATGTGCGCTTGCTTGGGACCAGGCTGTAATTATGGCTGTAACGCATCTCTCCTGGTGTTTGCACTCTGTTGTCTGCAGATCCTAAAATGATAATTATCTACTGGCTCTTGCGGTGCTTCCCAGCGTTCTCCTTTTCCCCAGCGTGCTGGCGGGGACAGAGCTGCTACCCTGCCTGTTTCCAGCTGGAGTCAGGACTGGCGCGGTTAGCCACACCATGCCTCTGGCAGCTCAGCCCTCTTCGTGAGGTTTTAAAATTCATGGGTAGTGACAGACACCTCCAAAACACCTACTTACACCTGATACTGTAAATACACCCGGGGCTGGGTGCAGGCACTGCCAGCCCCTCTGGGGGACCGGGACCATGCGAGTGCCAGACAAGGGCATGGACGTGTTCCCAGTGAGGTGCCAGGAGCAAGGGGAGTCAGCTGTAATCCTGTGTGTCTGAGTCACATTATCGGGTGCAACGTCTCCTCTCGAAGGAGCACTAACAGAAGGTGAACATGATCACAAATGAAAATAAGCACTGGTACAGCAACAAAAATAGCTCCCATAGAGCAGGCGTGTGTCAGTCCTCTCAGCTTCAAACAACCCCTGGCTGGTGTTTCTGGAGATGGTCTCCATGCCTGACTAGGTCTCCTCTGTTGGCAGCAATACCTGCCTTCCTGCTTCCCCAGGGCACTGGAGGGAATCCTTTTTTTCTCAGGGATCCAGGCAGAGCTGGATGTGGAGGGGAGAGGCTTGTCTCTGCATCGCAAAACCTCTGGCAAGTCCACATGGGTAGCTGTGACCCCAGCTAGAGGTTTCTGGCTGGAGCAGCTAATGGTTTTAGCACTGGGAAGGTCAGCATCTTGCATATCTCAGTGTTGCAGAGGAAGCCAGTAACTGCAATACGCAGCACAGCCGGTGCACGTTCGGAGATGTGCATGATGTCATTTTAACTCTTGAAAACCCTTTGAAGACACCAGTCATAGATGGGGCTTGGTGGCGCTGGTCGGCAGGCAATCCCTGTGTCGCGGCTGTGACTTGTGCTCTGCAGTAGCATCCTGCCCAGGAGCATACGAGGGAGGACCTACTGCGCTGTATCAAGTGTTAAACAAAGAAACAGTCCTCCTGAACAAGCTCACCCTCTGCTTCCCACAGTTCAGCTCCAAATTACCCTGTTCAGAGCTGCTCTTACACTTCATCTCTGGTCTTTTGACTTGCAAACACCACTGTCTCCAGGAAGGTGTGTATTTGAACCAGAAACTCCTGACGGAGGCTTGTTCTTCAAGCATGGGAGGGCAGTGCTCACTGCTGCCGTGGCATTTGCTCCCCAAGTACCTGGAGGTAGGAGCGCTGCAGCAGTGCAACCTCTGGAGATGGGCTTCAGCATCTCCTGCACCGAGACCTGGGGACCACTATCCATCAGCTCACCACGTACTGGTCATCCAAGCTGCAGCCGATGCCATATCTCAGGCGTGCATCTTCCTGTGTCCACATTTAGGGGTTGGATCTGCTTCCCCCAAGGAGGGGCAGCTGCTGACAAAGCCCCGTTACAACAGAGCTGGGGAACTAGAAAGCATCTCTGTCCCTGAGGATGACCTTTGAGGAATAAGCCCCAGAGGTCTCGTTTAACACTGATGACAAGTGGTCATCCTAAGGGGGAAGTGAAAATGTATATGCAGAGCTTTGGGGCGGTGTTGGTGGCAGGCATTAGCTGTATTCAGCAAAATGAGGCTGTTGTATTAGTCTGTAATTTGGAAAAGGAAAGCCTGGCTGGAGTTTGTGTTGCTGTGAGGGCAGTTCAAGGGCGCAAGCACGGCCAGGCAGACAAAGGCACCTGCTGGTCAGGAAGCCCCAGGCCCCATCATGCAAGAGGAGACGAGGAGTGTGTTATTCTTAAACTGCATTTAGGAGCAAATTCTGAATTAAAGGTGAGGTGTGCAGTGAGCCCGGTAACCCTTGCATGGGATGTGGATACACACGTGCATTTTATGTCATACTTAGGAACAACTGGCAAGATAAAGGGGAATAAAGGAAGCTTCGTTCCTCTCCCTGCAGTCAGACCGTGCTTTGCAGCTGGCTGCCCTGTGGGACTGGCAGTGCGGCTGCTTATACTGATGTGCTAATGATCCTTGGGAAGGTGCTGGGTAGCTCAGCATCCCCACATGCACCGACACAGAGAATTGGCGGGTAGGGGGGACCTTTGTGCTGGGGATGCTGGGGAAAGCTAGAGACCCTGAAAACAGCATTGTGGAAAGCTCCAGGTTGTGCAGCTCCTCTTCCTAGTGCTGGAAAGCATCACTGCTCCTTACACTGTGTGCTTGTGGCTTGCTTCTTGACTATTTTCCGAGCTCCTTGGCATCAGGCAGTGCTGTTGGCTGGTGATTGGATTAGGGGAGCTGCAGCCCTATCTCACCCAGCCAGCTTTGGTTCCAGTAAGGAATAATCACCAGAGCGGTCTTGCTCAATCACGCAGAGCCCAGAGAGGCTGAGAAGAGGAGCGCAGTCAGCGGAGAGCAGCAGGCACAAGCAGAGCTCCCTCACACGAAGCCTGTGTGCCTGTCGGCTCGGTGGGCAGCCCTGCCTCATCCCTGCCCTGGGCACTTGCTCCTTTGCTGCACTCGTGGGATGCGCTGACATCCCAGGGTCACTTCTCATCCCCATGTTTGGAGTAGGGGTTAATCTCAGCCTGTCCATATTCCTGGGTGATTGTTCCTTGCCTTTTTTTAAGCTCTCCGGCTGTGTCCTTGGGTAGGACCAATGCGTAGCCCAGGGCAGAACAGCTGAAAAGCCGCCTCCTGCCTCAGCCAAGCAGCCTGGTGCTGCTCTCAGGAGTGCAGGCTTCTTCTGGGTGAGGTTTGCAGTATCCAGCCCAAAGTCTCTAAGAGCCAGTGGTGTCTGGGGAACAGAGGGAATGGTGTGTTGACACACCGGTGTGCTGGAATTGAGTTGGTAGCCCCTTGACACCTGCAAGCAGGCTGAAATCCCACGGGCTGTGAGGACCACATGTCCATCAGGTTGAGATGTGGGTGAGCTACACTTCAGATAGGCAACACACCGTGTGACCCTACCAGGTTCCTGCCATTCCTGTTTTTCCGGTGATTGCAAATCAGCCTCTTTTAAAATAGCTCCGTTCGGGCCACAGCACAGGCCAAGGCACCCAAAATCATGGGTTCTATTTGAAAATCTTGATGGTGGTGTGTTTGTGCATCAGCAAACAGGGGTCCTTGCAGCACAGGCAGCACTGAGCAGGGACAGCACTGACCAACTCTTCTCTTTCAGGTTTCTTGTCCTTCCTGTGGTTTGTAGCCTTCTGCTTCCTAGCAAACCAGTGGCAACGGACGACGATGACCAAAGGGGTTTTACAAGGAGCAGACGCTGCCCGAGCAGCAATCACCTTCTCCTTCTTCTCCATCATCGTCTGGGTGAGTTCAGCTTCAGAGTTAAGGTGGGGAGAGGAGAAATGAAACCTGCCCTGGCCTCAGCACTGAGCTGGGAGGAGGAATCTGAGACATGGTTTGGAGAAGTGAATCCTGGTGGGCAGCAAGGGGCTGTACTGAGGAAACCTGTGGTTGTTCCAGTTACTTGTGGTTTCTTACCCAGGAAGCATCAGCTCTGGTCCCCTCTCGCTGGGGAATTCCAGACTTCCCCTTCTCCTGGGGCTGGAAAGTTGCATTCCCATCGAAAACGTGTCACCAGCCATGAGCTGCCCTCATTTCAAGGCCTCGTTAGACCCCTGGGAGCGGCTTGATGGGAAGCAAACGAGTCCCCAGGAGCGGATCACCACGAGGAGCTGGTCTCACAGGGTGGCAGGGAGATTTTGGTAGCTCTCAGGCTCATCAGCTCACCCTTGGGGGAAGCCTGGCTGGCTCCTTTGCTGCCCACCCCAGAAGCAGGGGCTTACAGCAACCCCCTTTGCTGCTGCTTTTAGGCTCTGTGCATCCCCAGGGCTGCTCAGTGGCAAAGGTACGTCTGCCAGGGGTGTGCAAAGCCCTGCGGGGCTGCTTGCCCACAGCCGCTGGACCCCACATGTCCCTGGGGGTGCCTGCGCTGCTCGGGGTCTCCTGCTCCAGCAGCTGCATATGGAGGAGCTGGGGTGGCCCCTGCATCACCTCCACCCCTCCTCCATCTTTTTGCAGGCAGAGAGCACTCAAGATGTGCAGTAATTCCATCTTGTCTTACAAGAACTGGGGCAAAAGACAATCTGAGGCTTTCCAGCAGCAGGCCCAGCTCCAGTTACTCGCCGGTTTAACTGCTCCCTGCTCTGTTATTATCCAAATAAATCTCTTTCAAGCTCCGCTCCCTCACAGCTCTTCATCGCTGTATTGCCAGACTGCCCGTTTAAAGCAGCCACCAGGGAAGGGAGCTGGGTGGGATGCTCTCCCCCATCCTAGCAGCATCTCCTCCCACCCCAGGGAGAACAGTGGGGACACTGGTCCCCTGCCACCGGCAGGGAGGCTGGCCAGGCCATAGGGTCACACCGGCGGCTCCTCAGCCAGTACCATTAACAAACCCAAGTGCTCTGCTTGATGGGCACACAACCAGCGCTGGGGAGCAGGCACTGGGCGGTGGTTGGGAAGCCGCTCTCAGTGTTTTTTTCCCCCCCTCCCAACGCTGCGTATAAACTAATTGAATTGTTAATGAAACCTCCTGAAATAAGAGCGAGCGTGGCGCGCTTGCAGCTCTGCCACCCGCATTCCCCACGGTTTGCGACCTGAATACTGGCAACCTGGAAGAGGGTGAAGGAGCCTCGGCTGAACTGACCTATTTTGCTGGCCTGGGACTCAGCAGCTTTCCCTCCCCGCAGCAGGCAGATGGGTTTATTGGTCCCAATGGTGCCAAATCTGCATGGCCGGGGACCTGAGCCCAGGCTGCAACCCCCACCCTAGGCAGAGCTTTGTGGGCCAAACTGTCACATAGAAATGGCATCTTCAGCATTAGGAGTTGTGGTTCCAGTTGGTTTAGCTCTTGACTTTAATGGAGCAGGGGCCATGCTGTGGTGCGCTCGGCTCTTTGCAGGGGTCCTGGGGGAATGTGGGGTCCTGGGGGGATGTGGGGTCCTGGCTGCGGTGTTGCCACCCCCCCTAACCCTCCTCTATCCCACGGCAGGTTGTGCTGGCGGTGAAGGCGCTGCAGAGATACCGCCTGGGGACAGACATGTCGCTCTTTGCCACCGACCAGTTCGCCGCCGACCCCAACGCTGCGTACCCCGGCTACCCCACTGGCAGCGGCATCGAGACCACAGAAACCTACCAGAGCCCCCCCTTCACCGAGACCTTAGACACCAACCCGAAAGGTTACCAAGTGCCAGCGTACTGAGGGGCAAGGGCCGTGTACCAACAGACCGAGTCCTACGGTGCAGTACACTTAACTGGTTGATTGCAAATGTATTCAGTCCCATTTCCTTAATGTGGCAAGTCAGTGCTGGGTTCCTTACTATTAGCTAGTTGTGCAGTGAATTCTGTACAGTGGTATTGGTTCTTGTCTTACCTGTCCAAGGGTTTTATAAACACAGTGTTCCCTCTAAGTCGGAAGGAAGGAAGGTTGCTACCATATCACCTACACGTGGCGAAAGATGAATAAATGCCCTCTCTGAGGCTTGACACCGGGCAGTTGGCGCTGGGCTCTGCCGAGCGCCTGTCTGGGGAAGCCCAGGATACCTTTTCCTGTTAGAAAATGCAGTAGCTGAGGAGTTGCTGTTTATCTCGTTCTTCCAGAGCTAACACAGAATCAGTCTCGTGGTGGCGAGGGTGGGTGGGCAGCGCTGGGGGGCTTGGTCCCGTGCCGCTCCTTGCAGCAGAACTTTCCTGTACACGTTCCATGGAAAGTGCCAAATTCACAAAGAAATAAGTGGTGTCTGTGTTACTGTCATTTGTATATATTTACTGTACAAAAAAGAAGAAAATCCAAACGGGTGTTTCAAACTTAGCTTAGGATGCAAGTGGCAATGGGGGGGGAGGGGACACAGCGGGTTGGGGATTGTGTTGAATACCCAACTTGCTTCTGCTCTTCAGCGTGGTTCTGGTTGAGGAGGTAAAAAGTTACTGTTTGAAACTGGAAACCAGTTCAGCAATAGTTGGCTGCCAGTTAGGAACAGTGGAAAGTATGTCGCGTCGTGGTTCCACTTCTTCACCAAGGGGCCGGGAAAGTTTGCAACTTTACACAGTTTCAAGTTGGCAACTCTGGACACTCATGCTCAAACCCAGAGCTACCAACGCAAAAGGGGGGAGGGTTCTCAGTGGCTCAAAGTCCAAGTCAATTAGGAGTGGCATCGAACCTGTGGTTTTATACTGGGAGCAGCCACCATCTGCCAGTGGCAGGGGCA
>NW_009259977.1:2555098-2557149 GCF_000687185.1 Egretta garzetta
CGGGGGTGAATGTACATTTTACTCCGCAGTCTCTAGAAATTAGGAATTCAGAGAATTGGAAGGACTTTACAGGCCGCTGCAGTCCATCGTGGGGGGGCATACAGCCCCGTGTTTGCAAAGAGTGGGAGAAGAGCATGAATGAAAAATGCCCGGGAAGGAGGCTGGGTTTCGGTTTTCAGCTGCAAAATCCCTGCCTTGTCAAAACCAACGCAGTGTGCAAAATCCAGTAGCTCCTTGTCAGCAACCTGCCTGCTTCCCCCCCGTGCCTGTGCGGTGGCTGTGATATGAGCTATTTGTCACTAAGGACTGAGCAAAGGAGCTGAAACTTGAATTCCCAACCACCTCGGTGGCAGCTCCGTCCTCAGAGGCCCCCGACTCTCCCGGTGGCTGGTGAGCTGGGGTTTCACGTTGCTGGTTTACGCCGGCAAAAGTGGCGTCTGCCAAAAGTGACCTCGTGACAAGCAATAGTTACCGGACTGCCCCAGCGCTCCTTGTAGCAAAAACATCCAGCGGGTTTTTTGTCATCATTAACACAGCTCATTTTTGCTGCTAAATTGCAAATAAATGCATTAATTAATAAGCAGCAAATCTCATCACGAGCAGTCGTTACCAGTGACAAAGTGCATTACTTGAATCCCCTACTATTCAGGCTGGGTTAAAATGTGCATTCGTAGTGAAGGCTGGCTTTGCTGGAGCTGAGCTCCCCCTGCTCGCCTGGTGGCACCGGAGCCATGGGACCTGCGCGGGGATTTTTCAGGCAGCACTTCCCAACTCGGACACTTCTCCCGCCCTGCTGCAGCCTCCCCACGCAGCGCGGCCGCGCGTGGTGGCACCATGACCTGGCGTCCCACCACGGTCCCCACCTCGGGCTTTCCCAACAGCGACGGCAGAGGAGGCCTCGCTCCCTCTGGACATCTTGGCACCCACTTTGAGGTCCCAACGCTGCTGGGGTGGGTAGTGCTCGGCCCCACTGCCCGCGGCAGCAGCAGGAGCATGAGCAGGAGGGTGCTGCGCTGCTTTATCGGCGGTGTCATCTGCTCAGCTAATGCAAGGAGCAAGGAAGAGGTCACCGAGGGGCATGGCTGGTGGCCCATGCCAGCAGGGCTTGGTGAACAGCAAGAGAGCCTTGCATTGAGTAGACCAGGGACACCCAAACGCCAGTACGGTGTACGCCGAAATTAATTACGTGACCCTTGTGATTTTTCTAGAGTCAGTCTGGCTGGGGGAGAAAAAAAAAGGCAAAGGATTTTAATACAGGGTACAGTAGAACTGTAGCAATATTTTTCCTTAGAGGGAACACTGAAATTTTAGCAGCACAAACAGTATTTGTGTTAATATTTTAGCAAAATTATAATCAATTTAAATGTTTAAATTGATTGTATGTGAGATAATGTTTGTTCAGTACATTGTATTTTTTCTAACTATATAACTGTTCCAGAGTTTCCTTGTAACGTAAAGAACTAAAGCTCTGTCTGACTGCGGGACGTGTCCTGACCCCTGGTGTAACCATGCTGAATATTACAACATCTGAATGTACGCACCGAGGCCTGCGTTGCCTTTCTTTCCTCCCCACCCTCCTGCCCGCCGGCGGTGGGACGCCGGAGGGACGCACACGCGCACGCACGCTCTCACGCTGGCCCAGACCTTGAGAGCAGCAACGGTGAAACGGGGGCGACTTCAGCACGACCCCACCCCCGGCTGAGGCACCGTTGTTCTTCTCAAGGTCAGCGGCTTTTTACAGCTCCCCAAATGTCAGTGTCAACGTTTAACTTGCAGCTGGCGCAGTGAGCGTGTGAGGACCTGGCTGCATTTTGCTGGGCAGGAGAGGAGGAGGAGGAGGAGGAGGAGGAAGGGGCTTGGGCACCCGAGAGGCTTCTTGGCAGCAGGGAGGCAGAACAGATTGCTCCTTGATTAAACCGGAGCTGGGAATAATGTGTCCAGCCACACCAGCAGGCACCTCAAGGAAGCTTAACCCTGCTCCTTCTGCCACCGAAAATCTGCCGTAGTCCCCGTCGGTGGAGGGGAGGATGTCCCTGCCAGGCTGGCACTGG
>NW_009259977.1:2559019-2568015 GCF_000687185.1 Egretta garzetta
AGGAGGGTGCTGCCCTGCTTTATCGGCGGTGTCATCTGCTCAGCTAATGCAAGGAGCAAGGAAGAGGTCACCGAGGGGCATGGCTGGTGGCCCATGCCAGCAGGGCTTGGTGAACAGCAAGAGAGCCTTGCATTGAGTAGACCAGGGACACCCAAACGCCAGTACGGTGTACGCCGAAATTAATTACGTGACCCTTGTGATTTTTCTAGAGTCAGTCTGGCTGGGGGAGAAAAAAAAAGGCAAAGGATTTTAATACAGGGTACAGTAGAACTGTAGCAATATTTTTCCTTAGAGGGAACACTGAAATTTTAGCAGCACAAACAGTATTTGTGTTAATATTTTAGCAAAATTATAATCAATTTAAATGTTTAAATTGATTGTATGTGAGATAATGTTTGTTCAGTACATTGTATTTTTTCTAACTATATAACTGTTCCAGAGTTTCCTTGTAACGTAAAGAACTAAAGCTCTGTCTGACTGCGGGACGTGTCCTGACCCCTGGTGTAACCATGCTGAATATTACAACATCTGAATGTACGCACCGAGGCCTGCGTTGCCTTTCTTTCCTCCCCACCCTCCTGCCCGCCGGCGGTGGGACGCCGGAGGGACGCACACGCGCACGCACGCTCTCACGCTGGCCCAGACCTTGAGAGCAGCAACGGTGAAACGGGGGCGACTTCAGCACGACCCCACCCCCGGCTGAGGCACCGTTGTTCTTCTCAAGGTCAGCGGCTTTTTACAGCTCCCCAAATGTCAGTGTCAACGTTTAACTTGCAGCTGGCGCAGTGAGCGTGTGAGGACCTGGCTGCATTTTGCTGGGCAGGAGAGGAGGAGGAGGAGGAGGAGGAGGAAGGGGCTTGGGCACCCGAGAGGCTTCTTGGCAGCAGGGAGGCAGAACAGATTGCTCCTTGATTAAACCGGAGCTGGGAATAATGTGTCCAGCCACACCAGCAGGCACCTCAAGGAAGCTTAACCCTGCTCCTTCTGCCACCGAAAATCTGCCGTAGTCCCCGTCGGTGGAGGGGAGGATGTCCCTGCCAGGCTGGCACTGGGAAGGATCGGGTCTGCAGAGGTGGGCAGCGTGTGCCAGCAGGCAGCCCACAACCCGTGTGGTTTTTCCAGGTGACAGCGATGAGTTTATGTCCGTAGTCGCCCTGCTGAGGCTGTGTCAGCCAGGCAGGACAGCCCAAGCCGTAATTAACGTGGTACCGCAACGCCTGACACACACGCCTTGGGAAGAGCATTTGCCCGCTTTCAACAAAAACCATTTTCTGGTTTATTGGTGAGGCCGTTGCCGAACACATGTGTAGCTCCCCAGCCCCGTGGCAGCACCGGCTGGCAGCTGTTGAGGCCCCGCTGAATTAAACCGAGCTCAAAGGCAGGGTCAGGCTCCAGCCCCCAGCCTGGCCAGCGACGCCAGGGGCCTACCTGCTGCCCAAAATCCTCTTCCTTTGCGAGCCCCTGCAGCGTCCCCGCTAGCTGGTCAGCGTCAGCAGTGCCGCGCAGCCCCCGCCGTAGCACATCGGCATGCCCGGCACCCCTCAGGCAGACTAGGGTATGTAGGTACGGACTGGGACTAAATACAGCCTTACGGGCTTGTGGTTAGAGAATTGGATCCATCGGTGTGATAACTGTAGGGTATGATTTGGGGTTCGAGGATTTGTAACATCGAGCTTTGTACTTCTTTCTCCCACTAATGTTTTTTTTCCTCTTTGCCCCTCCCCGCGCGGGCGCTGCCGTGCTGCAGCACCAGCAGCTTTCCTTGGAACCGTCCCAAGCCCGTCCTAGAAGCACGCCAGGGCTGCGCTGTGACTTTGTGCCACGCCAGCTGCCGCCCCCACGCTGTCCTCGCCAGAGCGTTAACACGTCCTCCGTTCTCTCGGCGAGCCTGGCAGCTAACGTGAGCTTGCAGCGAGCAGGACCGTGCTGCGCTCAGCCTGAGCGCGCCGAAAGTGTCTGTGGAGCATTAGCACTGAATTCGGGTGTAAAGAACAGAATTCAAACTATCCCGTACCTTTCCGGGAGATGTGTTCGACCACATCGCCTTCCTCCAGCAGGTTCTGTTGCATAGATACTGCCCAGCACTGAAGTTAACCCCATTGCGGGTTTTGCGTATTTATTTTAAGCATATTAGAAGATTTGAAAGAATTGGGATGATTTTTTTTTTCCCCCAACATTTTAAGCTATTCCTAGCCAAGCAGATGTTTTGGTTTACTTCGTAAAACAAGACCTCCCCCATGATGTGCTCGCGTGTCCCATGCAGCTGGAGCAGACCCCTCCTGTGCAGTCACCTCTACAGCAGCTGGGATTTCACGGGCTGCTCCACCTGGGCGCTTTGTAGGATGAGTTTCCCATCCGTGCGTGCTACAAGCGACAGCCACAGCATTTCTTTTTGACTCCTGTCACCCAGCTGTTCCTTACGGGGGCAAATCCTCCCCTCCTCTCTCCACAACCAACCCCCAAACCGGCAGCTGGCTCCCTCAGAGTCCTGCCCGCTGCAGCTATGAGGCTGCCTAAAACCAAGCCAATTGTGGTCCTGGTCTGTTCGTTAGTAACTCACATCGTTACTCCTGTGGGGTCGGTATTTCTTGGGATAACAGCTACTGTATATATTCGCAGGTTTCCTTTCAGCCTCTCTTGTCCCCAACGCACGTTGGGGGGTGCAGATGGGCCTGGTTCTGCTCTGGGTTATTCCTTGTACTTTCCCAGACAGCATTTTGAGAGCATTTTGTATGGCAGAAGCCCCTCTCCTGCCGCCAGCGAGGCTTCAAAACAGCCTTCACTGTACCAACTTGAAACCCAAGTGCAGCTGCCTGTACATTGTTGCAATATGCGTTTAAACCTCAGATTCTTTCAAAGTTTTAATATCAAACTGATACCAAATGTGGTTTGCAAATGTAAGGTTTCTTTGCAGATACCTCTGTGTGAGCAGACCGCTTCAGCGTTGCAGTTGTCAAACCTTAGGTGCATTGTAGTATAAAGTGGACTGTGTATGGAAATAAGTTAAAAATGTTTACAACTTTTGTATATATTATATATATAAAAATATCTTTTGAGAGAACAATCTGTGATTATGTATTTTCAGTGTCCGTGTACCAACTGCAACTTATTTTCAATAAAGAGTTAAAAACACGAATAGAAGCGGCCTGAAAAAGAATTTGGCAATAACTTTATTTAATCAGGGCAGCACAAGGACCAAGGAACCCACATCATCAGGCCCAAGAGATCGATCACCTTGGGGAAACTCACGGCAGCAGCCAGCCGCTGGGAGCTACGGATCTGCTGACGCCAAAGAAATTCACTGAAAAAAAATGAAGGGAAGCGGGGCGATACTGCTGCAGGGAAGAGGGGTTGCGTTTCATTTCCTCTGCACTTTACAAAGAGGGAGAAGAGCTGAGGCCGCGGCTGAGCTGGCACCATCGCCTGTGTCACGGCAGGGGGGCAGGCATTGCGCCCCGCTCTCCTCGAGAGGAACCCGCCTCGACGCAGGCACGTTACGACTTGGCACGTTATTCGTTCATTTTATAACCAGCCATGCAGTCAAATCATCCTCCCCCACCTTCCCCTTTCAGGGTGTGCAGCCTGGCCCCTGCGCCAAATACAGCGCCTTGGGGTAATCGAAAGAGCCTTAATGATTCAGGAAAGAAACCAAAAGCACTTTTGCTTGCTGTCAGGCTGCAAAATAAAAAGCGTAAGGCAAGGAAAACTTTCTGTAGCCAGGATTAGCTCCTCAGTAATGCTCTGAGCTCAATTTCATAGAAATGATACTTGTATAAAGGCAGCATTCTGTCACTAAAAATCACATAAATTAAATTTCAACTTTATTCCTACACGTTAAAAAATAACTAAACCTGGTCTCAGGGCGGGAGAGAATCAGCAGCCACAAAAGTGCACCGCAGGGAGGACCCTCGTCACGCCGCACGCTGTCGCTGCTGCTGGGGTGGGGAGTTACTCCAGCCGATGATCGGATTCCCCTCTTGCCTCCGAGCAGTGGAATTTAGAGATGCCAAGCAACATTAAGCAAAGCTACTTCAGACCAGTATTGCCAGGGGAGGCACAGGATGCAAACGCTCTGTGCGGTCTGAACAAATTGTCCGTGTTAGTGCAGACCACTGTAAACAGATAAATGCACTGAAAGGCACTGCAGATAAACATGGTCAGTGATCAGCAGCATTTAATGTCCCAAGATGCTGTTGTTCGGAGCTACCACCGTTAAATACATCCAAGAAATTAGGAACATGGCAGTCGTTAAATAAAATTACTGTGAAGTGCGCTTTACGCAAAGTAAAGCCTTAATGTTATTATTCTACATGCAGCGCTACAAAATAAGTTTCTTTAAAGAACATGTTACATAAAAGGTCAGAGGCAACTTCAGATCTCACGTTCAACTCCTCACACAGATCAGTCTGTTTCTTCAAGTAGTAGAATTAATTCCATTTCCCAGCAGTGCTAAATGAGCAGCCCAACGCTTACAGAGATGCAGCTCTAGCGGCCTTACCAGCGAGTAGCATCTTGCCTGCACCTTTGTACCCCTGACTACTGTGATCTTTGTGGTCACAGAAATAGCACAGAACAAAACAAAAAAAAAAATCAGAATATTATAAGGGAAGCCCCTTCTGCTTCCATTCATTTCAGTGATTCGCAATCTTCCCCTGCCCCCTGAAAAAAAGAAAGAAAAAACCCAAACCAGATTCTTATTCCCCTCTTGTGTCCCCCGTCAGTCCTCAGATCAGAAAGCATTTCCTCAGCCATTGCGCTGCAGGGGACGGGTGGCCCCCGCCTGCCCACCCTGCGATTTCAGCCTAATTCTACTCAGGCGTTTTGGAAGCTCAGACTTGGGGCGTTCATCAGCTACGGCACAGTCCAGTGATCCCTTTGCACAGCACGAACAGCACAGAGAGGGCTCTCGAGGAGTTACCCCACTACTCCACTGGCCCCCACTCTCAGCCACACTACACTGCCAAACCTCATTCCAAAAAGTGCATATTCATAGGGAGAGAGACTCTTTTATTGGCCTTCAGGAAAGCTAACTGATGATTCTGCTGATGGCTTGTAAGGAAGGGAACTCCTCATCCTCAATATGCAAAGCTTTATGGGTGACAACGTCCTGCTGGGTTAGTACTTGCTTACACGTTGGGCAGATAGAGCAGTCGAGATCAGAGTTGGAGTCTGCCTGCCAAACGTTCTTTTTGTTCTTTTTGGGTTTGTTTGAGCTTTGTTTTTCTTTGATTCTGAAATCGTTGTGAGCAGAAAGCAGTTCTTGTTGCTTAACCGTGTCTGGCAACAACACCAGCAACTCATTAAAAATTTTCTTGAAGTTATCTCCAAGCAGTTCTCGGCAACTTTTGTAATACTGCGCTGCAGAAATCAGACCCTTCGGTGGAAAGAGAATCGGAATAATTAGAAAATAATTAGAAATTTTATATATATATAAAAATCTCACTGGGATTCTCTTTTCTCCCAGAGGGGAAGGTTTCAGGAATCTGAAAGTTCTTGCCCACTCACCTGCCTGAATTGCCCAGAATGAGTTTTAAATTTATTGAACTTGGACTCATCACTTTGAAGAAATTCTTTAATGGATTGTATTAGCTGAATGTTCCTTTGCTGGAAGTTTTCAGGTATCAAGTACGATCCATGACAGGGTTTTGGCCTGCATTTGAAAAAGACCAGAAGTGACTTTGACGTTGCTTCGTGTTACACAAAAAAGCTGTAGGATATTTCTTACACGGTGGTTCTCTTCTATAGGATGCACTCCCTTTCTCCACCCAACTACACCTGCAATTACTAGAAGGGGCACAGAGCTGTCTTGACAGGACAACAAACCACATCCTGTGTGATTCCTGTGTCAGATCCAGCCTGACTGAGACGGAATATTTAAAATGCCAGTTTAATGTAGTCTCGACCAGCCATTTTGTAAGCCAGGTTTGCTACAGAGAGGCGAGCAAAGACTGCGCCCCAAATGAAACTGAACAGATTAGTACAGACGTCTGTATTAAACTCACACAAATTTCCGCTCCCCTTTTCCCAGAAACTCATCTCTCTAAGCCAGAAGGGCCCAACCAGAGAGCAGCTACTGGGGAGGTCAGAGCAGTGAAGGCATTCAGAGGTCACCAAGGAAAACGTGCTTCAGCACCTTGCTTCCGGGGCTCAGAGTCAATGGAAAGGTTAAGAAATATGTTGAGGCTGTGGATTTCCAACTAAATCTAGAAGAGACTGAAGTCTGAGCTGCCACACTGCACAGGTTTTCACCTCCTCAGACTTCCATCCACACAATGCTTGCGCTTTTTTACAGAACTCTGCTGAATCCAACCCACAATGGCCACGGGACTCCCCCACAGGAATCCCTAAGTGGCTGGCCTCTGCGGCAGCCCCCATTTCAAACAGCCCCCCAGAGCGTTTCATGCCTTGTTTGAAGCCCATGTGACGTAACCGAGATGTAATGCGTGAAGTAACTCTAACTCAAAGGACTTTTACTTACTCTTTCAAAGATGTAGTGACAGACTCAGAGATATTGGTAGATGGAATAACAGCAAAACCTGGAGGGGGTTTACTAACAGGCACCGACAGTCCCGGAGGCGGAGGAGGACTCTTTAATAGCACCACAGCGTTAAAGCCTAAATGAAAGCAGAGAACAGGCAGGAAGTTAGAGCATGTATCTGTGGCACCTACATATCACCGTCTAAAATTAACACCAGTGGTCTGACGTACTCTCCCAGAAGCACCAAGAAGGACGAGTCAGCAGTGCAGACATCACTGTATTGGAAAAAAACTAAAAATTAGAGAGGTGGAAAGCTGCTGCCTTAACAGTGGGGTCAAGAAGCACTTCATAGTGGCTGATGTTACTCTACAGAGAAAGTGCTTTAATTATTAATTTACTTTTTCAATAGAAAATAATTTAAAAAAAAAAAAACCAACCCCAAACCCTCAAACTCACAATGCAAAACACTTCTACATCATTAAAGTGAACAGAAATTGCTCCAGAAGACACAACAGCACTAGGCATCGCCTGTGTAGCATACTCCGCCAAGCGGCACAGAACAAAACAGCGATGCAAACACCTCCTGATGCGATTCTACTTGCATTAAAGCCACTGTAAGTCACATTTGTTGCTATGTTACTCCAGCTTTACAAGATTATGGCACTGGTAAAAGCAAGGGCATTAATTCTCTGCAAATGCAGAACAAAAGTGGCCAAGTAAAGCCAACTGCAAGGTATCAGCAGGCACAGGTCACAGCTAAAGAGAGATTCCCTTTGCTCACAGCAGCTTCCAAACTGGATCTTAAAGCACGAAGCACAGATGTGTGTCAGCCATGGCTCTTCAGAAAACCAGTGACAGGTAAAGACCAGCTGCTTGTCAGGGAGGGACCCCCAGAGAGCAGGCACCTGCAGGGAGCAGAGGTATCCCGACATTGCCACCGCCTCAACCCCGTTTCACAGAGGACGTTCAAGCCCATCCGTGTCCCCCAGACCGTCTTTTTAAACTTCAGAGCCTAACTTAGCATGTGGTGGCAGAACTGCTCTTCACATGAGCCAGAAGGAGCAGTTTATGCATCTCATCCAGGTGCCATGTTTCTCTAAGCTACAGCCAAGCAAAGCTGGCCGTGCCATGCAGGGCTTACCTGGTGGTGGGGGCATTCTAGGTGATCCTGAGCTCCCAAGAGCTGGGAAGTCTTCCTGAGGTAAAGGGCATTTGTTAGTCACTGTGGGCTTTTTAAGGCCAGGGGGCTCTTTGGGCGTACTACAGATCACTAAGGATTTTTCCGAATGACCATTCATGACAGTTGCGGATCTGTCGGGGACATGAAGAGCAGCAGACGCCTTTGATGTCTGCTCTGCTTCTGGCAGCTTTTCAGTCAATGACCTGGGAAATGACACCTCCTGTAGCAGCTGTGGGGATGACGGTCTCTGCTTCTCAACCCCCATCTTCTTTTTCTTGCTCACTTTCGTAAAAGTTTGTGAGGTAGAAGCTGCCAGCAAGGACGACACATCGAACATTGTCGGGGTGTTTCTGATCTCCTGGGTTGTCAGGCCACTACCGCTGTCTTCATCGTCTGACTGAGAGAGTTTATTGCTCTTCTTGCTTCCTTTAGTGCTGTTCAGGGAGGGGGGTTTTTTGGCTATCTGGTTTACGCAGGGGTTGCTAATGGCTTTGACTACGTTTTTACTGGAACCATTGTTCCATGCAGATGTGATGTTGGTTACTGTTTTATTGTTAGGCCTCATTTTGGACACCAGAGCGGGAAAATCCTCCTCTTGGAAAGCTGTTTTCTTTGCAGTCGCTGTATATGTCAAAGACACCCCAGAAGAGATGGTGGGTGCCGCAGAGGATGACAAGCTTGGGAAGTCTTCTTCTTTAAGCTTAACTGCTGCTAGCTGGGCAGAGCTGTGAGAAAGGAAACACACCCCCCGTTACACCGGTGCTGCACAGGCAGCACAACTCCAACAGGCAGAACGAGCTCCGTACCTGTCTGCACTCTTCCTCGAGCTATTGCTTAGGGTGGCACAACTGACCTAGTTTAACAGGATGGAAATGCACTCGGGCTTGTAAACTGTGCCTGGAATGGGTCTCCTCAAAGTGTCTTATCAGCACTGCCTTAGCAGACCTCACCTCGACCAGAGCTGTACATACAGGCGCATTCGAGCTGCCACACCCTGCCAAATCACTATTCTAAGCATCACCGATTTCAGGAAGTGATGAATTTTAAAACTCACAGTATACGGCTCCTTCAAGATAAGCTATCAAGTTTAAAAGGGCTGGAATAGAGAATACTGATAATTTCCCTGAAATTGCACCACCAAAAGATCAAGACACGAACTGAAGCAACAACCGATGCCGTTCATGCAGGTGACTAGCACAGGCGGAAGGGAGCCAGGGCAGGGGGGAAGCATTGGTAGTTTAAAGTGATCTGTAAAATTATTTTCTCCAGAAATGCAGAATGTAAGTAAGTTTCTAAATCTGCTTTCTCATTGCTGCAGCCTTGCACAAACTTACCCTT
>NW_009259977.1:2568148-2579311 GCF_000687185.1 Egretta garzetta
TGCTGAGCCAATTGCTGGAAAGTCATCTTGGCTTAAAGCACCGTTAGCAGCTGCTTCTTTTGGAGCATTGACAAAAAGAGCAAAGAAATGTTTTCAACTAAGATCCATTCATTTCAGAGTGGAAGCTACCAATGAACATGACAGCAGCATTAACAAGTCCTATTTTCAGCAGCTGATGATGTCATTAACTGTGACATTCCAAGAGGACAATTTAAATCCATGCATCACTATTTCCTTCAATTAACTGCATTCACCAT
The DNA here is from genome assembly GCF_000687185.1 of Egretta garzetta. NCBI lineage: Eukaryota > Metazoa > Chordata > Aves > Pelecaniformes > Ardeidae > Egretta > Egretta garzetta. Next base: position 2,568,406 of record NW_009259977.1, read on the forward strand.
TATGTCATCACGTACCGGCTGTAGCACGTGGGAAATTCATGATACTTATCAACCAATGTTTTGCTCATGCCAAGTACTTTGTGAGGGAACCCTCCAGAGGCCAAGATGCCAATGCCCCTGTCCAGCTGCTCCATAGCAGAGGTTAGCACTCGACTGCCTGCCCAGGGTCAGGACGCTCGTCAGAGCCTCAGCGCTCCAACTGCTTCACTTGGAAAGCTGCTCCTCCGAGCTGTCCATCACACCTCTGCTGCACAGATGCCCAAACTGCCCAGCAATTAGCTCCTGGGTAGTCATTTTGCATCGAAACATAACTCATTCCTAATTTATATTTGCCTTAAAATCCAAATGCAGCACTGCAGGCTGCAGCAATTCAGGGACAGATTGATAACAGCTTTGACATACGTGCAGCAAAAGCTGGGCAGGCAGCTGGGGGAGATAACCTTGCCTGTCATCCCCAGCTGAGCTGTGCCCATTAACCAAACAGAGCTCTCAGCAAATAATGAAAGCATACAACCTTTAAGTGGGGATCCTGCTGTAGGAGCAATAAAACAGTGGAAAATGGATATGGAGCAATAGTTATATCAAAACACCACTGCATCATATTTATTTGTCCCAAACTGGGCCTGGGTCAAAACAGTTAAAGGTTTACTTTCAACAGCTACAAACTCTTCCTGGGAATAACTTGTTCTCAGAGAAGGGGAAACTGAAGTCGAACATCACAAGAAATCAATTCTTGCATGCCAGAGTAGGAAATGGCACATTCTTAGATCATATTGACTTGGATGGAACATCACACATACTGTCCTGTTGTCAATTGCATTTGCTATTTCTACCCAGCTCCATTTCAGACACATTTCACTGCAAATCCGTGTTGGCTGGATTACGATTCGGCATAGCTCTATCCTCATTCACCAGCTCTTGAGAAGAAGAACATGTGGCGACCCCCACTTTTGCCAGGCTGATCTCCAGACCCGTCATGCCTCCCTGCAGCTGCAGAGCACGTTCAACACTAACCTGTAGCATCGTTTGAAGACTTTGGCACACGTTTGGAGCTGAGCACTTCAGAATCCCTCAAGTCCTCCTTTTTACCTCTACTGCTACTGTCCTCTTTGTCTTCTACGCGTTTCTTCTCCTCTTGCCGTTTAGCTGCTACAGATGCCCTGACTGCTGCTGCAACATCTCTATCTTCTTCTTCCCTACAGGACAGGGCAGATTTTCTTGGTCAAACAGTAAGGATTACCGAGCATCTTTGTCTCACTCCAGCTCTCACCTCTCCGGTGTTGCGGCCGATGACTGTCCCTGATCTCGTGCTGCCACCTGCTGAGAAGGCTAAAACAAACCCACTACTCCAAAACACCCTGGCGCTGGCTGGTGAGACAGGCAACATTCACCCCCTGGATTTGCAAGTTCTGCATGTGGTGATAACAATCCAGGCCAGAAGAAACCGGGGTGAACCAGGAGAGACAGTACCAAGGATGCATGGGGACACCTGTCTCTCCCATTCATTTTTAAACGTATGAAATCATACTTGTAGGCCACGGTAATTCTTTGAAACATGGTTTGTCATGAACTCTCAACACATGCACGATCCACATGCGACACCAACATATAAGTGTTTAGAGATGGACTTTTTCCCCCAGTGAAATCACCAGTAATGAACCAGCTGACCGTCCAGCGAGAAAAAGAAGAAAAATAGATGTGCAGTATGTATAAAGCGCTCAGGTCTTGTGTGGATGAAGAGACATATAAATGCAAAATTTCATTTCAATACTTAACCCTCTTCTTTTTCCAAAGCACTCAGTCTGGCCACACAGAGATCTGTTAGTTCAATGAAAAGCATGGTCCTTAGAATAGAAACGTCACGATTACCCAGACCAAAAAGTCCATTAAACCTGCAAACACTTGTCATTTACTTCAGAAAATCCTATTTAGAAAAGGTAGCATAAAAACAGTTGCTGACATTAACTTAGGATTCTGAGTTTTTAACCCACAAGTTGCAGATTACACTGTTTGTTTCCCGTGTCAACTCCAGAGAGCTGAACCTTCACACAAAATAATTCCACTTTGACCAAGCATGTGGTCAGCACACAGGCTTAGCCTGAAAGCTAGTTCTACTGTCAAGAATTTGCTATGGAGGCTTCCAAATTTTCTACCCACTTCCTTCCTACTGGTCCACCAAAACATCGTTAATTGGTAAGTCAAAACCAACACTAAGCAGCAATAAAATTCCACAAAATGTTGTGCCGCTCACCTCTTGTATCTCCAGCTGCCTCTTCGGTTTTGCTGACTTCCTCGGCCGCCCAATCTGCCTGACCTCCCTTGCCTGTTATACCTGTCAACTTCTTCATAGTCCTCTCCACCTACAACACCTAAACAGGAGGGATAGTTGGTCACTCTCAAAGTTATTTCTCTAACCTGGGCATCACTCTATGTCTGAGAAAAGCAGAAATAGACTAGTACAAACAAATCTCTCTAGATTTCTTTCTGATGATTAAGTAGTCTATATAGCTTTCAGGACTGCTACATTAAAATATATTTTACAGTATATGGATTCCACGTGTTGTAAGATGTGATGCGAGTTTTGAGTTATTATGTTTTTATGCAGAGATGTCTCTCAAACAGTTCCACACAGAAGAAAAGCTCATAGGTATTTTGATCCCTGTGCTCCTAAGTGGATACGCTACTCTGGTCTCATGCTCTGTGTTCATCACTACTTTGTATTAACCGTAATCTCACTCTAACTGTAAGTCATTCACGTAATTACAAATTGGAGAAAAAGAGTCAGCACTTTTCCTAAAATTATGTTATCATCATTAAATCCACACATGGGGGAAAAAAAAATTGTAAAACGGTTTAGGTAGGAATAGGCCTCTGGATGTCACCTGCTCCATCCTCTCCCTCAAAGCAAGGCCAACTCTGAAACTATGTTAGGGTGCACAGGGCCCCCGACCGGTCGAGTTCAGGTTACCTTCAAGGACAAACTCGCAGGGTCCTCTTCCAGGGCTCACTCACCCTTTTTGCATAGAATTTCTTCCCAGCTAGGAAATGTTCACCAGATGTTGTCAAAAACCCACAAAGCAGTAAGAATGAATACGTTTCTGTCCACCTCATCCCACCACCACACTTACCCTCATTCCTCCTCTGGTGCCTAGGAGCATAGTTAAACTGCAGGTCTATCTGCCGGTTCTGCCTGGCCTCTGCCCTGTTCTTGCTGTGGCAGGCTGTTTTGTGTGCTTTATAATCTATTTCTGTGCGGAAAGCATGGGTAAACTGTTCTGTGCTGCACCGACCCTCCTCGCAAAGGAAGTGCTTTTCGCGGAAGTGTTCACGAAGGTATTCATAATCACTGGAAAGAGAAAAGCGGCTGAGCTGCAACCTTCCCAACATATTTCTTGGGAAAGTAGAATAGTAACTAATGGTATATGGTTACTCTTACAAGATGAAGCGAAGACAAGCCTAGGCGGTTGGTTCTTTCTTTATCCCCAGGCAAGCTTTCCAGCTGAAACCACTTGTGTACAGTCGACCCAGACCTTAATGCATGATCCCAGATGTTAAACTGAATCTACTGGCTGAGACTCATCACATCCAGCTGTACATACGGCATGTATTTCATAACAGAAAATTTACTTCTATCTGCTTTGCCCGTGAACTTTGGAGTATTAGAATTAACACACTAGACAGCCGCAGACATCTGCTGTCATGCTGCAAAACGTAACTTTTAATGCTTAACATTAATGAAGAAAACTTTAAAACACAAACTAGACAGAAAGTGATTACTTTGTCTGCTGGTTTGAGGAACAAAAGAGACTGCAGCCAACTCGCTCACATTCTTGCCCTCTGTCTTCAAGCACTACTTTCCCCAAAATTCAAAGCAGACCCAAACAATTTTTCCTCAAAATTTAAGCTACAGGAAGAGGAATGAACTGCTTGCACAAACCTGTAGTATTCCTGAGCACCATCAGAGTCACAGAAATGACAAAAATAATGATCTCGTCTTAGGTGTTTCAGTAACTCATCATTATCCAAATAACGCTCATCACAAAATTTACAGAGGGGATGCCCACGGTGAGAGGTGTCATCTGGGTCCCCGTGGATTCGATGACGGGCGAGGTCCTTACGAGAATACCATTTCCGTTCATAAGTAAAAATCTGAAGAAATACAGATATATCAGGTATTACTTCTTGTGGACAGAGAACAAAACGGAATAAGCTGGGTTGTACACAGTTTGTTCATTTGTAGGAGTGGAAGATTTGCTTCAGAAAGATGCGATTTGACAACCAACACCTAAAATTTTCAGTGAACAGGAAGCAAAATTCAAATGATAGATCCAAATTAAATCCAACTTGAGTTAGATCTTAAATCTAACATTTCGCTCAGTTTGAACATTGGAAACAGATCTAATTCACCTTTTTCCTTTTCACTTTTTTTTGTGTATTAACATAACGCAACAAACTTTAAATTATAATTTCCGTTGAGGAAAAAAATCCTAAAGATGTATTTATGAACATAAAGTATTTTGCATACTCAAACTAAAAAAAAAAAACCAAACAACAAAACCCCATAAACCAGAAGTGAGCTGTTTTGCTTTCCTCAGATAGCAATTACCCCAAGATCGCTACATACAAAGGATACAGTTCAGTGAACAAATTTTGTATTATGAGCCAATCTCCTGTCCCTACCAAGATGCAAGCTATTTTGGTAGGAAGGGTTCTGAAGATGTCAAAAAGATCAACACATCCTTGAGAACCAAACATCCTTTATTTCTTGCCTAGACAAGGAGTGTTAACTTGTTCTGGGAAAAGGTTCATTTGGCTTAGCTAGTGTTGACCGACTGAAGCTTCTGCAAGTTTAAGAACTTCTTCTCTGCACGTACTAGTAATATGAAGCTTTTTTCTGAGAAATAAAAATCTCTGCAAGATTCTGAAATTAAAAGCCAGTAAGTTCTACTGTTGTTTGTGAATTCTCAGGGAGAGACAATAACAAACAAGTTCTTTTAGCACTGGCTACTTAAGCTGACTGTGACAACACCTCTTCAGCAGAGCTCAAAGAAACCGAAAGAAGCAGTTGTACCCTCCCTGATCACTTCCCTTGAATTAGCTCTAGTGATTGCACGGCCACAGGAAAGAGTCAAATCAGGTCACTGAAAGCTAACCCTGAAAAAAAAAACAAACCCAAAACCTATTAGCGTTCATTCAGGTCAACCTGACCACTTCTGGATCCTGTCCCTTTTGGCAGTAAACTACAGCTCAGTTGGCATAAACCAACTGTGGCACCACAGGATAAACGCATTTCTCCGATTTGATACTTAATTGGTTTCAGAGAAAACAAACACACGTACAAAACCATGTGTAATGAGTTCTAAAAATGTGTTCGTGCATTAAATTCCCTCCTACGACAATAAGGAATGCTGACAACTGTTCGACACAGAGGTTAGCAGTCCCAGAATTCATTTAACAGTAGCTGCTGATTTTGTTCGACCTGTAATTCAGAAACACAAAACCCACTCTAGCTCTGGGGAGAGGCGGAGTTCTGACCTTCAGACTGTGAAAAAGCATCGCCTGACTGACATAACACCAGCCCTTCTAAGTGAAATTTGGGTGGGATTTAAAAAACTAAAGAAGGATGATGATGGTGATGATTAAGGTGAGTAGTTTTAATATACATGGCCTTTTCAGACACAGACAACTCAGCTTTCCAGTAACTGTTTTATCTTCAGCAGGTTGTAAAATACATTTTAAAACATCCCCTGGTCATGTTCTGCATGTGTACCTCAAACACAGCAGACCTCAGCTGCAGGCAACAGTGAGTTTCATTCTCCAGTCAAGTCAACAAAATACAGGAAATTTACTCTGAATAAATATACAAGACAATGAAATTATATTTCATTAAACCAGCAAGATGGATTCTCATCCTGTACACAATCCAACTGTAAATGCTACGTTGACTCTGATCTGAGAAATAAATCCGTCACTCCATGATGCATTCCGCTTTCTGAACTGGGACTAAATATTACGTAAAGTCATGACGAGTATAAGTCTTAACAGACATCAAATCTCTACTGTTGCAGCTGTAACAAAGTCTGCCTCCGACTCAGGACAAACTTCCTATCGGACAGTTAGGGGTTGGTGGCAGAGGATTGTGGCAGAGGAGCGAACATCAGAAGGTTATCAATATGATCAGGCTTAATTTAAAATATAATCCACCAGGAACCTTCAGGCCTTCTTCATTAAACAGTTTATCGAAGACAAAAGACTTAAAGCAACCAGCCTCACTGCAGGCAGACAGAGGAAACTTAAAAAAAATAAATCGGTGCTGTTCAGCCACCCCCTTCTTCCCACCTCCCCAAGTACTCTTGCAGCTGATATAAGGAAGGACCCCTCCTTCCCACCCATCAAAACACAGAAGTAGCTCACCTTTAAGTGTTTAACACAGAGTTTGCAACAGAAGAGTTCATGCTGCTTCCTCATATGCTGTTCCAGATCCGCAAAGGTACTGAATGGCTTCACATCTGGACACAAAGAGCATTCATGCTGCAGCAGCTTCCTAAGGGACAAGAAAGATTTCCTAAAAGTTATCCGATTCCCTCTCAGCAACCCATTACCTTTATCAAGAAACAAATGTTCCGTCAGTGGCAGAAGGCTGCATTTTTATAGCTCCCCCAGCAACGCGTAATGAGGTTAGCCTCCTGCTTATTCCAAGAATACTTTGTCATCTGTCAGGGCAGAACAGAACCAAATTACACAGAGGCTTCAACTGTAAGAGAAGAGCTGAACAGTCACGGTGTAAGTGATACACTGCCACTAAAAAATTTTGAGTGGACTGTAACATGTCCATGCAACAAACCCCTTGCCCATTGAAGATTCAGCTGATACATGCAGCTTTTGCATCCAATTTAATTACATTTTCTACTGTCAGAAACTGAAGAGTACAGTGGGGGGAGATAAGAAAAATTGTAATAGAAAAGGCGGGGGGGGGGGCAACCAAACAAAAACCCCACAGTGATTTCCAACAAGAGCTGAAGACAGAGCACTGGTCGCAGTGGGAGACCCCACTCCCTCACGCTTGATTGCTGCCCACGGAACTGTAATCTCAGCAACTCTCCAGAAATCATATCATCAGAAGCAATTCCCAGAGCTGGTGTATAATTAATCAGAACGTGCTTCCAACTGATTCTGCTCTCTAAACCCATTGCCCAGTTCCAGACACAGGAAGTCATACAAAACTGTATCAGCAAAGCTACATTCTCAGCCCAAATCAGGTTGGATATAGTGCACGGTTCTCCAAGAAAAAGGTACCAATGCCTGCATGGTTTCATTTTTTTCACTCTTCTTTCCTCTTAACTGCTTTTTATGACCTTAAAGCCTCCCAATTAAGCAAGAAATATTTTTAGAACAGGATGCTGATGCCACATTTTTGACTCTGTGTCAGTTTTTTACTTCACCCTTTTTCTCTCCCAGTTAGAATTAAGATCTTTGTAGGCAGACATGGTTGCTCTTCTTTTCATACCATGTTTGGTACGATTGGCTTTGATTAGTCCTTATGCAGCACAGCAATAAATACAGTTATAATAGTAATTCAGCTTTTACCAATTTCCACAGCAGCCATGCAAGGAATGAAAAGCCTTTCAGCAAGTTTGCTGTTGCTCAAGACACAAAAAGCAACTTTTATTGACAGAGCAACGCTTCTGTATTTACGCATCAGCGAATCCAACACTCCAGCCTTGAGGAGTCTCTCCCTTTGCCGACGGCAGCAGCGGGCATTCATGTCAACCATGCTGCTCCAGCCTACCAAAAGCCACCTGCGCTGCACAGTGACTAAGGTAGACAGCACGGCAGCCACTGCAGTCCCATCAAACAAAACCACACTGGTGTACTAAAGCGTGCATTTCCTGCCACGTAATGCAGGTAAGAATATGCTGCTTTAGGGTTACGTTACAGAAAGGATTCCAGTACTTACCTGTACAGTGCATAAACATCTCCATCTGTAAAATAAATGTCGTATTTCTTCTCATGCTGCAACAGGTTAAGTGCTATTGTTGAGAAAGATGTAAGCTTCCGTCCGAAGACAACCTGCAGGCAAGGCAACACAAGAATCAGCGAGAGCACACTCAGGCTGCGCAGCCTTTGGGATCCCAGATAAACTCCTCAGCACAAACTTTGTTCTTTGTTTGTCAGGGAACTCGCCACAGCCCTGAAGCTTGGACAACACTTGCAGAGCTTTGTGCCATCCCAGCTGCTCATCACCACCCCCGGTTACTGCCCCCACAACTGTCAGCAAAGCCACTGTCACTGCTCCTCAACTTCCAGCGAGTGAGCCAGCTTAGGCGAAGGTGGACAGGATTAGCCTGGTCTTTGGGTTTTGAACTAGATTAGGAAACTCTTTGATGGTATGTTTTGCTACCACAGCTGTGCTAAGAGTAAATATCTTCAACCAATTCAGCCCCTTCTGGAATGAACGCCTGCCAAGTGCTCTGCCCTCAGTTGCCTCCTATCGCCTGGTAGGAGATCACACAGAAACCTACAGTCTGTAAGTGCAAAGTGACATTACTCAAAGTCTGACTGGGAAACCACGGTTTCTTCTTTCCTTAACTTAAAGCAAGAAACAAAACGCTACATCACTTCCCAAACTATTTGTACCACACACCCCTTCTGAGGGAACCTGCTTGCTCACAGCTGCTCCTGCTGACCTCCAAGCGGCTCAGGTCTCACACTGCAGCCTTTTACAACGTTAAACCTTCTTCATAACCCACCTACCACTGGTCCACTCCAGCACACATTCCCAGTTTGGGAAGTGCTGGGATAGCAGCAAGATTTATGAAACAGCTGGAATTACCCGCACTGGCCTAGAAAGACTGAGACATAAACACTGTAAGCATCTTTCAGTTTTCACAGTGAACGTTGTAAACCTAGGAGATACCTACAGTCTTATAAAAGCATTCAGTTATATCATACAGATGTAGTTTAGCCTTGCTAAATCACTCGTCTACCCTTGTTGGGGTGAAATACCATGGAACAAGTCTTTTGTGTCTGGTTTTGTGGGGTTTTTTAAAGCTTTCTTTACAGTGGGGCTACTTTTAAGTTAACCAAAACAAAAAAAGACACCCAACTTGCTGAGATATCAAGAAGAGAATACAAGTTTAAGTTTGTCAGATAAATGACAACTATGTCTAACTCCAACCATTTAAAAAAATTTCATTTCAGTGAAATTGTATTGACGTTTCATTTCAGCCCAAGGTGAGTTTTAGAAGAGAGGAATGGATTGCTGAAAAGTAGATTTTATCGCAGGAGTTCAACACCTTTTCCTACCGCAGTTCCAAGAACAAATCTCACGCACGTATATAACAAGCACACCGACAGATCCTCCGAGCCTGATCCAAGTACACATCAGGCTTAATTTACAGGTCAACAAGTAATCCTTCCTAACTTCACTCCAACGATTATGCACCACTGAAAGCACATATTACCATAACAAGTATATCCTGCTTTCTCCTCCGTCATGTCCTGCGCTGCCACTCATCTTTATAATTATATTTCCTTTGGACGTTCTGCTGTGACACTTACCGCTTCGGTCTACACTACTCTGTACGCCACCAACTGAGATCTGGCAGTGTCGTGCTTGCCTCTTCTAATTCCATGTGCACTACGCAAATTAAGAAACCCAGTTTTGGGTCCTCCAAACACATTCGTTACATCCAAGGGTAGTTTTGATGTGATTTATGCCCCCCAATATCTTTTTTTCGTTTCCTTGAGGCAGACAGAACAGTGTTATAGTGTAACTTCAAGACAATGGCGGGGGCGGGGGAAGAGCACAGCCATTAAAAATGACCTCTCAGTCAATTATAGTGAAAGGATCATTTTAAACTGTTAATAAAGGAGGGAGAAAGATGGCTGCCCAAACCATAGTTCAGGCCACATAACATAGCAGTATTGCAGAACTGAACAACTCTCAGGATTTAACAGTCTGCCTGCGACCCTGAGACAAGCAGGTTTAAGGAGCAACATCATAGCTTGCTCCTTCCTGAAGTGGAAGAAGCAGAGCAGCAGCTCCTCAGATGACTGGAGATGAAATTACTTTCATGGGGCGTCTTTCTGTACACAGAGGCTACTCATGTGCCAGTAAGCTCAGTCTAAAAACCACAGTGACCTGTCTGGCCTCCACAAAGCCTGAGGATCTTCAGCACCCAGCCGAAGATCTTTAATCCCTCCAACACTTTGAACAACAGGAAAAGCAGCCAACACCACATTTAGTTTTGGGCCTCTCCTTTGGCCAAGGGGAGATGCCCCCTCTGCAGATATATTCGTTTTATTTCATTTCCTAAACCCTCTCGGTGTATTTCTGTCAGTGATCGTACCAATTCTTTTCTTCTTAAAGGGTTTGTCTTCCCCTGCGCCAGTTCTGCAAAACCAAACTCACGCACGAGGATCCATTTTTCTAAATATCCTTGAACAACTTCTCTCCACGCAGCTCACCCCTGCGCTGGATCCTCGGCTCCCTCCACACAGCCAAGCCACAGCATCGCAGTGACCGCCCCTGAACTCCACCACGGGGCCCTGTGCCACCGGGCTGCGAGGAAAATCGAAATCTAGCAGGAAAATCGTAACTGAGGGGAAAATCACTTTTTAAGCATACACCCACCAGACAGCTCACGCTAACAGGAACTAGAGGCAAACGCGGCACGGTGTGCTGTAACGCAAGGCATGAGCAAGCCCTGAAAGAATATGAACTATGCTCTCCCCCAAGCTTAAAATCAAGTCAGGAATTCAGAGCAGGATGATAGAGTCATCTGCGATCGCCTAATATCCAGCTCTGGAGAGCAAGCCCTGCTGACTGGGGAAAAAAAAAAAAAATCCCTTTAAATTCCATTTTCTCCATAATTCGGTTGCAGCAGCCCTCCCTGCTGCTCGG
>NW_009259977.1:2580042-2583767 GCF_000687185.1 Egretta garzetta
CCGGTGGCGGCGGACCCGGCCCCGGGAGAGGCCGGGCAGCGCTGGGCGGCTGCGGCCTGCGCTGTGGCACCTCAGAACCTCGTGAGGAGCTGGAGCCCCCGTCTGTGCGGAGACTGGGGACACCAGGCCCATTCCTCAGCACCCCTGGCTGCGGGGATACTGGGGACCACAGGCCCCTGCCCCAACACCCCTGGCCGCAGAGGGAACTGGGGACCCCAGGCCTGTTCCCCAGCATCCCTGGCCGTGGGGAGACTGGGGACCCCAGGCCAATTCCTCAGCACTCCTGGCCATAGGGGGACTGGGGACCACAGGCCCCTGCCCCAACACCCCTGGCCGCAGAGGGAACTGGGGACCCCAGGCCCATTCCCCAGCATCCCTGGTTGCGGGGATACTGGGGACCACAGGCCCATTCCTCAGCACCCCTGGCTGCGGGGATACTGGGGACCACTGGCCCCTGCCCCAACACCCCTGGCTGTGGGGGGAACTGGAGACCCCAGGCCCGTTCCCCAGCATCCCTGGCCATGGGGATACTGGGGACCCCAGGCCCATTCCTCAGCACCCATGGCTGCGGGGATGCTGGGGACCCCAGGCCCATTCTTCAGCACCCCTGGCCACAGGCGGAACTGGGGACCCCAGGCCCATTCCTCAGCACTCCTGGCTGTGGGGGGACTGGGGACCACAGGCCCCTGCCCCAGCACCCCTGGCTGCGGGGGGAACTGGCGACCCCAGGCCCATTCCTCAGCACCCCTGGCTGCGGGGGGAACTGGGGACCCCAGGCCCGTTCCTCAGCATCCCTGGCCATGGGGAGACTGGGGACCCCAGGCCCATTCTCCAGCACCCTTGGGTGCTGCCCTGCTCCTTTGCGGCCCTGTGGCGGGTCACCCTGAAGCAGCACGGCACCAGCTCTGCCCCAGAGAGGGCATTTTGGCCACAACATATGCGGCGGGGTTGGCATTCCGGGGATGTGGCAGCGTGGGTGACCCACCAGCAGCAGGGAGCACTGGGATAGTGCTTTACAAGGGATTTCACCAGGGCAAACAGCCCCACAATGGCTGCATCGCTCCTGCAGCTCTGCCTCTTGATCTGAGTTCATAACATAGGTGCCTGGTAGCCTGTGTAAGCCAGGTGCAATTGGAAAAAAAACCTGTTAAAAAGTGTACTTGAAACACTGGGAAATAGCCTGTGGCGTCCATTAGAACAGTGCCACAAATGGGCTCTGTTAGTGTTGGTGCGATAAGAGCACTGTGTGTTAGAGAAATCTCCATGTATGGGCTACAGGTCATGATTCATGCGTTCAGTATCCGATCGTGTGACAGCTGTTCGGGGTTTCGGAGCAAGTTAAGGTGAACTAGAGTTAATCATCAACACGTCTGGTTGGTTGGGAAGGAAATGTAGGTTCCCGCACCAGCGCGGAGGGACGATTTTGTATTTTAAAGGTCTGTGTGCTGCTGGGGCGCAGAGCTGAGAATTGCAGCTCCTTAAACAGAAGAGGGTGCTCCAGGAGCGTGGAGAAGAGCACTAACGTGGGCTCAGCAGCCATGTTCCTCTGGAAGCAAAGTAAAAAGCATGAAAGCTTGGTTGGGGACAGCCCAGAGGAAGTGACAGAAACATTTTTTTCAAACTTTAGGCTCTCCTGCCTTTCCATCTCCCACAAAAATCACCTGTGCGGGGTCGCTTTCCTCTCCACGTGTGAAAAATCGGAGCAGATCCCTGTCAAACGTGGAAGCTTGCTTCTAGACCTACCCAAAAAGTCTCAAGAAACCCCAAGATCTTGGCATGAGGCCCTCATTCTGCCACGTCATCGCACATGTCACCAGATGAGCAGCGTGTCACTCTGCTCAGCAAACATTCCTGGAGTCCTGTCCCCTGAGTCAAGGGCTGCCATCTGTCCCAGAAGTGACAAAATGCCCCAATTTTTCACCGGCCTCTCCTGTGACCTGCAGAGCTCGGCTGAGGGTGACTGGGGAATGATTCTGGGACACACCATGCCTTGGTGAAGCAGGTCAGTGCTTGGGTTACTCACTGGCCCAACAGGAAAACCCTTAGAAATAAAACACAAACTCCACTTTCTAGGAAGGGAATTGGAGACAAACGACATTAAATTCTCCATTAAAATGTACAGTAAATTCCTAGGGCCTCCTCGTGTGCATTGTGGCTAGCTGGAAGATTGGGCGAGCGGCATCTCTAGCATTCAGATCTGCTTTCCTTTCGCCAAATTCCTTGTCGTTTGCGTTAAAAGATGCTCTTCATTTTCTTTGATGCATAAACAATCATTTTAGGACAAAGGAGCATAATAAAACACAGCGAGTTCATTAAAATGGATCATGATGTTACCTAGTCCAATGCCAGCAACGTTTAACTACATCTGTGCCATGAAAGAAATTAAGTAATCGGTTTGATAAGTATTTTGGAAAACGGGTAAATGAAGCATTTCAACGTTTTGGATCATTGGCTACAACAGGTGATATTTACTTTCTCCTAAAGAGACCCGTTTATCACACTTCAAAGCAGAGCATATAATACATGTCTTTCTGGTAATCAACATTAAAGTGTGTTTGGGTGGGGCTGTATTAAATAATTAGGAACGACCGAGGATGTTGGCTGTAATTACTTTGGGAAATGTGTGTGTGTGTCGTCCCCGTCCCGTCCCCCCCCCCGAATTAATGATACTGTTGAAAATGTTTTTGTGTCAAAACTGCATCACACAATTTTGGAGAGCAATTAGCATGAAATGAGATGGAGGCTGGTGACAGTAATGTGCTGTCTTAAGTGTCACTCGTCTGTGAAATTACGCAAGTACCCCAGCGCTACGGCCAAGCAAAGGATAATAAATACACCTGCATAATTAGGCTTAAAAGTGACATTACTCATCACAAAGAACGTGGTGACAAAGCGACTGGGCAGAACCCGAGTTTGCACTTTTCAGATTTCAGTTGTGGGGGTGGCACCACTGTCTGCTGGTCCGAGAGCGCAAAGGACCTCATCTTGCAAAGCGCCTTCATACCAGCGTGTTTTTCCCACTGGAGCGCCTGTGCTGTCCCTGGCAAAAGGAAGCACTGGCTCTTTTCCAGGGTGCTGCAGCAGCTTGCGGGCAGCATTGCTGGCATCTCCTCAGCTGGGGCATTTTTTGCTCCTTGGGTGATATTTTCTGTAAGGTATTTATTTTAAAGCTGAACAGCCGAGGTGCTTAGGGCTAGGGTTTAGTGGTGGGATGGTAGAGTTAGGGGAATGGTTGGGCTTGGTGAGCTTAAAGGGCTTTTCCAACCTCAACTATTCTGTGATTTCATGTAATCGGTGCCTGAAGGGGGAAACTGCTGAAGGTTTCATGACCCTTCAGGGTGCAGCTAACCCTGAAGCAGTGAAAGCTCAAACCAGTTGGATTTCGTACCCTCGCCAAGTCCTCAATTTTAAACGAGATCCAGGAAGTTTATTTGGAATAAAGAACGCGTATGATTATCAATCCTTCTAGCGCAGGCTGGGAGGGTAGATCCAGCCCTGTCCTCTAGACACAAACATAACAGTGATCCACATCAACCCAGAGCCCCAGCTTCTGGCACATTGCCGAAGCAGCCATCGGCAAAGGATGGATTTCCTTAATTCCTGCCTCTTGTTCTCACTCCCCAGCATGGCAGACAGCAGGTCCGAACAGTCCTTCTGCAAACTGCTCTGTCTGTAACAGATTTTCCAGCAGCGTGCCAGGTCTTTACACAGGTATAAAATGCCAA
>NW_009259977.1:2584526-2590726 GCF_000687185.1 Egretta garzetta
GGTTAGGGTAACGGTTGGGCTTGGTGATCTTAAAGGGCTTTTCCAACCTCAACGATTCTGTGATTCTATGATTTTGATGTTGTTGCACAAGATACTCCCGCTTCCTTGATGTCTGCACCTTCAGCAAGCAGAACAAAGAATTGCTAAAAAGCCAATATTCAAACTATTCACCAAAGCCTGTTTTCAGCTCACCATCGCGGGGAAAAATCATCCTGCTGGTGTATGTGAGTCATGGGTTTAGATTAATTTATTTCGCGGTGAGAAGAGGTTTTTATAATACTCTTTCAATGGATTGAATCATTCTTCGCTGATGACTTAAGGATGCCGTTTTATTTCTCTAGTGATTGCAAATGGAAGCTGGATCTTGGCACTAAGTGTGACCCCAAAACATAAAGAAATATAATCATATATAATTAACTAGGCTCCGGCGTGTGTTGTAAATATCTTGGTTCGTCTTAGCTCTATGCGTTGTCAGACAGGAAATGTTTTCTTCCCAAGATAAAGGGTTAATACTGATGCTAGGGATGGTTCATTTCCATGTTTACTCGCTAAATATCACATATTAACATCAGAAGAAAAAGGCACTTTTCAAGTCATTTAATCAGCAATAAATATACTTCGGAATAATTGATAACTCGGCAGATGAGCACAACAAATCCATTTTACTCAGAAGAACAACAGATCAAATATTTATCGTTCAGCGCTAAAATATTGTCAAAGTGTAGAGCTAAAGGTTATGCCTTAGATTAATTTCATAGTCACAGCTTGACGTGGATGCGGTTCACTTGCAGCCAAGCTACTTCGTGCGTAATAGTGAAATTTGCTTTCATTTGACAAAGTTTCTGTTAAAAGTGATAATTTTCTCAGAGCTTCTTTTCTTTTTTTTTTTTCCTAAATAAGTCTCAGATGGCCCCTTATGAGCCCTGGCTTCACGTGGGTGCCTCACTGGGAGCAGGTTTAAATTTACAGCCCTGACCATCCGTTGTCTTTAGAGACCAGAGTTTACGGTTCAGAATTCCAGGCCGAAAATAACATTTTAGGTTGCTGTAAGATCAACGTTGTTTGTCCCAGACACATCCCGCTGCCTTCCTTCGAGACCTCCCTCCCACCATGTTGCTGCGTGCAATGAGGCTGGTTTGCAGCATTTCCAAACACACAGGCATCGGTAGGGTTGGGGGTTTTCACTCCACGAGGTTTTGGATCAAATATACCGACAGCCCTATCCATGGGACTGGTGGGAAGCCGGTCTGTTGTTTTCCTGCATTTATGAAATATCTCAGTCTGCTGGGATCACGTTAGTTGTTCACCTCTTTTTAAAGAAAAGCATATTTTTCTATTTAAAAGTTCGGTTGCAGAGAGGCATACGCACACCACAGCCCTTGGATTTGTCAGCAGGCACAATGCACAACTTCATATTTCCTCCAAAATCTCTATTTGCTAAAAAACCCATAATTTGGTGATACAAGCTTTTCTGAAAAGTAGCGATTCCTTGAAGAGGGGGAGGATCCTTAAAGTCTAGAGAGACACACATGCTGGGAATCAGTGTTGTGTTTTAAGGCATTCATAAACATTAGCCTAGGGATAGAGTTTTCTTTAGCAGCGGCTTGCTGGAGGATGCGAGCAGGGTAAGTGCAGCTAGCAGAAAATAGAGTACCTAGATGGGAATTCAAAGGAACAGTGGAGGAAAGAAACGGCATTAGGCTTTCAAGGTGAAGCGCCAACGTGCAAATTCCCAGAACAGGATGAGGACCTTGAGAGAGCTCGATTTCCAAATAACATTACGGGAGCTAACGTCAATGGACGGAAGCAAAGCAGCTCGGCAGCAAGAGCTCCCTCGCTGCTCCTGCCCCAGTTTTCTTGCGGGGGAGGAGAGCTCGTGCTGGGATGCATCAGAGGGAGCAGGGCACGGCGTGATGCTCCGGGCAGGGTGGGAGCCTCGGGAGCAGCCCTGGAGCTGAGCTGTGGCCAAACCTTAACCATGCGTAATCCAACCCAGCCCGGCATCAGACGTGGCAAAGGCGATCAAGACGGGTTTTCATCCCCATTTCTATATCCAGCAACACTAAGGCTGGGAAAGTCAGGGCAGGTTTAGGCTGGATATTGGGAAAAATTTCTCCCCCGAAAGGGCTGTCAAGCCCTGGAAGGGCCTGCCCAGGGCAGGGGTCGAGTCCCCATCCCTGGGGGTATTTAAAAGCCGGGCAGCCGAGGTGCTTAGGGCCAGGGTTTAGTGGTGGGATGGCGGGGTTAGGGTAACAGTTGCACTTGATGATCTTAAAGGGCTTTTCCAGCCTAAACAATTGTGTGATTCTATGATTCTAAGTCAGATATCAAATAACTGATAGCTTCAGGAGTGCAGCTCGGAGCTCCGGACTCCCCACGTGGTGCCCTGCCAGCCCAACCGCTCTGCTCTGAATAATTTGATTTTTTATTGCCTGCTGCTAGATTTTAGGGGGGCATCAACTTCACACCTACAGGGACACCATAAACAACAGTACAAATTGAGTATGGTCAGAGTGGGACATTGGGCTTCTTTTTGTAGCATTGCGGTTCTTTGCAACACATTTGTAGCATATTTAAATCTCGTTGTAGTGCTGGTGCAGGAAGAGGACTGCTAATGCACCTCCTTTTTGATATCTTGGAGGGTTTTGCAAACCTAGCTCTTAATCCGGCAAAGTGTTCATGCCAAGCAAAACATACTCCACCTGTGCAGATTTGCTTAAAGACAAATTTTGTTCTCATCTACTTGCCTCGGAGCCCTCTCCTCCAATTATCTTACACGTGTATAATTGTGTGTACTATGTAGCCTCACCTAATTAAATTTCAAGAAAATAGGAGAGCACTTTGGGGTTGTGTGGGATTTGGTTAAGAGATCTCAGAGCTGTCAAAGGAAAGATTCATCTCACAACTCTTCCTCCTTACAGTAAGCATGCTTCAGGTCGGAGCCAAATATACGCGGTGCTTCACACATCTGGGTATTAGCTCGCTTTGGTTACTGCGAATTACTTCCAGGAGAAAGACTGAATCATGGACCAGAGGGGGCAGAGAAATCTGCTTGCCATCTGATGGCATCTTTTTTCCCTGCTCTTTTACCTGCATTTGAGATTTTTTTTTGTCTTTGCTGCTTACTTGGTGCTTTGCTAAAGCCACGCTGTCGTGCCGCATCCTTGTGATTTTCCGCGTCATGATTCTTTGGTGGTCTTATGTCATGTCCAAGCCATGACATTGTTTCAGCCCTTGAGATGCTTAAAGACTCTCTCTAATTTTCTGCCAACCGCAGCTGTTGGAGGCAAAATAGGCAAAATACAGGGCTGGATGGATGGCCGATGCGATGGTTTCTGACAGTTCATCCCTTCACCCAAGTAGCCCCATCAGAGTCAGGTTCTCAAGTCGATGACTCATGTTAGAAGTGAAGGATCATGCCTGTAGCTTGCAAGGTGATGGACGACTTCATTAAACTTGGCCAGGCAAGGACCAATTAGTGGAGTTGGGTGGGAAGTGTGGAGGACCTGGGTCTGTACCTCAGTTCAGTTTTGGTCTCCGATCAGTGATTCAGTTATTCCCTCTCTGACCCTCAGTTTCAAGCAGAAATAATTCCACTGACTCAGCTGGGTGCGATGGGGCTTAATTATTATCTATAAAGGGCTTTGAAATCCTAAGTGATGGATGCCTTAAGCGGGTGTGTGATTAGTAAGCTGGGTGCCGTGTTGTGAGCTCAGCTGCAGAATTCAAGGGAACAAACAAGTCCATTTGGCTCGGGGCCTCAAGCTCCGTGAAACTACGCAAAAGTATTGCGACTCTGCATTGTTTTTATTTTTTAACTTAGTGCTAATGGAGCCATTGTTTCACGTAAAGGTTTCTGCCGCTCTTGTCCTATGGCGTGTGACATTTACAGTACTCTCTGTTCCATTAGCAAAGTAATTTGAGATAGTTTATTATCCTTTGGAGACTTGGCTGCTGGCTGTTTAACTTTCATGTGACTGGACCCTGGGAAAAAAAAATCTCTTAAAATAGTACACGGGTCTAAAAATAGTGAGGAATTAGTTATTTCTTAGGAGCAAAATGATTAATTTAGTGCACTTTAATAAGCAGATCTGCAACATTAGGAAACACCACTTACTTTTTCCTCTTTCTTCTGCAGAGCCACCAAAATGCACAGCAGCTTTATCGTGGAGCCAAGGTGTGTCTTGCCTCGCAGTTTGAAATCATAATTTGTTTTTATCAGCTTCGGTTCCTTTATTTCAGAGGAACAAAGAAATAGCATTTAATCAGCACGGTCTGAATCACTGGTGAAAGGAATCACTCCGTAATCTGAATTTATTACACAAGGACACACTCTAGATGCAAGAAAATGACACAGGCTGTTATTCCTGGGAGTATCTTATCTGCCTGGGGTGCTGTCACGGCGGTTCCCAAGGGACCGACCCTGCTGGGGTCCTGCTCACTAAGTGGTGCATCCACGCTCCTGAGCAAAACGCGCTCGTTCTGATTCACCAGGGAAGCTCAGCGGTGGGTTGGGTGCTGGAAAGCGGCAGGGTTTGCTGAGCCACATGCGTGGGAATATTTTTTCTCACCGTTAAGTCTTCGCTCGCTCCTGGGTTGAAGTAATTAATGTACGGGGCGGTGGGGATGTGAATCTGGGAAAGTAGGTGAGGGGTGAACCACCGAAATTTGGCGTGCAGGCGGAGAGGGAGAGGTGGGCACCCAGACTGCTGACCTGGGCGGCCAGGCAGGGAATTCCTCATGTTCACCTTTTCAGATGGGATCTTCAGTGCCAGGTCGCTCAGACGCTGAGCTTTGAACCTTATCCGAAAGACAAGAGAGTCCAGAGGGAAACAAAGATGGTGAGGAGACTGGAGCATCTCCCCTACGAGGAAAGGCTGAGGGAGTGTCATGGTTTAACCCGGCTGGCAACTAAGCACCACGCAGCCGCTCGTTCACTCCCCCCACTCCCTCACTGGGATGGGGGAGAAAATCGGGAAGAAAATAAAAGGTTAGAGCCGAGGGCTGAGATAAACCCGAGCCGCGATCAGTCTCCCCGTGACCGACCGACCGACTAACCCTCCCAAGCATGACGTTATATGGTATGGAATAGCCCTTTGGACAGTTTGGGTTAGCTGTCCTAGCTGTGCTCCCTCCCAGCTTGTTATGCACCTGGGTGAGCAGGAGAAGCTCAAAAAGTCCTTGAGTAGTCTGAGCACTACTTGGCAACAGCTGAAAACATCAGTGTGTTATCAACATTCTTCTGGTACTAAATCCAAAACACAGCACTATGCTAGCTACTATGAAGAAAACTAACTCTATCCCAGCCAAAACCAGGACAGGGAGCTGGGCCTGTTTAGCCTTGAGAAGAGGAGGCTGAGAGGGCATCACATCAACACATACAAATATCTGAAGGGTGGGTGTCACAAGGAATGGAGCCAGACTTTTCCCAGTGGTGCCCAGCGCCAAGGGGCAATGGGCACAAACTGAAGCAGAAGAGGTTCCAGTTGAATGTGAGGAAGGAATTCTTGACTTTGAGGGTGACCGAGCCCTGGCAGAGGCTGCCCAGGGGGGCTGTGGAGTCTCCTTCTCTGGAGATATTCAACCCCTGCCTGGACCATGTCCTGTGCACCCTGCTCTGGTTGAGCCTGCTTGAGCAGGGGGGTGGGACTGGGTGAGCTCCTGAGGTCCCTTCCAACCCCTGCCATGCTGGGATTCTGGGTTTCTGTGACAACTGCCTGCAGCAGCACCGGGCCTCGCACCGGCTCAGGACGAGTGTGGCAATGCCCGGTGGGGGATGGGCAGCAAAACTCATCCCTGCTGCAACCTCTCACCTCAGCTCCTTTGCTATTTTTTGTGCCTCGGGCAGATTTCACGGCAATGCCGCCTCTTTTGCCTTTTGGCTGTTTTGTGCCTGTCTCTCGAAGGTGTGGGAAGGCAGAGCCAGGCAGAGTCTCCAGGCAAAGGACCTCGGAGTGGGAGGCTCCGTTACTTGCCCAGACCTGCCATTGGCTTTTTTGGGCAACTCACTTGGACTCTCCGGGCCTTGGTTTCCCAACCTGAAAAACAGGGGGATCACAATTAACAAGGGTGGTGCGAGTTTGCAGAGTGCTCCGCAGTCGGAGGAGGAGGGCAGGCTCTGCACCAGAGTGCACGAGGCTCCTCATCCAAAATGATGTTGCCTCCATCCTCTCTCATCATGCTCCCACAAGGAGACGCCG
>NW_009259977.1:2590749-2594407 GCF_000687185.1 Egretta garzetta
GTATGGGATGAGCATTAATGACCGAGCATGCAGAGACCCCATCACAGGCCTGGCCTCCTCAATTGCTTTGTTTTCATGCTCGGCTGAGTTGCTAACCTTCCAATAAACACCAGAGTCATTATAATAAAAATGTGGAAAATGCTATCATTAAACCACACCGGTTTATTTTTCAAGTGCCTCTTTCTGGGACATCAAATTCATTTAGATCATTCGCAAAAGCCACAAATCCTGAATGGGTGCAATAATGTGTGTGGTGGGAGGCGAGAGCACAACAGGCATTAAATTGGGTGGAGAGAGTCAGGGCTCTGACAAGAGAGCTCGGCTGGGTTTATTGCAGGGGGTTAAGACGTGATGCCTCCAGCTGCTCACCCCCTTCGCACTCCTGACTGGGTGGTTTTTTCAGACTGAAACCGCAGTTTGTGCTCTGGTATCTCAGCTTAGAGCTGTGGTAGGGACAGATTGATCCAACGGAGAAGAGGGAGGTAGATCCTGGAGAGGCCGAGCATCCGGTGGGATGGGGAGCTGCAGTGTGTGGAGCTGCCTCCTTGGTGAGCAGGAGCCAGGACCCTTCCAAGAGCAGAGTCTTCCTCTTATGAAAAGGCTGATTTTCATAGAATCATGGAATTGTTTGGGTTGGAAAAGCCCTTTAAGATCATCAAGCCCGACCGTTACCCTAACCCTGCCATCCCACCACTAAACCCTGGCCCTAAGCACCTCGGCTGCCCGGCTTTTAAATCCCCCCAGGGATGGGGACTCGACCCTTCCAAAATAGAAGAAAAAGACCTTAAGTCCTTTCAGCAGCAGAGCCGTATGGTTGGATCCCATTGCCCTTCACTTCAACAAATGTGGAATAACATCACGAAGGTTCATCTGAGCACTGAGGTAGCTGAGCAAAGACTCGGCTCAGTGCCAGTGTAGTTGGTAAATGGGATGCTGGAGCTAATAATTGTTTTTATTAAGTGAAAACATAAAAGCGGGGTTTTCAGAAGGGCTTGAGATCAGCTGGCCTCCGCTCAGGTGAACCCAAGCACCTGCAGCTTATAGAAGTGACCCAAAAGTATGAAATCTGAATCTCGCAGGAGTCTGTAGAAAACTTCCATAGGAGCCAGGATTTGTTCAAAAGCTTTTCATCTACCAAGAAGAATCAGAATTTTGTTCCTCTGGGGGAGTTCCTGGCACAAAGACCACCTCGGAGCAGCACAGTGCAATGAGTCCGCTGACGTGCTACGGTGTTTGTGGGAGCATCGGCTTCTGCGAGGGGAATAGGAATCCTAAAATTATATTTTAGCGACTTAGAATATAAATAGAAGACAGATTGCTTGCCAGCTGTTATGTTCAAAAGGTATTTAAAAATAGTTGGGAGAGGAAACGCGCACTCTGCTCGAGATCCGGGGCTTTGCTGTACAGCCTGAAGGATCTTGGGGTGCCTTACAGACACAACAGGCTGGCTGTAAGCAGGAATCATTCAAAGCACTGGGAGGAAAGAGTTCAGTTCGGTTCCCGGAGAGTTTATCAGTGTGACAAGTTGTTCAAGTTATGCCAGAAATACACGTAAAAGACGCTTTCAGGCAGATCTGTAGGAATGAGAAAATCTTCCACTCCTGGGTGGGAAGGTTGAGCCCACGTTTGTGTCTTGCAGCAGTGAAATGTAAGCTGCTAAACCCGGCGATTTGCTTGGGAGTGGGGGCTGAGGTAGGAACAAGGCTCTGCCTTCTCCAGAACAAGTGTTGGGTCATTCGGAATCAATCCGTCTCTCGAGGGGAAAAGGGAGTATAATGGCTTTTTATTGAGTGAAAGAAACCTGGCAGCGCGTGTCCCGTTGTGAACTGGGGTTCGGCGAGCAGGGAGGGATGCAATGTGATTGTCGGTGTGCTGTACGGCTGCCATTCATTAATGGCTCTGTTCAAACGTGGAAGCAGTGAGGCCGTTCGTCATGTCCAGAGCACTCAAAGGGTGACAAAAATAGCCCACCCATCAATGATCGGCTCGGCGGGAGATGGGAGCCCGGCTTCATCCTTACTGTAAGTCTGGGTGCTTCCAAGAAGTTGGGCCATGGGCGAGTTGGACTCTCTGGGTCCGGTTCATTAACAGAAATGAGTCGTGCTCTGCACAGACGTAACTTCCAGCACTCCACTTGGGAGCAGGCTGGGATCCCCTTCTGGCCAACTGGGAATTTCCCTCGCTCCCAGCCTTCCCAGAAGATGAAAATCATGAGGCTCTGCACCAACCGTCTTACACCTCCCCATGTCTTACTGCTGCTTTGCATTTTCCTTCTCTCCCTCCTCCCACCAGCCCCCAGCCCCGCTCTTGCTGACCCCTGCCTGGCCAAGGGGCTTGGCCGAGATGAGCAGAGCTCCCACACGCCAAGGGGCCCCCAGCGTGGCTCTGTCTCCTGCTCAAATGTGCAAAGACATCCCCACGCCTGAGCAGAGGTTCGCAAAACCCTGACGTGTGCAAGCTGGGCTGATGGAGAAAGCTTCATGGCCAGGAACTTGTGCTTGGTGGGCCTGAGAAAATGGGGGCTGGATGGCTGCCTGTAAAGAGCTGGGGAGCCCAACGGTGGGAAGCAGGCTGGCCAGACTCCTTGGGAGCATGTTAAAATAATATCAACAAGGAGAAATGGGTACACAGGAGCATGCACCACTGTGGGGGTTGGTCTCTTCTCCTGGGTAATGGGTGATAGGACAAGAGGAAGTGGCCTCAAGTTGTGCCAGGGCAGGTTTAGGTTGGACATTGGGAAAATTTTCTTCCCCGAAAAGGCTGTTAAGCCCTGGAAGGGGCTGCCCAGGGCAGGGGTCGAGTCCCCACCCCTGGGGGTATTTAAAAGCTGGGCAGCCGAGGTGCTTAGGGCCAGGGTTTAGGGGTGGGATGGCAGGGTAACGGTTGGGCTTGATGATCTTAAAGGGATTTTCCAACCCAAACATTTCCATGATTCTATGATTCTATGCAAGACGCTGAGAATAAAATTAATCAAGTTACCGTGTGGCCTGAAAAAAAAAAGAAACTATTTAGTCATAGTTCAGTGTATAAAGCCAAGAACTTGGATGATAAACAAGAGGAACTGGAATTGCTCCCCGACGGGCATAAATTTGACCCTGCTTGGTTTTATTGAGGAATCTGGGGGAAAAAAGTCACCTGGGGGAAAAAAGTCACCTGCCTGGAATGGCAAAATTCGGGGAAATATTAAGAAGAACTGAGTTGCAGAAGAGGAGGGGAAGCAGCCTGACAAATCCACTGCAAATGGTCCCAAGCGCTTCGCTGCAGGAGGAAGTGCAATGCGGCTGCTC
Source organism: Egretta garzetta (assembly GCF_000687185.1). NCBI lineage: Eukaryota > Metazoa > Chordata > Aves > Pelecaniformes > Ardeidae > Egretta > Egretta garzetta. The sequence continues at coordinate 2,594,037 of NW_009259977.1, forward strand.
GCTCCTGTCTGCTGCAGGCTCCCAAATCACAGGGGGAGCAGCATGGATGGCTCCTCGCATCCCTCCAAAAGATCTATGGGCAAAACACTGTGCGGCCACAAGATTTTGATCCGGGCAACATGAAGTGGCTCTCAACAGGAGGCAGTAGGAATGGTAGTTACTGAATCCCCCCCTCCTCCCATTCGTTAAGGAGTGGCACCAGGGCAGTGTCGGAAGGGGCTGCAAGTACCAGGTCCTGTGATTTCTCCGGATTATGAAGGCAGTAGGCTTCGGTGAGGGGAAAACAAGTTGGCAGGCATCCCATGGGAATCAGGTATTTATCTCCTGGGTCATCTTTTTTTTTTTTTTCCTAAAGAGATAGAAGAGCAGGA
>NW_009259977.1:2594426-2595510 GCF_000687185.1 Egretta garzetta
GTAGGAAGGCAGGCAGATGGTTGTTTTTAACCGAGATGGAAAAGTGACCAAGAGCAGATGGTGATGCCGGGGGTAGCATTCGTGGGGACCTGAGCCCCCCCTGCAGGTTCGGTGTCTCATCTCTTCCCATCGCTTTGCACCTCTTAGGCAGTTGTGACCTTGCCCTGCACCAAGGCAAGTTCATGGGCACTGCGGGTGAAATATTAGTTTGAGCTGAGCGAGACAAGAGTGAAATCCAGGTCTCATGGGTGCTATGAAGGGGGAGAGGAGCCAGTCGAGCTCCACACAGCAGGATGCCAGGCTCCCCAGCTCCCTGGGACGTGTGGGCCCTCTGCCCCCCCTGGCAGCAACATCGTCTCTGAACTGAGGCAGGTAACCAAAGCAGGGTTTCAGTCTGCATCACCCACCTGTCTGGTATCCCGCTCAAGACGAATTTTGCTGAAAATCACTGTAATTTGTTCTTACAGTCCCTCCAGGGCATGTTCCTGTCCCTTGCAGTCGGTCTCTCTCTAGGCAGTGAAGCTGAGGGTCGGGGGGGGTGCAAGTCCCCTCTGAAGGTCCTCACTCGCAGTCAGTTTAGAACATCTCTTCCTCTGGCAGTAAATCCTGCTGCTGTCAAGCAGGTCCTGAGGGGCTGGGGAGGATGCTGAGCTGTGGGGAGGTTTGTGGGGCTGCAGGGAGGGGATGCTCAGTGCTGCAGGGGGATGAATAGGGCCATGGAGGAGATACTTGGGGCTGTAAAGGGGACCACGGGGAGGTTCCTTGGGCCATGAGGAGGATGCTGAAGGTTGCAAAAAGGATGCTTAAGGACGCTCAGGAGGGTCGGAGCTGCAGGGGGATGCTTGGGGCTGTAGGGGAGTGCTTGGTGTGGCAAGGGGGATGCTCGGGGCTGCAGGGGAGTGCTTGGTGTGGCAAGGGGGCTGCAGGGGGCTGCTTCGGGCTGCAGGGCGATGCCTGAGGATAGGAGAGATGCTCGGGGCCATGGGGAGGATGCTGAAGGTTGCAAGGAGGATGCTCAGGATGCTCGGGGCTGCACGGGGATGCTCGGGTTAGCAAGGGGATGCTCGGGGCTGCAGGGGGGGCT
>NW_009259977.1:2597185-2602502 GCF_000687185.1 Egretta garzetta
CACTGGGTAACAGGGGGTGCAGGGAGCCTTGGGGGGGGTTCAGCAACTAAAGAGGGTTGCATAGAGCCTTGCTGTGGTCTCCCAAGCCGTAGACACCAGGGTTGGGGTGCCCCAAGCACAGAGCTAGGCTGGCCCATGGCATCACCCAGATGTGGGGTGCTGCCCCCCAACACCCAAACCACTTTCTTCATGCCAGCCCCAGCTGAGCTGGGCAGGTGTTGGGGAGCAAGGGGAGCCCTGACCCTGCGAGGCAGCCCAGGTCCCAGGGGGTTTGCAGCCCTGTCACCACTGTGCCAGAGTGACTGCATGAGTTGAGTCTGTGCCGTGTTTTTAAACTTGAACCAGGTTTGTTGCACCCAGCAGAGGGGGCCAGGAGCGGGGTGATGTGGTTCCTCCTCCCCACGGGATGTTTTTGGAGGAGCTGCTATCTGGCTTTAGGGCAGAAAAAGGAGCTGGATGATTTCTGTGCCCCTCATTCGGTTCATCATAAACCTGCACCCTGCGGGACCAAGCTGCCAGTGCCAGGCAGGGTGTCCATGGGGCCAGTGATGCTGCGGTGCTGCCAGCGTGGCCCCTGTGCAGGACCCCTCTCCCTGCCCACTGGGGGCTCAGTCAGGTTATGTGGGACCAGCTCGGGGCTGGTTCCAGACGTTAAATCTCTTTCCTCTTATGTAAAGCTGGAGTCAACATCCAGCTGAAATCCACGGAGGCTTTTAGCTGTTGGACCAGCGCCTGAAACATGTAGCTCTTTGTTTTTCGGAGGAAATCTGGGATTAGTATCTTTTTGGGAAAGCCCAGACAGGTCAGCTCAGCCCTGTGTTAGGTCTGTGCTGTCCCATTACCTCCTGCAGCCTGGCCATGCATGGGCAGAGCGGCCCTGGGTACCACAGTCATGGCCCTGGATCTGCGTCTGTGCATGCATCCCTCCGATTTCACAGAAGAATTTCCACAGGAGCCTCTCAGGCAGGTTCAAGCCCAGCATTTGGGTGCCTGCGTAGGGTTTATCTGTGTGCACGGTGGCAGAAACAGAGTCCACAGTCAGCGCCGGTCAGATCTGAGCCCACGGAGGAGAGTATTTCATGACTATCATGAATGCAGCATTGGTTAAAGCTCTGTGCAGAGGGGAAATGCGGTCCCATGTGGGGAGGGGGGTGGTGTCAGTGCTCGGGCATGCAGCTGGATGCTCAGGTGAGGCTCCAGAATAACCCGGCTCCTTTTCTCCCTTCAGCTTCTCCCACTTGGGGCCATGGCTCTGATCCACTGAAGGGGCCCAGCAGAGGTGCTTCAAGCTTGGAGGAGCACTGGCTGCCCGAGGTGGAAACCGCTCATGCTGGCTGGCGAGGAAGAGTCTCATCGGCGGATCTCCGGGTACTCCGAGCTCTCTGGAACCATATAGACATTTGCATTCCAAAAAAACCCCTGATTTTTCGTGGCCGCTGTCCAGATGCAGTGGTAAATTCATCTTGTTTTCAGGTCAACCTAGTGCTATAAACTTGGGGAGAAATAAACAGGGAAGATATTTATTTTTGTTTATTTTTTTTAGATTTCTGTACTAGCTTGTTTGCAATATGATACAAACATGTACTGTTTGCTTCCTAGGAACCTGCCCTCATTAAAATGAGAATTGATCAAAGGAAACTTTGGCTTCATTGTGCTTTTTTTTTTTTTTTTAAAGCAAAACCTGGTATGGCTCCGCACAGGGCAGGCGCTTCAGCGGTCGGGTCACTCCCAGATTTTTCTGACGTGATTTAACTCCTTGACACAGTCTGTTCTGCGGCTTTACAGTAAATCTTTTTTACTGCCCACCAGGGAGTTACTGCCAGGCTAAGTGTCAATTAAGATGACAAAGTTAGAAATCTTTCCTGGACTGCTCTGCGAGTCCTCACAGCTCTGGTTGTTTATTTGCCTGCTTAGACCTTAATTTTCTATAAGTCTCTACTGATGAAAACAAATGTTATTCCCCATGAAAGCAGGGAGAAGCCTCACAGCCGGGTTGGAGCACACGGTGAAGGTGTGCTGGAGCGGGTGGGATCTGGGATCTCAAGAAAACTGAGATTTTGGGGGGCTGAGTCCTCCTCCCATGAATCACGGAACTCTCGCCCACCAGCACTGGTGGATTTTGCAGGAAATCTGGCAAAAAGAGACATTTCCACCCCTCTTGCACGAAACCCCTGCTCCTGCCAAGCCTCTGTGGCCGACCATGGAGTAGGGACAGCAAGCTTTGTGCTATCTTTGGTTCAGATCTGAAAGGAAAAACCCCTCTTGGTGCTTGTCCGAGGAGCCGGGTGCATGCCGAGCCCTGCCTGCCGTGCTGCCCCTTGCACCTGGAGGGCTGCCGTCACCCTTTGCCGTGTCTCGGGGAGGGTTTTGGGTGCTGTAACACGTGAAGAATCATTCTCTCCCAGCTGATTCCCAACTGGTTTCTCCTCCATGTCTCCTCTCCCTTCCTCCCCATGATTTTCCAATTTCTGCTCTCCGTTAGTGCAGCGTGGCGCTCGGATGGGCCAAATGAGGCATGATTGCCAATAACCCATTAGGCAGCTGCACTTGAAAAGGGCCGTACCTGCCAGGTTGCCAATCAGTCTGCGGAGCGGCCGCCGAGGCAGATTGCTGTTCTTGATGGAGGTAAGTGATAAAATGAGGTAGAAAATGTAAAGGTCAGCTTTGCGCGGGAGGATGCACAGAGAGGGGGATGAAGGGTGATGTGATGAGAGCCGCAACTCGAGTGTGCGCTTCCGCTCTCGTCTGTCGGAAAGAAACACTTGTATGTGCCAATTACCGGGGCAAAACCAGCGAGGCTCTCGGTTAACTACAAGTCCTTCACTTCTCACCTTGTAAAATAATTTTTCCCATTGCTGCTGAGGAGCATGAGTTGATTCCCCACCGGGGCCATAAAAATAATCTCTGTGCTCCCAGCTCTCTGGAGAGGTCTGGGACTTCCCGGGGGGTCAATAAACCCAAAAAAATGGAAGAAAGCTTAAGGCAGCATTTAATCACCCCTCCCACCTTGGAGCAGGACCCAGCCATCCCGGATGGATGTTAGTCTAATCCCTTCTAAAAGACTGGTCCTGGGGGAGATGCCATGCTCCCCACAGTCTGCCTCCTGTCCCCCTCACTCCAGAGGGCCCTTGCAGCGTGGGGAGCTGCCCCCATGGGTGCCCCTCTGTCTGCAGAGCCCCGGCCAAGACCATGGGCCTGGGAGGGGATGGGAGCTCTGGGCTAAAGCCTGTCCCACTGCTCTGGATTAGGGCAGCCCAGGGATGAGGCTGCTCCCAGACTCTGGATCCCCATGCAGCGCATGTGGGGTTTGGACCTGGACCCGGCCTCTGGTCCAGGTCCATCCACAAGATGCCAGCTGGGAGCTCTGCAGATCCAGCACCGCCGGCAGGAGCCGGGGCCGGCTGACGCAGCGAGGCTTTCCCGGATGGGGTGCGCCATCACCCAGCCTGCCGTGCCAGCGGACGCATTTTTTTCCAGTCCAAGAGGCAGGCGAATCCCAGGGGCTATGGCAGGCAGGAAGACGTCCCACCCCAACCTGGCACGAGCCCAGGGCAGCTCCCTTTCCTTCCCGGCTCCCCAGCCTCTCCCAGGGAACCAGCAGCATCCACCGAGGCGGCCGGGCACGCCGGGGCTGGGGGCTTTGGTGAGTGCAGCATCTGGGACAGGAACCCGCAGCCCCGGGGGAGCCGGCATGAGCTCACACCAGGGTTGGTCCCATGCACACACACAATGGCTGCAGGGCCCCTGCATGCACCAGGAGGAAGAAAACTCCCCAAGGAATTTCCTCTGCCGTCGGCTCTGCCCAGAAGCTGTTCCTTGCCCCACCGGGATGCAGGCAGCCGGGGCTGAGGTGGGCCAGGTCTGAGCTCCTCTCCAGTGGGTGGCCCCGGTGGGGTGTAGTGGTGGCTGGGGATGGAAAGCCCCAGAGATGGGTGCCCTGGATGGTCCCTGCGATGACCTCGAGTGTCCCTGTGGGGTGTCCCAGGCTGCAGGACCCAGCACTGAGCTGGGGTCTGCCAGGGGTCTCATCCTGTCCCGTCCCATCCCATCCCATCCTATCCCACCGGGCTGTCTACGGCAGGGCTGTCCACCCCTTCATGCTGACACCAGCCAGGGGAATTGGCCAAGGCTCGAGATGAGGGACAGGAGCTGCAGAGAACAGGAGATAACGGCACATCTGTGCTGGCTGCTTTGCCTATTCCCAAGATGTTCAGCGTGCTGGTAAGGTGACAGTGCCTGTGAGACCTGGGCAGAGATCTCCCCAGCCCAGATGCAGCAGCCTGGGGCTATTCCTGGGGTGCCCAAGGGGAAATGCTGGGTTGGGACCCTCCCACGGGCCCCACGCTCACACCCATGAGCATCCCCAATGCTGTGCCAGCCCCATGTCGAGCGTATGTTGACTGTACACAGGGCTGTATTTGGGGAGCGCCCGCGCTGCTGTGTTGGGGCAGCTCACCTGCGGTGGACACGTGCCACCGGGAGCAGAGGTGACAAGTGCCAGCACTGCCCTGCCTGCACTGCCCGGCTCTGCCTGCTCCCTGGACATCCTGCCGGACCCCATGCCACTCTCCTGGGGATGTACACACACACTGCTGGGTCCAGCACAGGACTGGCTAGGGGTGCAGCAAAGATAAAATGTCCTCTCAGGGTCCCCTCCAGCCCCCCTTCACCCCCTCCTGCATGATGAGACGCTGGGCTACAGGCACCTTCCCAGCCCTGAGCATCTCCCCTGTCTTATTTTCTGCTGTATATTCCCTCTAATGTGTGCAGGAGAGAGCAAAACCCAGACGCAGCCCCAGCGGGCAGTGGAAGGAAACTGTCCTCCCCTAGCCCAGCCATGCAGCTGCTGCAGGAGAAGCAGCCCCTTAACCAAACTGCACCACCCCAAATCCCGTCGAGAGCTGCAAACACCCCAGGGGCCAGTGAAGGTCCGTGGGGATGTCCTAGACCTTCTGCTCATGCCAAGAAGATGTTGCAGGAATGGTCCCAACCCTCGCAGGGTCCCTGGCTGCTGGGTGGCATCCAGGGCTGGACATGCCGGCAGAGGAGCTGACTTCTCCCAAACTCTTAGCCTGGGCTGTGACTTTCATGGGATGACAGGATTAAACCCAGGCACAGCCATGCTGAAACACCAGCACAGACTGGCTGGGCTCCCAGCCCCCTGGGCTGCTGTGGCTGGGCTGGCCAAGGGGGTGTCCCAGCTGGGTGAAACTGGGAGTCCCCCCCCATCTCCATCCACCTCCAGCCCTTCAAGAGCCTCTCGAGGTGCTTCTGCCACTCCCCGCTCCAGCCACCACCACCCCTGGGCTTGGGTCCC
>NW_009259977.1:2603388-2604232 GCF_000687185.1 Egretta garzetta
TGGGTGAAACTGGGAGTCCCCCCCCATCTCCATCCACCTCCAGCCCTTCAAGAGCCTCTCGAGGTGCTTCTGCCACTCCCCGCTCCAGCCACCACCACCCCTGGGCTTGGGTCCAGCTCCCACGTCTGGTGGCACTTTGCTCCACTCTGCTTCTCTTGGCGGCAGAAGCGGTGGCCACGATGGAGCGTGGCGCAAATGAATGCTGATGCTCTCCTTGGGCGGCAGCGCTGCCCGCCCAGCTGGGTGCTGGCAGGGACCTCACGGGCACATTCCTGCCCTGGGAGGTCCCCTCTGCCGCCCTGGCACTTCTGCAAACATGCTCACCTGCGTTGCCCTGCCATTGACCTTACCTGGGGTGGGTGCTCCTGGGAATGGGTGCTCTTGGAGATGGGGGCTGCCAGGGGTGGGTGCTGCTGGGAATGGGTGCTCCCAAAGATGGGTGCTGCTGGGGATGAGTGCTCTTGGACGTGGGGGCTGCTGGGTATGGGTGGTGCCAGGGAGAGGTGCTCCCAGGGATGGGTGGTCTCAGGGATGGGTAGTCTCAGGGATGGGTGTTTCTAGGGATGGGTGTTCCTGGGGATGGCTGCTTCCAGGGGTGGGTGCTGCTGAGGACAAGTGCTCCCGAGGATGGGTGCTCCTAGGGAGAGGGGTCCCCAGAGCCAGCTGGAGGGCTCAGCGCTGCTCTTCCATCCACGTCCTTGTTGCAGCAGGCACAGCAGCACACCAGTGTGGCACCAGCAGCCCCACTGCCTGGCATCCAGCTCAGGAAATGAGCTGTGCCAACGCCAGCCTCTCCAGGAGCAAGTCCCTTTGCAGTCGTATTATCCGTGTGGTTTTCTCGCGG
>NW_009259977.1:2604757-2609448 GCF_000687185.1 Egretta garzetta
GGGATCGCTGCTTCCAGGGGTGGGTGCTGCTGAGGACAAGTGCTCCCGAGGATGGGTGCTCCTAGGGAGAGGGGTCCCCAGAGCCAGCTGGAGGGCTCAGCGCTGCTCTTCCATCCACGTCCTTGTTGCAGCAGGCACAGCAGCACACCAGTGTGGCACCAGCACCCGCACTGCCTGGCATCCAGCTCAGGAAATGAGCTGTGCCAACGCCAGCCTCTCCAGGAGCAAGTCCCTTTGCAGTCGTATTATCCGTGTGGTTTTCCTGTAGCCGCTAGAGACATTTCAGCTCTTATGGGGGGAAACAGTGGTCAGCAGCAGGGCTGTCGCCCTGCACGGCATAGGCAGCGGGGTGCCCGTGCCACGGGGGCACGGCGGGTGCGGAGCAGGGCAGCTTGCATGCTGCTGGGGCGCGGGAACAGCATCATTGCTTGCATGCTTGTCCGTGGGTGTGCTGGTGCGTGGGAGGCCTCGGGTGTGCCCAGCCTGGCTGGGGACCATCGCCCACTCCATGCCTGCACAGCACCAAGTGCCGCCGGGCTCCCTCCGGCTTGGAACCGATAGCGCTGCTATCTGTTTGCAAATAATAAAGGACCTGGGCAGATTCCTACGTGCCGGCTGGTGCAAGAGGGATCTCCCTGCTCTCAGCAGCATAACTGAACTTTCTGGACTTTCACAACCCATAAGGCATATAATTAATCTTCCTAATGATCAGTTCTCCTTGTATCTCTATAAATCTAACCTGGAAAATGTTTACAGCTCAACAGTGCCACACACAGAGGCCTAGAGAAAATGAGACGGTGGTTTTTATGAGCTCTCCCCTCACTCCCAGTTCCTCCAGCAACGCAAATAAACCATGGGCCTTTCCCCGCTCCTCGAGAGCCACTGCTCCCAGCGTGGGGCCGGGACCCAGCAGCCCCACGCTGAGTGACGGCGAAGCGAGGGAGGAATGAGTACGGCTGCGTCCATGCCAGGCGGAAAGCCCGAGGCTTCATTTATTAATAGTCAGAGCTAATAACTGCAGTAGCAAAGGCTCTCTGCAGCTCCCAGCTGGGACCATCGAACACCACTGCTGACAAGGGACCCGGCTCTTCCTCCGCACCCAGGCAGAAGGTGCTGTGCGTGGCCAAGGTCTCCTGGGATGTGGAGCCCGGCTGCAACCTGCCTTGTGAGCTCCAGCTCCACTGTAGAAAGCTGGGTGTGGAGCAGGGGGTGGATAAACACCAGCCAAAGTGTACTGATGGGGAGGAGGAGGCTGAGCGGGAGGAAGAGCATCTCCCTGCTGGCTGCTCCCACAGCTGAGATGGAAAGTGGTGTCTCACGAAAGCCGAAGGGAGGGGTGTCCAGCAGTGCTCAGCCTTCCCCTTGCCTTCCCCCTGCCTTTGGTGAAGCTCCCATCCCTGAGCAGGACAAGCAGAGGGGAGCGACCCACATCCCAGGAGAGGGCTGGGGAGAGGGAGGAAACGGAGAAGCCACGAGATCTGCCCAAAGCCATCCAGCAGGCGTGAGACGGAGCCATGAGCGAGACACGGGGTTGCTGGCATCTTGAAAAAGTGTCCCCTCTTTGGCAGAAGATGGCCCAAAGGCACTTGCAAAACCTCTCGTGTCTTTGGAAGCACCAACACAGCCCCAGCGGCTCCATCGCCAGCCTCAGCAAACCACACTCCCCCCCAAAAACCCCCTTGCCCTGATCTTCCACCCACCTCAGAAACAGGCCCGGGTTATCAGCCAAGGTTTTGCCAGGCTCTGAATGAAGATGGACTTGGTTGGCTCCAAAGTCCCTCCCTCCCACACACCAGGGAGCCTGCCGGTCGAGCCCAATTTCTGTAATTGTGCAACTTTTCACGGCAGCTGTATTTTGCATTGGTGATGCAACAGGGTCGGGCCTAAAGCAAACAGGGTTCGGGTCACAGGTGGAATTCTCTGTCGCTGCTCAATCAAGTGCAGTGAAGGAATTAGAAGCAGATGTCAAACAAAAAGAGCTTCAAGCCCTTCTAAGCCAGTAAGCACACAGTTCCCATGAACTTGTCAGCCTCTAGGTTGGCCTAATTCAGTCTTAAATATCTGCCCAAATCAAAACACACAGAAATTTAAATGGGATAACCTCACCTGTGCAGTATCTGCTGGATTTAATCACGGCTCTGTTATGTCAGTAAGTGCAGGAGCCCTCCTGTGCTCTCTCTCGTTTTTTTTTCTACAACGGGCCAGAGGGCCAGAGATGGGAAACGGCAGGACAGCCTTGAGAATGGAAGGGGTTTTGGACCGTGCGGGGATGCACCTTTGCACAAGACATTTTCAAGTTCTTTCCAGCTCCTTTAACTAAAGGAGCCTTCCCCATCAGCTACAGTGAAAAAATAGAGCATTTCTCTCTGAACCATGTCCGTGCCAAAGCCGTTCCTCCCAGGACAGGCAGGACTTCCCACGCTCATGCACTGTCCGGGCTTAGGGGCACAACCATGGCTCTGTCAGTCCCCAAAGTAGTGGGATCATGAAATAAGTCCTCCATTTTAGGCTCACAAGGTGTGCGACCAGAAAGCAGGCAGGCAAAAATCCTGTGCTCTACCAAGTCCCCTTCATGGCCCTGGAGGAGAGGGGACATGGCAGTGGCTCTCTTGGGGGTCTCGATGCCGCCGGGGAGCGAGTGCCGGGATGCTGCTGAGGAGATGGGCAGGGATGCTCAGGCTGCAAGGTTTGCTAAAGCCTTTCCGGGAGCAGTTTGCAGATCCTGGCACCTCTGCTGGGTTATGTCTTCTTGCCTGAGAGGTGACGCTGGGTACCTGACCCTCCTTAATCTCTCTGCAACAAACAGATGTTTTTTGTGGGAAAAAAATGCCATTTGGGGATGCTAAGGGGACACAGATTCTGGTCATGCTTTAGAAAACACTTGTGCTCAAAAAAAAAAAAAAAAGAAAAAGCATTTTCAAAAAATCAAACATCCCATTTTCACCTTTTTTGAAATGATATTTTCTCCCTTTCTTTTGCAAGCTACTGACACTTTTAAAAAGGTGTTCAAAAGGGTTAAAATATTCTGTCTGGCCACCCAAAAGATTTTCTCCCTCATGTTTTTATTGCACTGAATAAAAAGAAAAACTTTTTTGTTCAAATAAACTTGAAACAATTCCTTCTCCTCCCCGCCTCCCTCCAGTTTTTTGGTTTGGCCAGTGAGTGGAAAAATCAATTATTTGCACTCCTCTAGCCTGATAAAAAGCTTCAGGACTCCACAAAGAGGCTCAAGGGAGCACTTGCCTTGTACAGCAAATAAAACAGCCTCTGAATTTCCCGGCTCTCTGGCTTCCTCTTGTGTCACCCAAGTTTTTATGCTGACATTGGTGCTTCTGCAGCGCCAGAGACTGAAAGAGCCTCTGAGCAAAGGGAGTCACCACCCTCCCTGGTGGAACCTCGCCGGCTGCAAATGGTGGCCGGAGCCGGGGTTGAGCTGGGGGCTGAGTCCACTCCCAGCTGAGGGTGACGGGCGCCCCGAGGGACAGCACTGAGCACCCATGGGGGCTGGTGCCCACCACCCGCAGCCAGGCTGTGCTCTCCCCACGTATGCAACGTCCAGATAGCCACATGGCCTGTAGGAAATGAAGGTGGAAAGGACTGTCAGAGAGAAATAATGCCATTTTTTTCCAGGATAGCAACTCTCCTCTAAGACATATCACCAGGCATCTTTTTCGTTCAAGCATCTTTCCTTTGAAGGGTGACTTTATGTATAACTGCAGTGGAAGCCTGTCGGTTTGTTTTGTTTTTTTTAAAGCAGACTACAAATTAAAAGTGAATCAATATTAATTTCTGGAGTCTTATTTACCACCTCAAGGTGGCTGCTGCATTTGCTTCAGCTCTAGAAAAAGCTGGTAGGAAAGCAGTTGAGGAAGGAGAAGTGCCACAGAGGAGAGCTACAAAACCTGTGACACAGGAATGTGACACGCAGCACCGACCAACGCTGTGACACCTAATCCAGGTCATTTCCTCTTTGGAAGAGGTTTCAAGGAAATGAAGACCCGGAATTCAAAAGGGTGAAGACAGGGATCTCTGTCTTCCATCAAAACAAGCTCATTCCAGGTGAAACCTGGGCGGCCGCTCCACAGGGGCACCCGGGATGGAGCAGGAGCCTTTCCCCACCAGGAATGTCTGGGGCCGGAATGGCAGAGCTGCTCACTAGTGAACCCCGTCCCCTGCCTGGCGTTCGGGGGGACACAAAACCTCTCTGAGCTCTTCCACATGGACATATGAAGTGCATCAGCCCACGAGCTCTGTGTGTGCGAGACCGGCCGGCTCGGCAGAGGCACCCCACAAGTTCATCATCTCCGCACGGGCCTGGGCTGGATGGGCAAGAGGAGCTGCTGGGCTGCATCCTCCCCTCCCTGGACCAGGGGGTCCCAGCACATCCCCTCACTTCGGGATGGGTGAACTCTGGATTAGCAGCCTCTGCTCCAGGCCCTGCTCCCCATCGCCTGCCCTTCATGGGGTAGCCCTTGCCCATGTTCTGGAGAGCTGCACTGCCCCAGGGATGAGGCTTGGCCCGGGTACCCCTTCCCGGAGGGGAGTGGGGATGGGGGGCCCTGGCCCGCAGATGCAGGGGGGCGCCAGCTCAGCAGCTTTGTGCTGGCAGCGGTCCCCAGGCTGGTCCAGGGGGTGGTGGGCTCCGGCCAGGCACCCGCAGGGCTGCCCACTGCCCTGGCCCGAGGGGCTCG
>NW_009259977.1:2610057-2611651 GCF_000687185.1 Egretta garzetta
GCCGAGGCGGCGGGGCTGCGCGCCGGGGACCGCGTCGTGGAGGTGAACGGGCTGAACGTGGAGCAGGAGACGCACCGCCAGGTCCGGGCAGGGGACAGGCAGGGGACGGGCAGGGCAGGCAGCTGAGTGCGGCACCCCCGGGCTGAGTGCCCCGGCTCCGAGCCTCCCCGCTGGCTTGGCTCTGGGGTGGGCTAAGAGGGGTGGGTTCCTCCCAAAACCTCAGTGCCAGAGCATCCTTGGCCTCGCCGGTGCTGGTGATTGCTGAGGTGGGATGGGTGCCCCCCAAAATCCTAGGCCTGTGCTGCAGGGGAGGGGGGGTTTGCATGCCCGGGATGCCCCACAAGAAGGGTGGTGTGGTGAGGTCTGTCTCGCTGCTGGGGAAAGGATGTTGTAATCGTGTAAAGGTGGGAAAGCTGAAGGTGTTTCGGTATGGGCAGGGCACCGCTGCGTTATGCAATCTGTGGTGGAAAGGAATGGGGAGACCCGGGCTTTATTTCCAACTCTGCTATGGGTTTTCTTGGCTGCTTTGGGTGAGCTGCTCCTGCATATGCAGCCTGGAGCATACAAGGATGCCTTAAAATCTACCGATAAAGCTCTGCAGATGTTCAGCAGTTCAACTGGCTGGAGTGAGATAGGGCTTGTAGGGGAAGAATGGCGGGGGGGGGAACACAACTCGGGGGTCCAAGCTGTTGCTCAGCTCTGTAACAGAAGCTGCAAGCTTCAGGCTGTGTCATTTTCTGTTTATAAAACCAAACCTTGTGTTTTTTAAACAGTTTAGTCTTAGAAAAAACCCAAAAAAACCCAAGCAATGAGACTGGAACTGCTCCTGTCCCACTGGTGATATGGAGCCTGTCAAATGTGCCCACTTGCTTCATGGCTTGTGGGGCTCTGTGGGGTTTAGTGCTTTAATAACTTAAAACATATGGCTGGCCCCCGCTACCAGCGCTTTATTGGGGCAGAGCAGGGATGTGCCTTGCGTAGCTTATGGCCCCAGCAGTGTTTTGGGGGTGCAGGTTCCTGGGCTTTGTGGGCAGGCGTGGATGTTGCTGTGCTCAAGGTGAGCAAGCAGAGGTGGCTCCAGTGAAGCTTCATGGACTCCTCTCCATGGGCTTGGTGGGTTTTCATGGCTAACTGAGCTTGTTGTGATGATCTGAGCCAGCTGTGTAAGAGTGAGTGTTTGTCTTGAGTGTGACTTCAAAATCCTCAAAGGAGGATCCACGTTTTTGATCTGCCTGGGCAGAAAGGAGGGCTGCCTTCCCCTAAGGAGCTGTGTTGGAAGCCATCAGAACTCCCTGCTGGAACTGGGATGCTGGGGATGGGCGATAGTGGCGCTGAGGCAGCCAGCTGTGTCTTTGAAACACACAGGGGCCTTCCAGTAAATCAAGTGGAATGGGAGAAATTTTCCTGTCTTCCATTTTCTGCTGGTGGAGGGCAGAATTTGGCCCTGGCACTTGCTCCGGGCTGCAGAGCAGTGAATGGGACGGAGTGTCCCATCCGGGGCATCGTGGAGCTCGCAGCTGTGCTGTGGTGACATTAGTGGTGTGAGCAGAAGCAGCCCTGCCCCAGGAGATGCTCTGGCATCACCCTCCCTCCT
>NW_009259977.1:2611747-2614870 GCF_000687185.1 Egretta garzetta
GGGGGTTTAGAGCAGCCGGTTCGCCGTGGTCTCTCTTCCTTGTGCTGCTGAGGTCCCCAACCTTGAATAAGTAACGCTTCTCCACATCCATCTGAAGCTGCGGTGGGACGGAGCCTGCAGCAAACAAGGCCTTGCTGTTTGGGTGTAACTGTGTTTCAAGCTGAAGCTGGCGGCATCTTGTGTCTTTGTTCTCTGCTTTTTTTTTCCTGGCCTTACCCAAGGAGTGATGGCAGAACGTGTTCTCGGGGTGTTTCATGTCTTGGATGCAAAATTGCATCCTGGCTCCTTGGTTTCTCGCCTGGGTGGGTAGTGGGTGTGCAGGGCAGAGCAGCCATGCCCGAAGCACATGGGGTGTAGGAGCTGGGTGCTGCCTCTCCTGGGATCAGGTGGGTGCCTTGTCCTGGAGCCCTGTGGCTGTGCAGGCTGAGCTCTGGCTGGCCAGCCCCTGCCTAGCTTGGGTCCACTGTACAGCACCAAAAAGTGGTGTTTCTGGGAGTCGTGATGGGGATGATGGTCTCCCCAGGGATGCGTGGTTTTCAGATAAGACCTGTTTTTCCTTGTTCAGTGTCTCTGCACCAGTGCAGCACACAAAGTCGATCTGACTGTGCTGTTAGGAGGTGGTGTGGGAAAGCCTCCAGGTCCTCGCTGAGGCTGGCAGTGCTGTGCATGGGCAGAGGCATCTCTTTTGGAGCAGGAGGGATGAACTGAGCTGTTCCCGGTGGCACTGTGAGTCTCCTTCCTGGGCAGCTGGTGTTTGGCAAGGGTGGAAGGACCCAGGCCGGCTCTGCTGGGCTAGTGCTGGTGTAGCCAGGGTTGAAAGTCTGTTTGGGTGGAGCAGCGGAAATCATGTGGCTGGGACCGGTGCTGAGAAGGTCCCGAGGTGCCAGATGCACAGGGGACGCTGTGTCGTCTTCAGAAAAGCTTCGGGCTCGAGGCTGTGACCATGGCTCGGAAACGGGTAGGGTGCTGGGCTCTGCCTGCGTCAGGCAGGACCTTGCCGTGTGCCTGGCTGCTGCTTGGCCTTCACCCCGCTGCTCTGCCCCCAAAGCAACCTGCTGCCTGCAGAGTTGTCGCAGAAAGCCCCTCTTGCTCGTCCCCGCGGACAGGGAGAGGATGAGGAGCTGCTCTGTGCCTGCTCTTCATCTTGGCCCAGCCCCCAGCACTCGCGGGGCTGGGGAAATGCTTGCTCCATCGCTGCTGGGCAGCTTGGCAATGGGCTGAGCCCCAGCATCGCTCTCCGCCAGCTGCTTCTGCAGCCCCTCTGTGTTTGGTTGTGCTCTGCAGGACCCTGCTCCCTGCCAGTGGTTAACGGTGCTGCCCTAATGCCTGGAGCACCCTCACCCAGGGGTCCGGGGGATGCTGCTGTGCAGGACCCAGTGTGCTTCTCCTGCACACTCCCCACAGGCGATGCCCGTCTGCATCTCCTGCCAGCACGTTGGCTGCTGGCTCCTGGGTCCCCTCCAGGAGAGGTGGCCTCGCACAGGCACTGCCTCGCTGGTATCGGCAGCACCATCTGATGTCATGTGTAAATAGATCTGAAAGGGAGCAGATGGATTTTCTGGGGCTTGCTGGAATAGCACCCTTCAGGACGGTTACGGATGGGAGCCCTGGGCATGCTGCTGCCTGGCGTGGCTCATGGAGACGGAGGCTGCAGCCTGCAGCAGAGTAGTTGGTTCAGGACAAGCAGCCTTGTCTGCAGTCTATAAATTTCTTGTTGGTTGTTTTTTTCATTTGCAGATACCGGCTCTGTTGACCTTGAATGGAGCTTGCAGGGGAGTAAATAAATGCTCCTTGCACATTAGGCTCGTTTGTCGCTTATAACCTTGGCGGTTGCCGTGTGGCTGGCCAGTGTGACCTAGATCAGAGCAGGAGCCCTGCAAAGCCCAGTGCTGCTTCGGGGGTTTCCTGGCATGCCCTGGGGGAGGTCACAGGGCTGTGGGTCTTCAGGGCCACCCCACAGTTGGGGATGGCTGCCGAGCAGCATTGCGAGCGATACCACCCTTCCTCTTCGGGATGAAGGCCTGTGTGGGGAGGAGGTGACCCCACAGAGCCAGCCCTCTGTGGCTGCTGGCAGAGAGTCTGGAGCTTCCCTTTACCTGGCTCCTGTGCTTGTCCCGTATCTGCCCCGTTTCCATCCCAGCCGACCCTGGTATGATTTACCCTCCCTGGGATCGGCTCCTCCGGGCTCCCCCTGCCAGGCTGACACCGCGAGCTCCTTTCAGAGTCTCTGCCAGTCCCCGATCCTCACGAAGGAGCTGGGCAGCGGCAGGACAATGGTCCCCATTCAGCGGTGCCTGGAGCTGGATCCCTGCAGGGACGGGCCCATCTTGTGCCCCCGGTGCTGGCTTCCCTTATCTTTGCCGGCCCCAAGCACAGACTGGGGATGAATGTGCAGAACTGGTTGTTTCCTTCATAAATCCAGCTGGGGTGGGGGGGAACCAGTACACTGGTGCGGTGGGGAGCACCTAGCAAAAGCAGCCCAGCTGCTGAATGCATGCATGGGTGCTTAGTGCTTCCCTGTGCGCCCTGGCTCGCTGCCCTGCCATGGTTATGGGGGGAGGAAGAAGCCCCAGAGAAAGGAAATGAGGGTGCACAGGACTTTGTGGGACAGTTTGTGTTGTCCCTTGAAGTGACAAAACTGGGCAGCAGGGTTTCTGATGCTCAGGGGGCAATGGAGCAGCCTCTGTGAGTGCTTCTGAGCAGAGCAGGTGGTCCTGGGTGGTCTGGGCAGGGCTGTCACCTGGGTTGTGGGCCGTGGAGTGGAAAGAGCCATTGCCATCATCACCCAGGGCTGCAGGCGAGGGGCACTCCATCCTGGGGCGCTCCCAAAGCTGCCCTTTGCCATTCTTCCCCATCAACGATGGCTGGAAGTAGCAGCAAACTTGCACCCTGCAGCAAGCTTGAAGCTGCAGGAGAGCATGGGGGAGTTGATGGCCCTTGGATCCAGCTCCTGCCACAGCTGGGAGGTCCCTGGGTTTCTGCTCAGTTGCTCTTCTTCTTTCCAGGTTGTACAGCGCATCAAGGCTGTGGAGACAGAGACACGTTTGCTCGTGGTGGACAAAGAGACAGATGAATACCTATGCAGCCTGCGCCTGACGTGCACGGAGGACATGGTGCACAGTG
>NW_009259977.1:2614913-2616345 GCF_000687185.1 Egretta garzetta
GGGAGGTCTGGAAGCCGCAGCTGGATCTGAGCGGGGGCAGCCTCCAGCGACACTCGCACAGCTTCTCCTCGCATGGCAGCAGGAAGGTGAGGGCAGAGCCGGGCAGCGCGTGGGGCTGCTGGGTGCGGAGCTGGGGAGTGGGTGCAACCACTGTGGGAGCGCGCCCTCTGCAAGCACAGCTTGCTTCCCATTGGAGCAAAATCTTCTGTGTGTGACTTTGGGAACCCTGCTGTGTCCCAAAGTGGTGGGCGAGCTGCCCCTTGGCCTCCCTTGCTCTTGTTCAAAGCAGCATTGGCTGCTGGGGGCTGCGCTGCTCCCTCCTCTCCTGCGCCTCTCAAGGGTCTCGTGAGTCCTGGGAGCTGCTGGGGGGTCATCACCCCTGGGGATGGGTGACCCAGCCTGGGTGTCTTTCCGTTCTGGGAACAGGCTGCATGGACCAGGGACATGGTGAAGCTGGAGCTCATGAATGAGCTTCTCTCTCCTCCATTATTCACAGGAGGGAGGGAACAGCTGGGGTGAATGTGTTCTCGGCTTTTTGCTTAAATAGGAAGGAAATTAGCTCTTTTTCAAGTGGCCTGAGTCTGGACTGTGATTCTGCAGTAAGTGCCTTTTATTGGTAAACTCCTTTCCAAAAAGGAAAGAATTTGGGGTGGAAAACATCCAATTTCCATGGCTGCCTTGCTGCTGGGGCTGGGCTGGCGGAGACAGCGCAGCCTTGCGCTCAGCAGATAGCAGGGTTTGGGGTGCAAATGTGGCAGGAGCGGTGTGGATGGCCAAGACGGTGACTCTGTCACCTCTCTGCAAGCCCTCTGTCCCCTTCCCTTCTGTGTCTCCACCCTGCAGCCCCCCCTGTGCTTGCTGGTCTGTGCCACTGGGCAGGGAGTGCTGGTGCTCAACCACCTCCTCCATTGCGGAGCTGCCATGGGCACACTCCTCCTCCTCCTCCTCTTCTTCCTCCCTGGGATGCTTGCAGGGGCTGCAGTTGGCCTCAGAGGTGGGGTGGTGGCTGGATGCTGGCCCAGAAGTGGCTGTGGAGACATAGGTGGGGAAGTCAGGAAAGCTTAGTGTCCTCAGGAGCCCCCACAGAGTAACGGCTGGGAAAAATCCCCTGCGCAGATAAGAGGCGATGCTGGTATGAGGCAGGAGGCACGGGCATCTCCAGAGATAAGGAGGGGGTTTCGCCTCTGGTCCTCCCCTCAGAGCTGTTTGCTGTCTTGCAGAGGAGGAACCCCCCTTCCCAGGGGCTGGCAGGGGCAGGGTGGGAGGCAGTATTTTTATTTTTTTTTTGTTATTGCATGATTTGAAGCTGTTTGAAGGTCTGTGTGATGATGATGCGTGTGTTTCCCCTGGGGGTTGGTGTGGTTGGGGGCTGGTCAGCCCTGGGACGGTGGGTGGGAGAGGAGCCGTTCCCGGGAGGGGTGGTTGGGCACGG
>NW_009259977.1:2616748-2627286 GCF_000687185.1 Egretta garzetta
GGAGGGGCGTGCGAGACATAGGTGGGGAAGTCAGGAAAGCTTAGTGTCCTCAGGAGCCCCCACAGAGTAACGGCTGGCAAAATTCCCCTGCGCAGATAAGAGGCGATGCTGGTATGAGGCAGGAGGCACGGGCATCTCCAGAGATAAGGAGGGGGTTTCGCCTCTGGTCCTCCCCTCAGAGCTGTTTGCTGTCTTGCAGAGGAGGAACCCCCCTTCCCAGGGGCTGGCAGGGGCAGGGTGGGAGGCAGTATTTTTATTTTTTTTTTGTTATTGCATGATTTGAAGCTGTTTGAAGGTCTGTGTGATGATGATGCGTGTGTTTCCCCTGGGGGTTGGTGTGGTTGGGGGCTGGTCAGCCCTGGGACGGTGGGTGGGAGAGGAGCCGTTCCCGGGAGGGGTGGCTGGGCACGGCTGGGGGCGGCTTTCCAAGCTGGGGATTTCCTATCCTGTCTCCGTTTTGTTTGCTGGTTGCAGTCCAACAGCGTGTGCTGATGGGAAGTCAGGCGAGGGGAACAGGACGGTCCTTTCCGGCCTTTGGGTTTCGGCTCCTCCAAGGAGAGGGTGGGACAGGGAGAGCGTGGCAGGGCTGGGTGCGAGGCGGGGGAAAGTGCCTGCACTTCCCCTCAGAGGGGCTGGGGGGCTTGGCAGAGGGATTTGCCTGGGGCAGCGTGGCCGGGACACTTGGTACTTGCTGTGCCAGAGCTGGCGTTTGGAGCTGGGGCTGGCGTTTGGTGGTGCCTGAGCTGGACGAAGGGAACCAACTCTGGGGACGATGCCCACTGCGTGGGGACAGGGGCTGCTGGGTGGGCAGCGCTGAGTGTGTCGGGTGCTTGCAGAGGCTCAGGTCAGCAGCTGGTTTGCTCCTGCCTCTGCAGGCGGGAGCGCTTTGAAGAGCCGGGCGCTGCAACCTTTCCTGCCTAAGGTCACTCCTCTGTGCGGGGGCCACCCCAGCCGGAGCGGCAGGACTTGCATCCTGCTCCTGTGCCGTGCAGTCCTGCTTGCTTCCAGGCAGTAATACTGGCTCCAGGCTCTTGGTCTGGGGGATGTGGCTCTCCTCCTTGGTCCAAAATGGCTGGAGGCCAGGGGAGCAATGGTGCACCCCCATTCCTGCAGTGCTCAGCCTTCCAGCACCATGTCCCTGCATGGGGCAGCTCCAGCCTGACCCTAGTCCTGCAGATCGCTGGCACGGGGCCCATGTGGGGTGCGCAGCTCCTGAGTGCAGGAGCTGTTTGGGGGAGATTTCTGTCCCTGCAGCGGGGCCATGGCAGCTGGGGTCCAGTTAGAGACTTGCCCTCAACTGTGCTTGGAGGGGACCAGGCTCTGAGCTGGGTGGCACTGGGAGAAGGTGGGCTTGGGCTGGCCAGCGCTTGTGTAGCTTCCCTGGAGGCATTTACTGAAGGAGGGGGAAAAGGCAGCTCCCTTCCCCTTGCAGACCCCTGGCCCCAACCTGCTCCTGTGGGAACTGGTGCCGATGCTCCAGGCTGCTCCCAGGGAGCAGCATTTTTCTGAGCAGTATTTGTTTGTGTAAAGGCTGCAGTTTTCCTTGATTTGAGGCCGGGTTGTGCAGCTGTGCAGCTGTAAGCCATGAGCAACTGAAATAGAGAAGGGAAATCTGGCACCCGGGGCAGTGGTAGCGGTGGGCAGTGGGGAGGCGATGCGGCAGGCAGGTGGGCACGGCCCTGCCGGCCTCCCCCATGCTGCCCCAGGCTTATTTTGCAAGACGAGGGACCCCCCTGGAGAGGTGCCGTGGGTGGGGAGGTCAGCACTCATCCCCAGCAGAGACCTGGCGTCCAGGACCTTGTGCTTCTGGAACCACGGTAATGCCATGAATAATTCAGCACCAATTTAAAATCAGGCTGCCTGCCCCCAGCGTAGGTCAGCAGGGCTGGCTGCCGGCAGCGCTGCCATCCCCAGCACCCTGGGGACTCGTGCCCTGTGTGGCCATGGTGGCATGGGGAGCAGGGTCTGCTTTGCCCCGTCCCACAGTGATGCACCCACGTCCCTGCCTGCCTGTGCTGGAGGGGTTTGCCTGCTTGCTGCCTGCCCCACGCCATGCCCCCCAGCGGGGGGGGAAGCAGCAGGGTCCGTGCCCTCATGCCACGCACTCCTGTCCCAAATACATTTTGTGGCCACTGGGCTGTTTTTTGCTTTTCCCTGGAGCTCTGGCTCTCTTCTGTCAGGCACCCAGCATCGAGTCCCCAGGGGTTCAGGAGGCGGCAGGCAGGGAAGTGCTGGAGGACAGGGGGCTCTCTGCATGGCAAGGCCCGCTCTGGGTGCATTGGGTGCTGGGTGCTTGCTGGTGAGCTGCTTTTATTGCAAAGGTGCCCTTGGGACAGCGGCGTGAGCCGGCGGTGGCTGTTAATTAAATGCCTGGGCTAACGGCATGTAAAAGGCAGGCATGCTGCGGGGCCAGGCTAGCACTGAGTGGTGCTGCCAGGCGCTCGCTGGGATGCTGCCGGGCGCTCACTGGGATGCTGCTGGCCTCCCGGAGGTGTTCGTGGCATGCAGGCAGCGTGGCTCGGGGCTGGCAGTGCCTGTGCTGCGCAGTGGGAGGGATGCGCTGTCACTGGGACCCCCTCTATGGCCGCGCAGGCTTTGCAAGCCATGTTAGCTGCATCCTGGGGACTTGCTGCCTCACCGCTTGCTCCAGGTGTGTTTGTAGGAGAAACAAGACCAACAGTAAAGTCACCGAGATGCATCTGGGGTGATGCAATTCCCCTCCATCTCTGTTCTGGTCATACCAAAGCACGACTGTGGGGAGGGCTGGGTGTGCAAAAGCACCTTTACAACCAGCGTTCATCTTTGGAAAACAAGCCTGTGTCTTGTTCAGTAGCTTCTGGGCTCAAGCAGCCTGTCGCGTCCAGGCATTTTAATGTGGGGGAATTAGTGGCAGGTTGTTAATCAGCCTCTGCTCAGGGAGGGATGGTGTCACCCTTAGCATTACTGCTGGCAAGAGCTGCAGGCAGGAGGAGAATGGGTGTCCTCCGGCTGACATGGGGGATTTTGGTCGGTGCTTTGCTGTGATGGCAAGCAGGTGTTGAGCCTCCTGTGTGCCACTGGCCCGTGCTCGAGAGGAGCTGATGTGCTGGGGACAGGCGTGCTGCTTTCTGGAGGAGGGTGGGCAAGCGCCTGGGTGCCTGTCGGGACCCGCAGGTGTGGGGCCAGCACTGACATTGAAGCAGTAAATATTTATCCTTCTGTTTGGGTCAGGAATAAGAACTTATTCTGTTGCCAATAAAACTCCGCGTTGCAACATCTTCAGCTGCCAGCTTTCTGCCGGAGCGCTGGAAGGGGAATAACTCTGGCCAGATGTTTTTGGAGAACTTTGCCAACTCAGTCAAGGCCCAAAATTTAGGGCTTGTAGAATAACCACAAAGATGTAATAAAACCTAACATGAGCAGAAATGTCTGCAGTAATTATGCAATTAAAAGAAAAAACCAACCCCCAAAATAAGCGCATGGTTTAAATTAAAGCACTTCCCTGCAGCATCCTGTGCTCCCTGGGCCCTGGTGGCAGGCTCAGACCTGCAGGGAGAGGGTGGTCGGGGAGGACGGCGGAGCTCATCCCTGGTACGACCTGGGTGAGGTTCCCTCTGTTCAGGCAGAGGCTTGGGGAAACCCTCCAGCGCAGAGCCCGAGGAGCGGTGGCCGTGTCCCTGCAGCATTCCCTGCCCTTTCCACAGCAGCTGTTTTTGTGGATTTTGCCAGCCCGGTGCTGCTCACTGTAGGTCTGAAAGGGCAAAGCCAAAAGGCTGCCGCGTGTGTGCCCTGTCAGAGCGGGGATGCATCACTGCCTGTGCTCTACGTAAACAAAAAACCCCAACTTTGCAAAGCCATTTCTGCAGCCGCAGCATGGAGCTGCACCAGGGCTGCCAGGAGCTCTGGCTGCTGCTATGCCGTGCCTGGATGAGGGCATGGGATGGGAGCATGGCATCCCATCCTGGGGAAGGGAGGATGCCTGCAGGGAACCGGGAAGCAGGAGAGCAGGGCTGGAGACCTCCTGCGAAGAGCGGCTTTGCAGTGGGTGCTGGGCTGTGTGGGTCTGGTTACTGCAGGAGCTCAGCTGAGGAGCGGCTGCAAAGCCAGGCTCGCTTTTGGGGTTGGTGCTTCAGTGCTGTCCCAGAGGCAGCGGTTGGGCTGGCGTGCAGCGGGAGCTGCGGGGAAGCCGGCAGCCCTGTGCCGGCGCTGACCCCGCTGCATTATTGATGGCGCTGGGCTCACCAGCATCGTGTGTCGCGGGGCTGGGCAGAGTCGGGGCTGGGGCTGCAGCGGTGCGGTGGGCTCTGGAGCTGCTCCAGCTCGCATTGGCTTCGGGATGGAGGTTGGGCAGCCAGAGGGGCTCTCTCTGGGGACAGTGGTGGGGCACTTGCCCTTGCCTGGTGGGCAATGTGGAGGTGGCCTGTGCTGAGCTGGGCCACAGGAGGCTGCTACACCATGGGCTTTGCTCAGAGCAGCCTGGAGTGTTTTGCTTTCCTGGGAGCCTACCCCTTTCCCGTGCAGGCAGCGAGAGAATAAATGCATAAAAATAATTGACTTCTCAGACCATTGGTCTGTCTGACAGCCCAGCGACTTGGGCGCTGGCTTAGAAGGAGCAGGACAAGAGCTGTTTTTGCAGAGCTGCCTTTGCATGAGTGTTGGGGTGTTTCAGAAGCTGGTTGTGCTTCTGCCCCCCACGGTGTGCAGGGCAGCTGAGGTTTTTGATGTCAGTTTGGGGCTGGCATCACAACGCTGCCGTCTGCAATGGGGTTTGGTGGAGCCTCGGCTTGGGTTGTGATGAGCCCACAGGGGAGCGGCGTGTGCTGGGTATTGCCGCAGCGCTCGGAGGAGATGCCAGCAGGGATCTGAGCCTTGTCCTGCTGGATGCAATCCAGATATGAGATGGTGATCTTATCCAGGGTGTTGTAAGGTGGAGAAAACACTGCGTTGCTCACCATGCTGGAGCATGGCAGGGTCAGCCCTGACTCCCAAACGCCTGGGTCCTGCACCCTCGTATCCTCCCAGAGCTGTGGAAAGGGGGTTTGGATGCAAAACGCTTCCTTTCACGTGGACTGGGGCTGTGTCCCATCACCCCAAACGTGCGGGGGTTGTGGGGACAGAGGGAGGGGGTTGAGCGGGCATGTCCTGGCTGCAGCTCACTTGCCCGGGCCTGGTGCTGGCAGCGGGTGCTGTGGAGGAGCAGGGCTGGGGGGCTATTTTTGTGCCGGGGCAGTGCAGGAAGCCCCTCCCGGGGAGGAGAGCATCCACCCCGCAGCAGAAACTTCCTCCGCTGCGATATTTTTAGTGAAACACAAAGCGAGTGGAAGGGAGCAGGAGGCAGATTAGCATCGGGAGGAGCCATGCCCTGCCAAGAGCCTTTGTTCCCAGGGCCACATGCTCCCAAGGTACGCCCGGTCCTGCAGGGGGACAGTGGGGTCGCCCCTGGGACCTGCCACCTCCCTGGGAGTGGTGTTTGCACCCCGGCCCGTTGCCTGGCTTCAGAGCGGTGACACTGTCGGCACCAAGAGATGCTGCGTGTGGTCCAGTCGGTGATGTTCCCTTCTGCATCCTCGAGCAATCAAAAGCTTTCCCGCAAAATGATTTTGAAAACTGATATTAAAGGGGAGCCGTTCAAAACACAGCTCGCTCTGGCGCAGCTGGTCCCGGCCCCCTCTGTTCGCAGGGATGCGCTCGAGCAGCTTGCTTTAATAATGGCCCCACTTACAAGCGGGCTCCTCGCCAGCTGTTTAAGGGTTCTGTTCAATAGTAAAAATATTAAATGGTTTCAAATAAATTAAAAATCTTCTGGCAGAACCAGGGCCTTCTGCATGTGCCCTGGCAGCTGCGCAGAGCCTCTGCTGTGACTGCTCCAGCCCTTGGAGCTTCTCTGGGATGGTTGAGCTCATGGTCCTGTTGTGGTTGAGGAAACCTCAAAACAGTATTGTGGGGTTGGTTTGGGGTTTTTTTTGTGTTCTCTGTTTATTCCCAAGACCCAAATTAGTTGTGGAGGAGGGGGTGCACTGCATGTTTTCAGCTCTCTTTATCTGTGTGCCACCATGCAGCGTGTATGAATAAAACACATCTGGGCATTTTGCCCTGGGAGATGCTGTGGGTCTGGGTGAATCCCACCTCCTCCTGCCCAGCTCCCCGGGCATGGGGCTGCTCCCACCCAGGGGAGAAGGTGCTGGTATTACGGCATTGCTCGTGGGGAATAGAAGCACATGGAGCAATGGTGCCGTGCATATGCTGATTTGCAGCATGCATTCCCGGGCTGGAGCGGGCCAGGGCTTCCAGCTGCTGGCTGGGCACACCTGACTTCCAAAGGAGGTTTTAAAGAGCTGCTTTTAATCCATAAGGCCACATCCCTTTACTGCTTGCAGCCCTAAGAGCACGCAAGTGCGATGCAATGGCCATGGCATTGCCTCCGCGCTTCGTTCCTGCCCTTCGGTTGGGGAGACTGAGGCTGTGAGGTTGAGTGATTTACCCAGTGCTATAGGAGAGCTTGGTGTATAAATTAAAGCCTGAACCAAGCTGGTTTTGGCTCCCAAACCTTGGCTCTATCTCTCGGTACAGAGATTTTACAGTCTTGGGAGACTCCAGGTTGGGATATGAGGGAGAGAGAAAATTAAACTCTTAATCAGCAAAGGCTTTCTCCAGATTCATAGGTCTCTATAAATAAGGAATTAAACCCCAAGTTGTCGACATAATTATTTCTGGCAAGATCCATATCATAATTTAATTTCATTACAGCTTTTGCCTGGACTCCTGAGTGTTTGGGTTCCGCTGCTGTGTACATTTAAACCACAACTAG
This sequence comes from Egretta garzetta, assembly GCF_000687185.1. Taxonomy (NCBI): domain Eukaryota; kingdom Metazoa; phylum Chordata; class Aves; order Pelecaniformes; family Ardeidae; genus Egretta; species Egretta garzetta. The sequence continues at coordinate 2,623,536 of NW_009259977.1, forward strand.
ACTTGGAGCTGGGTTTTGTTGGCTAAATGTCTCTCTCTTCCCACTAAAACCTTGCAAGGGTTTGTTACCAGGTAAAATAAGCCAGCCATGGATGTCTGCTAGTGGTGAGTCTGTGAAAGCCGAAGTGAAAAGTAGTTTTATGAGCAAGGGGAAGGTAAGAAAGATGATTCCCTATAGGTACTGGTACAGGGATGCTTTGTAGGCATCTCTGGCTCGGACTGCCCAGCCAGCGATGGGCAGTGGGTCTTTCCCTCGGTGGGGTCTCCAGCCCTGGCACTGAGCCATCCCCTGTGGCCAGGGATGCTCGAGAAAGGAGCGGGGCAGGGAGCAGGGGTCTGGATGCAGCCCCAGCCCCTCCATCGCTGTCTGCTGTAAACCCAGCGAAGTGAGGCTCGTCGCTTGCATGGCCCCGCAGGAGCCCCACTGCTCACCCCATGGTGTTATGTGATTAAACCCTCTTATGGACTTAGAGGGACTAATCCCGTTAAAGAAACGAGCAGCACAAAAGGCAGCGGGAGGGCTAATCCCCCTGCTCCTGCCTCGGCGGGCTGAGCTCCCACGCTGGGGTGGCTGCAGCAGCTCTTCCCGCAGCCCTTGGGGACAGAGCTGTGCCACCCGGCTGCTCCGGCATTCCCTGGGGCGCAATGCCCTGCCGTGGGGTAGGTCCCCAGTGGCTCTTCCCAAGCCCTGACAGCTCCTGTCTTGCTGTGCCTGTGGCCAGCGCAGGGCTAGCTGGCTAGAACCGGGCTGGTGGTCCCTTGTGAACTGCCAAAGGCCATCCCAGGTAAATCAGTTAATTCTGGCCCTGTGGTTGTTCATGGTTAGCAGGATTTAATTAAGACTAGCCCTAATTAGTTCTAAGTGGAGTGAATAGTCTGTTTTGCCTGGAAGAGTTCCCTGCTCTTGTCTGGTGGTCGAGTCTGTCCCGGGGATGGGTGTACGTGGGACGCCCTGCATTGTGCTGGAGTGGTGCTTGGGGCAGCCTGAAGGTGAGGATAAAAATTGCCCCGTGCCACTCCTGGAAGCGGCTGTTGGGTTTTGTTGGGAACCTGGATCCATCTCTTGATTTTGCCATCACCGTTCCTGGGACAGCCACTTTCCCTGGTGGCTTTCTATTCCTCTTCAACTCTGCCCATGGGCATGGACCACAGCGTGCGCTGAGCCCTGCCTCCAGCACCAGAGTGTGCCTGACACTGCGCACCCGCCTTCACCCAGGGTTTATCAGCAGGAGCAGCTGGAGCCTGCTGCTGGCTCTGGGGCTTATCGCAGGAGGTCCTCTCGGACTGCGTGGGAAACCCACTTTGTCCTGGACCATCCACTGCTGCCATGCCGGGCTTTGGCAGAGCTGCCCCTGAACCGCCTTATCTGCCCCAGCACGGAGGTGCCATTCAGCTGCCCTGGCTGGAGATAAACACCAGCCCCTCGCCCGAGGAGCAGGTGCTGGGAGGGTGCTTGGCTCCCTTCAGCCTTTAGCAAGCAAGGGGCATCTTCTGTGGTCTTCTCATTTTTAAGGAACTGGGTTTAAAATGTCAGTTTTGAGCTGAGTGTTGCAGTGGTATGGGCTGAGTGAATGAGCCCTGATGGTCCCCGATTGCATCGGGTCTTGGTTTGATCCCATGTTTTCCAGCAGTGTTGTGGGGCAAAGCTGGCACTGGCATTTTGCACTGGTCGCTGTGGAAGGAAGGTTGAGTTGTGTGGAGGAGGTTGAGAGCCCCGGGCAGGTCCATGGGCTTTGGATGCTGTGTCCAGATCCACTTCGTGGACAGGTTTTGTGCAAAAGCTTTGAGTTGTGGGGTTTTGGGAAGGAGCAGGTAGCTCACGTGTCAAGCTGAGGGCTGGGAGCGAGGCCCCTCACTCCTTCTTGCCTTTTGGAAAATTGCACCCCTGGATATTTTATTGCAGGATTTTTAAATACAAAAGGCCTTACATTTGGTTAACCCCAAGCACGGGTGCCACAGTGCTGGCTTTACTTTCATTATAAGGAATGCAGAGGATGTTTGGAGCCCTCGCCCTGCCCCGTTTCCTCCAGCAAGCCGTGCCGCCTAGCCAAGACAAATATTGGTAGTAAACTGTTGAACTTCCCTGGTCCCAGTGCTCCCCGGCGCTCACAGAGCAGTGCCTGTTCTCCCCCCATCCCCGGGCAGGGGCCGGGCTGGGGAGGTGCAGATGCGTCCCTGTGCTGGGGACAGCCAGGGTAGTGAAATGCCGCTGTGCGGCGGTGGGAGCTGGAAGGCATGTGGCGAGCGTGCAAGAGTGCTCTGCGGAGCTGGAGCACCTGCGGGGCTGCAGCCAGCTTGTCCTGCTCTGCATCCGTCCCGCCCACTGCCCCAACCTGGGCTTGGCGGGGGCTTGGTGGTGGAGCAGGGGAGAAGGTCAGCCCTGAAGGGCTGGCACGATGGCTTGCGCAGTCTCTCTCCCACCCCACACGTGCTTTGTTGGGTTCTGCAGGTCTAAATATAGCACCCGTGATCCCTTCCTCCGGGGCTGAGGGAGGCTGCGGGGGCTCAGGAGGAGGAGTGGGAACCGTGTCTTTGCTATCCTGTGGTGCAGAACACAGGCTCCCCCATCCCGTGTTAGATGTCTCTGCTACAGCTGGCTTCCTGCAGGGCAGCGGGTTATTTATTGACGTGCTGGGGACTGCACCCCGTCCCCCGAAAACCAGGCTTTCAGGGCAGTTCTCAGTGGGTTTGAGCAGGTTGGTGCTGGCCCCTGTGGGACGTGGATCACAGCTTGGCACCACAGCGGGGAGGAACATGGGGTGCACGGTCCCACAGCGGCCACGCTGTGCCACAGTGTCCCCTGGGTCCTGCGCAGGTACTGCAGCGCACCCGTGCAGCTCACAGGATGCAAACCAGGAGTTAAGAGCTTGAGCAACCTATACCCTGGGGAAAATATTTCCTTCCCTGGGTGCGTGGCTGAGAGATCTGTAACGAGGAGATGGTGGCACACATGGCAGTCGTCCCCCTGTGCCCACCACAGGCTCTGGGGAGGGAGCAGGGGTCCCCACGGTGCCCCGTGTGTCGCACGAGCCCCTGCTGCTCACTGCCATGTCACTGCCTTCCCGAGTGGGATCCCCCCAGTGTCGGTGGTGCTGAGCTGGTCACCGTGGCGCAGCCACGCGTGCCCGGTGCAGGGCTGGGGTGCTCGTGGCTGCAACCGGGGCTCCCCGCTGCCGTGGGAGCGCAAAGCTGGTATGACTGGATTCCTGCTAATGACCTGAGTTTGTTAAAGGCAACGAGTGGGGTGGTATTAACAAATGATTTGGTGATTGCTCAAGGCTTGGCCTCAGCGAGAAGCTGTGGAGTCCAAAGGGCAGGCTGGTACAGCACAGTCAGTGGCTTTATGGGGGGCAGCTCTGGCCAGAGCCTCCAGCCGCAAGCGAGCAGGAGCTTCTGTGCAGGGTGTGCTTTGGGCACTGCCCTGGCCAGGAGGCTCCGTTTGGGATCCATCGCCTGTACTTGGAGCAGTGCTGGGACGTTGGGATGTGCTGCCATGGTGCCAGTTATGTCTCTGATTTTTGGGGTGCTGTGCAGTGGGCTACCTCTCCCCCCACCAGGGCTGTGAGCTGCCCACTGCAGCATGGCCCCTGTGGAGGGAGGGAGCACCATGTGATCGGGAAGCTCATTCCCAGCATCTCCTGCTGCCTTCCCATCGCCCACAGCAATCCCTCCCCTGGCCCCGGGGGGCTCATGCCGAGCGTGGGAAGGACTTTTCCCCCTGTTCCAGCAGCTCGAGCTGTGGTTTGAGCCCT
>NW_009259977.1:2627303-2629309 GCF_000687185.1 Egretta garzetta
CCCTACTACCCACTGGAAAACAGATCCCTCTAGATCTGATGAGATCCCTTTGCATCCAGGACAGAGATCCTGTGTTTCTCCTCTTGGACAAACCCCAGCCTGCCAGGACCCGTGCTGCTGCACTGTGTTGTCCCAGATCCCATTCCTCCGGAGCAGGGGAGCTCACCGGCATCCCGGCTGTGTGTTCCTTTGGCAGATTGTGCTGGAAAAGATGTTTCTCTTAAAGCAAACACATGCACGTGGCGGTTTCGGTCTCCTCCGTCCTCCCTCCCTCCCTCTGTGTCTCTCCTTGGGCTGGGCCAGCTGTTCCATGCTCCCAGCCAAGCCTGTGCTGCTGTTCCTGGCTCCAGCCCTGCCTCGGGGAGAGTGTGGGTGCCTTCGCCGTCTGAGTCTGCTCAAAAGCCAGCAAATGAAGGGGGGAAAAAAACTGCTTCTCATGTGGCTGAGAAATTCCCCAGCTGTGGGATTGCCAAGGAATGGCAGGGACAGCTTGGCTGGAGGCATTGCTGCTGGGGGGATCAGACAGACCCCAGCTGCCCTCGCTGGGGGACATCCCTGTTGGGGACCCTTGCCTGGCATTGTCCCCACTGGGGATGTGTGGTCCTCACCAGGACACGGCCCCGGCCTCAGCCCCTCTCCTAAGAGGCCCCTTTGTGCTCGGGGATTTCCGTAATGCCATGGCCGGAGCTGCAGCACAGTGCCGGGGATTTTGGAGAGGGTCAAATCCAGGCTTACCCCCTCGCCTTAGGGCATCAGCAGTAAGGTCGAGCTCTTATTTCTTTGGCAGCAAATCGCTTAAAGGTGAAACACCGGTGGGATGCCGTAAGTGGAATGCTTTTTCCCATCACCCTGTTCCGGTGCAGGGTGCCCAGGGGGCGGGAGCTGTGCTGTCCCGTGGGGCAGCCCAGCCTGGCAGGCACTGTCACTGTGGGCTGGAGATCAGGCGTCCTCCCCACCCTTCACATCCTTCCTGCTCTTGTTTTCTCCTGCACGGCAGTTTCTTGGGATAATAACCTTTTGTTGTGTCTGGGACCATGGCCCAGGTCCAGCTCTGCAGCAGGGTGCTGGCACAGCCGCCCCGCTCCCTGTGGGGTTTGCATCCCAGAGCACCTGGAAGGGACCGGGTTGGGGTGCACAGGTTTGGGGGGAGACCTGGATGCTTTGGTGCGTGGCTCAGGGAGGGTGCGTACTTCTTCCTCGCACCACTCCCACAGCACCAGGAGAAAGTGGAGGAACTCATTAACTAATTCTGATTGCTTTTGCATTGCCCTGGGAAGGGCTGCTGAGGGTCACCAGTGACCAGCCACACTGTACCCTCCACTGCGTCCAAAATGGCTTCAGGGCTCAGAGCTCAGGTCCCTGGGAATGGCAGGTCCCTGCTGAGGCTCGGTACCCGCTGTGGCTGTCTGCAGGCATCATCCATCCCCTCTGCTGCTGGAAGGAGCCGTCCTGCAGGCGCTGGGTTTCCATTGTACCACTCATCACCACGGTCAAGTCCCATCCCTGGGGGTATTTAAAAGTCGGGCAGCTGAGGTGCTTAGGGCCAGGGTTTAGTGGTGGGATGGCAGGGTTAGGGGAAAGGGTGGGCTTAAAGGGCTTTTCCAACCTGAATGATTCTATGATTCTAATCCTCCTCCTCTCAGGGGCCAGCGTTGGCTGTGACCCAGGGCAGAGCAGGGGCTCGACAACACCCTGGCCTGTGCAGCCAGCCCCGCTCGGTGTTCCCATCCGCTGAGCAGACCTGGCAGGGCTTGGAGGTTCCCCCACTGAAAATATCCAAATTACCGTATCAGCTGCAGCTTGGCTGTGGGTCCTGCTGGGTACCCGAGGCTGGACACTTTCCACTGCTAATTGGGATCGCTCGGCTGTCTCCTGGCTCGCCTGCCCTCCTTGCTCGCTCCCTCTGTGCTGTGTGTTGGCAGAGAAAGCAGTGGGATGCATCCAAACAGGCACTGGGCGTGCGTGCTGGTGCAGCCCCCGCTCCTCCAGCAGCCTCCTGGGCAAAC
>NW_009259977.1:2629322-2630935 GCF_000687185.1 Egretta garzetta
GCGGGCCCGGGCCCCCCCCCCCCCGGCTGGCGGGAGGAAAACAGCACAAATCGCAATCTGTCTTGCCCTTTAAAAACAAATAAATACATTTTTTTTGATGCTTCTATCACTCAAACCCAGCTGGAGCAATTTAAATAATTGGAGCAATTTGAATAATGGAAGCCATTTAAATAAGCTACAAAAGCCCAGATTTCGCGTTTGGGGCCGGCAGCCCATGCGGGGAGGAGAGGTGTCTGGTGGTTTGGGTTGGTGGTGACATGAAGCTTTGGCACCGAGGTGAGGGATGGTGGCACCGAGGCGAGGATGGTGGCACCATGGCACAGTTTGTGCCCACACTGTCAGCACCCCTCCTCTCCTTCTGGTGGTGCTTAGGATAACTCTGCTCTTTTCGGGGTGATCGCAGGTCCTGCCAAAAGGTATTTTGTGGCAGCTCAGCCATGTTTGAGCTCCTCCTTTTCTCTTGGGGCAGGGATGGCTGTGGGTGCTGCCATAGTCCCTGCTCGTCCCTGGGGAGCATCCAAAACTTTCTCCCGACTGCTGCGACCCAGAGGCAGCAGCCACCGATGCCCAGGAGATGCCGTGAAGCCACGAGCTTTAAGCGCATCAGGTCGGTGTTGGAAGAACAAAGTGGGGTTTTTCTCTTTCGACCGCTGGTGTCGGAGCTGAAACACCTCCTTGGCTAACGGGGTGGGCGGTAATTAGAGTTGTGGCTGTGTAAAAATGGAAGCGGGTTGTTTACGGAGCTGGTCCCGCCTGATGATTTATTCCTGGCCTGGCTGGTGGAAAACCTCTGAATTACCCCCTTTTTATAGGTGCTGGGGGGTCTCACCAGCCGGGGCACCTTTGGGTGCTGGAACTGCCACCTTTCTCCCCAGCCCCAGCTGCAGACGGGTGCAGCCCGGCCCCGCAAGGAAGGGGAGCATCTGCTTGTGTTTCGGTGGGCCTGGCGTCCCACCAGCCGCCTCTCCTCTTCCCCCTCCTTTATTTATAGCGTTTCACCAACATCTGGAGTTTGAGCCGATTCGGTGCTGGCTGACTCCGAGCTGGGGGATGGAGCTGGGTGAGACGTGTGCAGCCAGGGAGGGAGGGAGCCCCCGAGCCCTTCCAGCAGCATGCGGGGGGCCGCAGCGTCCCAGCGTGGACCTCAGGACCATCTGGGGGGTGGAAAACCCCAGGAGCATCCTCGCTCCACTTTTCCCAGCGGTGGGGATGGTGGGAACGCTGCCGCATCCTTGCCCCACGACGCAGACCTGGGGGTGCTCTGCCTCCCCCCTCGCAGTGCTGCTGGTCCTGCTTTCCAGCTGGGTTTTGAGGCTCCTTTGACGTTTGCCATCAGCAGTCAGCCCTGTCCCCCCTGCAAAGTGTCACTGAGGTCCCCCTGGCCCGGGGGGGGATGCAGGGCTACAATAGCCCCCTTTCTGGTGCTGCTTTAATGGGAAAATTTGAGTCATTCCTGGGGGAAGGGGAATGAAAACCAGCCCCGCTGCGGCGGATCCCTGGCACGGCAGTGAATGGAGGCAGTAATCCCGCTCCTGGCTGTGGCATGGGCCCAAAGCCTCCCCGGTTCTCACGGCGAGCAGGGCTGCGGGCACCGCCAGCAGCCGGGGCACGGG
>NW_009259977.1:2631231-2632014 GCF_000687185.1 Egretta garzetta
CCGCCCCCGCCACCAGCCGTGGCAAGGGCGCCCGCTCCTCCCGGCTTTCCTCATCTTTGTAGCATGAAAGACAGTGGGGTTTTCACGGTGGGGATGTGAGGACCCCCCTCCCCTTCCCAGCTCAGGGCGATAAGCATCTGCTTAAAGTTAAGTAAATCCAAGCAAAGGCAGCAGCCTTTGAGCTTCCAACAAAATTGTGGTAATAATAGTGGCAATTAAAGCTTGCCCGCGGCTCAGCTCGGCTCCCAGTATAACCATTACTGCCAAGGGAGGGTGCCTGTGTCAGGGCGGGTGTAAATGGGCCCCTTGTTCTGGTGGTGCCACGTCCCGGGCCCCCTTCCTGCGTGGGTTTCTCCCTCCGCTCGGCTCCTTCCCAGCTCCCAGCACAGCCCCTCGCTGCTCTGCCTGCCGGTGTTTGGATTTTGGGTCAGGATCCCACGCTGCTGGAGCGGCCCTTCTCCTCCGCAGCCCCCAAAGGCAGCCGTGCATCCCTCCCGCCCGTCCCTCGGCGCTCACTGTCCGCAGCAGAGAAGCCAAAGTGCAGGGGATGGAGAGGTCCTGGCTGGAGGTGAGGCAGTGGGGATGGACACTGAGGCCCTGAGCGGTGTCCCTTGTCCCCCCAGGACATCTCGGTGTCCCAAGGTGGCCGCAGAGCAGGATGGGAACCTGGGGTCCCCCAGCCCCGGCGGGCTCTGCCGGTGGAGGTTTTCTTTGCAGGGAGCAGGCGAGCAAAGGAGCCATTTTCTGACTGAAACCACATGCAAAAGGAGAGGAGATGCTAAG
>NW_009259977.1:2632037-2646502 GCF_000687185.1 Egretta garzetta
GAATGTGTGAGAGGAAGCCCCCTGCGTGTGTTTTCTCCAGCTCGGCTGCAGCAGAGGCAGAAAGGCTTGACGTGTCTTGGGGTGATCTGGAGCCTGGAGCGCATCCAGGCAGCGCAGTGCCTAACAGCGGTGATTAGAGCCTATTTGGCTGCCCTCAGGAAAGGGCAAAGCCCACCGGGCTGCGCCACGCAGGGGTGGAGCTGGTGCCAGGAGCAGCCCCAAAAGCGCCGGTGGGTGCAGGGTGCTGCGGGCGAGGTGGTCCCAGGCAGGATTGAGCCGATTAGGTGGCATGCTCGGATCTCCGGTGATTACGCGCTGTGATGGGGCCGAGGAGGCCGTCACACCCACAGCAGATGAGCTCAGATTTGAGCAAATCCCCGTTCCGGGGGGATGAGTGGGGCTGGAGCTCCCACTGCCTTCACGGTGCCACCATCAGACACCACGCGCTTCCTGGCTGTGCCCAGAACATCCCTTCGGCCTTGGAGGAGGTCCAGGGGGTGAACCCCCTTGGCTGAGGTGCACGGCAGCATCGTGGCTTCGGCGCGGGGGTCTGCAGGAGCTGCCGGGCTCCCGCGGCAGATGGTACCGACCCGGCCTCGGCCGCTAGACTAGCTCTGTGTTTGTGCGTGTGTGTGTGCTCAGCCCTCCTCTTCCTCCTCCTCTTCTTCCTCCTCTCCTGGAGGACCTGGGAGAGGTGGGTGTTGGTGCTGGCACCGGTGCCTTATTTATGGAATAAATCCCTAAAGCATGACTTTTCAAGGAGTTTTAGCCCATTGTGGGGTGTGTGTTTGCCTGCGCAGTGCAGGGAGATGTGGGGTGGAGCGGTGTGGCTGGCGATGCTCTCGGGACCCGACCCAACTGTGCTTGGCCGCCGCTGTCTTTGAGCATCCCGGGCAGGGAGAGACCCGCGGCTGTGCTGGCTGGGTTGTCCGAGGCTGGGCAACAGCTCGCTGGGCTGGGCTGGCAGCGAGTTTGCATCACGCTCAAAAGCGTGTGCTAACCCCTGCGTGATGGAGGTCTTTGAAGAGCCCTTTTCATCACCGGCCCCGCTCAACGTCACAACTGCGGGTGAGGGTTTGAACCCACGGGCTGGTTTGGTGAGTGCCCTTGGGGAAGGTGGTGGGCAGGGGCCGGGGGGAGCCCGGGGCAGCCCCGTCCCAGAGCTGGAGCTTGGGGCCGGGTCAGAGATGATGGCGTGTGGGTCTTTGACGCCGGTGGCCTCGTGGTGTTGAGCTGGGGCTGGCGCTGGAGCCAGTGAGGGACTTTTCTAGGGGCAGGTGGGTTCTGCTTGGACAGCGGAGCATGGTGGGTGGCTCTGCTGCCCCTCAAAAGCCGGGAGGTGAGTTTGTTTCAGGAAACAGAAAAGGCCAAAATGCCAGCAGTTTGGTGCTTCTGTGAGTGGGTTCTGCTTGCACAGAGGCTGGCACCTACTAATTAATTACATGGAAACCCCTTGTTAATCAGAGACGGTGACGTTTATGATACCGGCTCCATGGTGGAGCGTGCCCGAAACATCCAGACGTACGGTATGGGAACAGTCCCGGTTACTGCAGGGAGCTGCAGGGGGGTGGCACGAAGCCTGTGCTGTGGCATCCCGGTGAGCTGGGGGTGGGTGGCCCCCGCGGGCCCCCGTTGAGCTGGGGAGGTGGCCCCAAGGGACCCCACTGAGCCAAGAGGAGGCCCTGGGGGTCCCCGGCTCCCAGCAGCAGTGCTGGAAACTCTAAGGGAAAAAAATCAGATGCTGCAAGAGTTGCAGTAAGATTGTGAGAGCTGGCAACACCCAACCAGTTTTGTTTTGTTTAATTGAAAGCCTTTCATTGTTATATAATGTCTTGTTTGTGCATTTTTAAATGGACCAGCTTGAGTAGCGTTTCCGAAACCTTTTTCCTTCTAAAATGATGACGATTTGCCTCAGGCAGCAGCAGCTCCAGGGGTGGTGTGGCAACACAGCTTATTTATTTGCACGCACACATAGGTACCTGGGGACATGTACAGAGAGCGATGCTTGTCAGTGGAGTACGACATGCCATAGCTTCTTAATCCAATTTAGGAAATCAGTGGTAGTATCAAGGTACCTAGAAAAAAAAGTTGCTTTCTTTCGCAATTTCTTTTGCATGCAAATAGACATAGATCGTTCACTTTTTATTTTTGCTGTCTAGTGCCCATGTGAATCTAACTTACCCAAACTGGCTTTTATCTTCTTGGCACATGAAAGGGCAGTGAAGCCTCCTCCAGAGCAATACTGAAGCATTTCTGCAGGGCTGAGTGTTGGCAGATAACATGCCACCATTACGGGGAACGCTTCGTCGCAGGGCTTGGGTTTCACAAAGGCAAAATCCAACCCCCACTAGAGCTTAGGAAATATCTTCCCAAAACACAACCAGGGAAACGTTGGCACCGGTGGAAAAGAAAGTAAATAGCAGAGCTGGCAAGAGGCTCAGGAGCTCCGTGTCAACGGTGCACGTAAGCGCAAAGTGATTGAGCACCCGGGTCTGGGTGAAGTGAGGGGAGCATCAGAGTTTGCTTAATCCCGGAGAGGGGCTTTGCAGAGCTGTGGTCTAAGACCTGTTTTTTCCAGTGGCCGAGGATTGCGTTGGGAGGTTTAAGAGCCCAGCGAAAGCCCCGGCTCATCTCTGTGGGAGGATAAGCAGTTTTGCCCAAGGATTTCTGCTCGGAACAGATGCTGAACTGGGAGGGTTTGTTTATTTATTTATTTTTCAAAACAAAGGTCTTGAATTCATTTCAGTTAAGGACCTTGAATTCAAGATTTTTTGTGGTGAAAGTAGAGCAAGCCCGGGTAGGACAGGGCACTGGTAACAACCCTCGCAAACAGAGCGCTCCTGCAGGCGAAGCTTTCCCCCGCGCTGTTTATTTATCAAGTAATTTGATTTCACTTGATTGCTTGGATTTCACTTGATCCCAGGGGATCCCCTGCCAGCCTGTCCCCCCACAGCTGCCTGCCAAGCCCCAGGGATCCCCACGCTGGGATGGCAGCTACAGCACGGCGTTTTTGGGTGATTTTCTCGGTGCTTTCACCCTGCTGACCCCATAAAATGGAGAAAGAGGAAAGTGGTTTAAAAAGGCCCTTTCTCAATTTGAATAGGTGATCCCAGGAGTGTTCCCCTCCGCTTGCGGGACGTGGCCCCTTTTCCTAGCCCCGTGCATCCTTTAAGGTCACGCGGATCCGACCCTCTTTGGCCGGTTGAATCATTTCCTGTTTTCTTCAGTTTTTTGAAGAACTCCAAGGCAAGCTGGAAATGTTTGCAGATAGGGTGAACAGACTGCTCCAGGGCCATGGGAAAAATACAGGCGTGCTGAAGCTGTGGAGGGAGAGGATGCGTGTGCGGGGTCATGGCAGGTGGAGGGGCTGGTGGCTTTTGCTGAGCAGGTAGCCAAAGCACTTTGGGAGCCCTGCCCTGTTTAGGATGGGTTTTATCCATTGGTGGGCGTTGCGCTGATGATTTTTCCCTTTTAAGAACTGGTCTGTGCCTTGAGGTGTCAATGCCAAGAGCATCTCCCTGGGCAGGTGCCTGTGGGTCTCTTTTTCTCCAAAACCTGTCCTGGTAGCATCCACGCACCCTGCAAACTCGGCTGTGGTGTGTGTGCGTGAGCAGTCACCGAGGCTTTTCTTGCAGCTCCCTCCGCCCTTTTTTTTAATAAAAAACAGCATTGCCAGGTTAATCTCCATAAATGTTCGGGTACGGTTTGCAGCTGGTCCAGGCGCGCTGCGATGGGCGCTGCCAACGATGGCCCTCGTTTGCAAGTCCTTTTTGAGGAATTTGGTGCTCTGGCCCCGAGGAGTCGGGGTGGCCGAGGTCACCCTCCTGTGCTGGAGCGGCAATGTCACAGGCAGCTCTGCCCTCATGCCCAGCGAGGGCTGGTCAGCTCGTATCCCCATTTCTTCCTGGGTGCTGGGGTGGAGCTGGTCAAGCTGAGTCCCGACCCACCTCTGTTCCCCATGGGCATTGCAGCCACGGCCAAAATTTCCTCTGCTGTTTGCCCCAGGACTCTGGGACCGATCTCATTGCTTGTGGTCGGCACGCGCCCATGCAGGTGGGAGCAGATGGGTGCGAGCGGATGCAGCTCCAGCTCTTGCTTTGGCCCTGGGAAAGGCTTTGCTCTTGCCTCCTTACTTTGGGGTTTGGCTGGGCTGGGGGCCCACGGGGGGCTCAGGCTGTCAGCCCCGCAGGGGCTGGGTTTGGAAGAGTTCACTGTGGGGAAGCAAAGCGCCAAGGGCATGGAAGAGGCAGTTTGGTGTGGTCACCTGGGAAGATGCAGCCTTGAGTGATGGGGGGGAAAGCGGCTTTTTTTGCTTTCATATTCCCAACAAAGGGCTATGCGGGGATGGAGGCTGCAGTCATGCCAGAGTCATCTCCTGGGCTCCTCTGACCCACAGTGAACCCCACCAGCTCCAGTATTCCATGAGCAGCTCAAGGAGAGCTGTGCTGGGATATTTGTTTACATCCCATGGAGCTGGTGGGTGCGTATGGGGTCGGAGCAAGAGCTGGACAGGGCGAGGGGGGGTTTCCCCCCGCAGTGAAGCAGTGGTAGTGGGTTTCTGCCTCCCCTTGCCCTGTCCCCAGGTCTCATCCCATCGCATTAAAGCCTGCAGCAGGCAGTGGGTGCTGGGAGGGGTGTCTGGTGTCTGGAGCCCCTGCTTACCGGGCGGCCATGGTCACAGCTTGCAGCACGGGGACCTGTGCTCTCTGTGGCATGAAACTGGTGTTTCTTGCTGGGATTATTTGGGTTTATCTCTTGTCATCTGTAGCCTCTGTCCCCTGCCAGCGGCAGCAGTGTCACCCTGGCTGGGTGTGTTTGTGTGACCGTGCTCAGTGCGGGTGATGATTGATGCCCTGAGCTCTGCAAAGTGGGGAACCCAGCTGGGGACAGGCACATGCGTTGAGGTGTTAGTTATGTTTTGGCGTTTGCCCATAGGTGCTCAGCGGGGAGCGGAGGCCTGGCGATGGAAGGGTACTGCAAGGCTGCTCTCTCCATCCCTGTCAGCAGCCGGTGGCTCTGCGGCCTTGCCGAGGGTGAAAGGCAGAGCCATTCCCCAGCACGGTTGGTCCCTGGGGGTGACGACTCTGCATGTCCCTGCCTGATGCTTCTCCAGAAAATCCTTTCTTTGGGGGGATGTAGGGGATGGGATCAGCCTCCAGAGTGACTTGGCTGTGGCAGTGCCTGGCCACCCAGTAATTGGCTTGCTTACGGGCTGTGCTCCTCCTGTGGGAATTAGGTGCTGCCCCCGGGGGTGCCATCGACGGGCCACCGCTGGCCCCACGGGGAGCCAGGAGATCAGCGAGTGCCAGCGAATTGATTCAGGCTCTTCGCTGCCCTCCATATTTGCCCCACCGTAACTCGCGGTGGCCAAAAATTACCTTGTGTGATTGCAAACTGAGTTATTCCCTGTCATCACTGGGGCACACGAGGATCCTGTGGATAGTCCTGGCTCCATGGTGGCAGCGGGAAGCATCCTTTGGCTTGTTTGGTTCTTGCCGCATGGGGTCTATGTGCAGCTGGAGCCCCTGGGCATCATCCCTGGGATCCCCCCATGCGAGCGGTGGCCGGGCCAGCCCTCCTGGGCATCAGCCGTGGGTGCCCTTGGGTCCCGCAGCCCTTCCTGCAGGGGAAGCAGCTTCTAAGCAACATCGAGGATGTTTTGCAGAAACAACCCCAAAGTACTGCGAGTGCAAGGAGCTGCCGGCCCAGTGTGGCGTGTGGGAGCCCTGGAGCCGTCAGAGGATGGAAGATACCTCTGGGCATGTGGTGGGAGTGGAGGGGGCATGGGTTTGGTGTTTCATGGTACCTTTTGGCAAAGACCGGAACGTCGAGGAAGTTGCAGCATGGGTTTTTAATTTGAAAGGAAAGGCTGTAAGAGATTGCACCTTAAGTGTGATCTGCAAAACATCAGGTCTGTTAGCAGGAGGGGAGCAACGTTTCTTTTAGTGAAAGATTAAAACTCAGCCACAGGGGATGCTTTCCTTTAACCACAGATGAAAATGAAAACCCCTGTCTCCAAGGCAGCTCTTGCCGGGGACGTGGTGCTGTGCCGTGAGCTGGGGCTGCCCGGCACATGGGGGCTGGAAGGGACTGTGCGGAGGCTGCTGGGGAGAGCAGCATCTGCCAGGGTGCAATGGGTCCTGCAGACTTGGAGAAAAGCTGGTATTTGTTGCTGCCCCAAGGAGCCGTAGAGCATCTTCCATGGGATGGGGAGAAGGCACTCCTCACCTGCTCCTTCATCGCTCATCCTACAGCAAGCTCAGCCCTTCCGTGCTGTGGGGAGCCATCAGGCGGGGGGTTCATCACCACCCCGGCCCCCAGAGCTGCTCCGCTGGGAGGTGATCGCACCCATAGGCAATGCCGATGTCGCTGGGACCAAGGGCATGGCACTGCCTTAAATAAATTACTAAGGTTAATCCAGTGTCTCTGCTCTCAGGTTTGGTTCCTCCTTGCCCGGGGCTGTGGCACCAGGGCTCAGCTGCTGCTGGGAGGGTCTTGGTGTACAGGCAGACTTTATCCAAGCTGCTTTTGGTGAAGGAAGTGCATTTTTTGTGTTGTTTTAATTTTTTCTGGAATGGTTTCGGACAATTGATTTTCTAAAATAGACTCAATGAGAGGAAATTCATTTGTTAACCTGTCTCTGTTCAGGGCAATGGGAGGACAGGCTGCAGATATGGTGTTTCCTCGGTCGCTTTATTTATGATTGCATCTGCCTAGAGCAAAACCAAACCTATAAATTAAATGTTCTGTCTCCCCCCCCAACCCCCCCTCTGTTAATCAGGATTTAAACGGACAGAAGGAGCTGTGCCCACGTCTCTGCCACCTGAAGAAAGGCCCCAATGGCTACGGCTTCAACCTGCACAGTGAGAAGTCCCGGCCAGGGCAGTTCATCCGCTCAGTCGACCCCGACTCGCCAGCCTCCAGAGCGGGGCTGCGGCCCCAGGACCGGCTGGTGGAGGTAAGGGCATGGGGCGTTTGGCACCTCCCTTCCTGGGAAGCCTTTTGGGGTTTCCTGGGCACATGCCGCACAGGGATGTTCAATCCTGCCCAGCCTGGCAGGAGCAGCCGTGTCCTGTCCCCCTCTTGCAGGAGGGGAGAGGGGCAGCAGAAGCAATGGGACACTCGGGAAGCCTGAAGCTGAAACAAGCCCCCATCCCATGACCTTTTCCATCAGATCCCCCCTGTATTGCTTGGTAATACGGAGTTGTAAGACCTATGCGGGTGCTTAGGCAGCAGCTTCTTGATCCTCTGGCAGCTCATTCAAAGCGGGCACTGGTGAGCACTGAAATCTGGGTGATGCTGCTGGCTCTGGCTGGCACAGAGGAGGGTTGGAGTAGGCAAACTGCTGCCCCTCTGCCCGTCCGGGTGGCTCGGGGGTGGCAGGGGGATCCTGCCGACCGATGAGGCATTCAATGGGTGCCCGTCTCCCCTCTGCAGCACAGCAAGCCCTGTGCTGGGTGGCATTGCCTGCTGCCACTTGGTGCTGGAGCTGGCTCTGCCCGCTGCAGTGAAAGGGGTTTGGGGACATGTGGGACCTGTCCCACCACCAGCGCAGGGGAGGGGGTGACATCCCACCCAGCCCCCCTCCCATCTGGCGTCCTGCCATGGGCGCAGGGACGGGTCAGTGCTGCCCATCCGAGCTGATGCACTGCCAGGCAGGTGTCTAGAAAAAAAAAAGCAGGGGGGGGAAAAGCTTTGCAGAGATTTTAAGGTATGAAATGGTGAAAGATGAGGGGAAAAATTGCTCTTGGAAGCATCTTCCTGGTCACCGAGTGCTGGACAACACAAGTTTTGATGTGACTGGGAATTGCCCTCCCTTCAGCTCATTTGTGTCTTGTGTTTTTCCTGGAGAATGAGGTTTCCTCATCCAGGGCTGCCTGCGCTTTGGGCACAGCTTGAGCAGCAAAAGGGCAGCGGGACAGGCAGGGCTTGAGCTGGCAGCCGGTGCTCCAGGCACCACAGCCATCGCCCCTTTGGCATCCCGTGGGAGCACGTGGATGCCCCCTGCTTGGGGAAATGCGGGGCCCTTCCCCAGGAGGGTGAACCCTGAAACCCTCCCACAGGGGCCAAACCGTGGCCCTCGCCACCATCTCCAGCAGGGGAAAGGGATTTGCACACGTGGAGGAAAATACTAGTGTCCTGCGGAGCTGGGCAAGTTGGGGAAATACTAAGACCAAAGCACTTGCCTGCTTTCTAGCCCCTGTGGGAGCTGGTGGGAGCTGCTCCCACTTCCCAGCACTGGGAATTTTAATGCTAGGAGCAGCATGGGGCCAGGAGCGGGGTGCCAGTGGCATCAGCTCCCGGCAGCGCAGTGTCGTGGCGAGGGGTTGTGTTATTTATTTATCGGTGCTTGGCAGAGCGCCTGGCACATACAAAGCGGCAAGGGGTGAGCTGGCGAGCTCAGAAACCCAATCCCCTCCATACCTGCTCTTTGGGGTTTTGATAAATATTTGATGCCCCCCAGCCCTGCTGCGCTGGGTGGGCTGGGGGTGCCGGGTCAGGGGGGAGCAGTTCCGTGCTGCCTGGCCAAGCTCAAGCGGGGGTGAATTGGGGTGACTGGGAGAGGTGGCAGGGTGCTGCCGGGGATGGAGCAGGGTTACAAGCCAGCAGCTGAGGTTGCCAGTGAGGTGCAAAGCCTGGGGAGGAGGGGGTTCCTTTCCCATCCCTGCCCTCAGGACCTGCTTTTGCCCCAGGTTTGTGTTCAGGCATCCGAAACGCAAAGGGAGAGACAAAGTTTGGAGCTGGCCCAGCTCGGGCTCTGCAGCATCTGCCTGCCTTGTCCCTTTGGGGCAGGGATGAGCCTCCTCTGGGTCGTGCTGAGGCTGCCAGGGGGCTGGAGTGACCCAGAGGAGGCAGCTGCTCATCCCACTGCGATGCAGCCACGCCTTTGCAGAGCGAGAGGGACCGTGGCTGGGCCAGGACCAACCTCCTCCGCTGTCCTGCTTCCCTGGGACGGGCTGCAACCCACTGGGTGCTGCTGGGGCGAAGCCACGCGGGCGTAGCTCAGCCCCCCAGGGGGCTGCCTGGACGGGGTTACCCGCACGCCCAGGCTCAGTCCCTGACGTTGGCATGGGTATGCTTCAGGGTCTGGGGCAGGAGAAGGCAGTTGTCTATCTGCAGCAGAAGGAGGAATAAAAACCTGTTGATGCTGGTGATCCTGGACAGCTGGGTCTCTGCAGGAGGGCAGGCGTGTGCATCCAAAGCGTGCAGTTATAATGTTATGCATGGCTTAGAAAAACAAACAAAACCTGCCCTCTGCTCCTCCTAACGAAGGCCTTTCTGTGCTGGACCGATTTCTAAGTCTCTGATTTGTTTCAGAAAGCTGTAGTAAGGGGGTAGCTGTTTTTAAGAGGAGGAGGTTACTCTGTTCCCGGTGATCTCTGTGCCACCAGCACTCTCCCCCCTTCTCCTTCCAAGCTGAGTTAGCACATGGCTCCACTGTCCTGCAGGCAGGTGCCTTCAGACACCGAAGCCAGGATGGGTGGTGAAGGGTGGGTTGAGCTTTGCTGGAGAGGGGCTGAAGCACTGAAAAGAGTTTATGGCACAAAAGCAGGTCCAGCAGCAAGGGGCTGGGCGGCGAGGAGACCTTCGCCTGCGGGACAAAGGGTGATTCATTCCCCACCCGAACAATGCCTCAAAATCACAGCCGTCCCCTCCCTGCAGGGAACAATCGGGAGCAGGGGATCATGTTCCCCGGTAGGTCCCAGCTTGCACGCAGGGAAGGGAGAACTGAATCAGTGTGGCAGGCACGGGGACTCGCCCACCAGGACACTGGAAATCCACAGTTTTCCATCACGGAGGGATGAACAATGGTGCGGTGATGCCACAGCCACCCGGGCAGGGCCAGGGAGCTGGACGTGCTGGCAGGACCCAGCCCGCTGCCCATACACATGGTTGCACCCCGTAGGCAGCCTGAGATACCTAGGGCACGTCCCGAGGTGAAGGCTGGGTTTGAAATCACTAAAGAGCAGCCAGAACATGTCGGCAGGACCTTGGGTGGATGAGGTGGTGGAGTCTAGGGGCTGTGGTTCTCAACAGAGGTGTTTGGGATGTGGGCAGAGACAGGGGCATGCGGTAACATGAAGGATGCTCTGGCAGAGGCACTGGGGGGGGTTGTCTAGGAGGCTGCTGCTGGCTTGAGGGGGGGGGGAAGGAAGAAGCCTGCAGCCTTCCTATCATCCCAATGGAAACTAAAAAAGGAAAATCCCATCCCTTAGGGGATGAGGAGGCTGGTCTGGTGGTCTGTGAGCCGGGATCAACATCTCTGCTGCGGGGGGGAAGGCACAGACTTGGGTTTTGATGCTGTCGCTTTCCAGGTGAACGGGATAAACGTGGAAGGGCTGCGGCACTCGGAGGTGGTGTCCCACATTAAGTCCAGGGAGAACGAAGCCAGGCTCTTGGTGGTGGACCCCGAGACAGACGATTACTTCAAGAAGCTGGGGGTGACCCCCACGGAGGAGCACACCAAAGGTGAGACCTTGCCTTCCCCGGGCAGCCTTGCCCCGCTGCCGTGACTCACCGTGCCACGGGTGGGATCTCCGAAGCCAGGGAGAGTCCCGTTTCCCTTCTGTCTCATCCCTCGGTAGTTTCCTGAGCACCACCCAGCTATTTGTAAAGAGTGAGAATACTTCCTGAGCTAGCCAAAACCCAATTTGTTATTTTTACATGGTGAATAATTAACTTAGGAACTTGCTGTCATAAAGTGGCTGAGGTAAAGGGAGGTGGGATTCCCAGGGGAGCTGGGTGTTCGGTGAGCGGTGGGCTTACGGAGGGATGCTCAGATGGGACTGGTCTGTCTGGCTGGGGCTGGGAAGCCTCTCTGACAGCTGTTCCTCAGGGCCCTACATTTTCGGCTGCAGCACCCACACCCTGGGGTGTCCGGTGTTGGAGCAGGTGGACCCGCAGGGTCTGGAGAGCAGAGCAATTTGCCCGGGGCATGGAGCTGGGGTCTCAGAAGGGAGAGTGCCATAAATCCCCCACTGCTCTTTGCTCCTATGAAGGAGCCTTGAAGGGTGCATCGAGAAACAGGGCAGGTTTAGGTTGGTCACTGGGAAAAATTCCTTCCCCGCAAGGGCTGTCAAGCCCTGGAAGGGGCTACCCAGGGCAGGGGTCGAGTCCCCACCCTGGGGGTATTTAAAAGCTGGGCAGCCGAGGTGCTTAGGGCCAGGGTTTAGTGGTGGAATGGTTGGGCTTGGTGAGCTTAAAGGGCTTTTCCAACCAAAACAGTTCTATGAAATACCGGAGCAAACGCTGTGTGCGCACAGGGGGAAGGCTTTCACGCCATGGCGATCACAGGGGTGGCTCTTGCAGGAAATATTTTCCTTGCTGTTGAAACCTGGCAGAGAAAGCTGCCTGTCCACTCTCCAACCTGTTGTGCTGCAGCTCCCGGGTGGGGAGGGAGTGGGGTGCTCCCTGTCCCAGCCCGTCCCGCCTCCTCGGCTGAATGTGCAGCTCTGTTTCCCAGTACAACTGTTCCTTATCTGATCTGCACTCCAGCTCCATGGGATGCTCAATGGGGAGATTTGTCCAAAGAAACGGGTCAAACAATGCAGAGAAGCAGACAGGGCAAAAACGGTGTCAGATGCTCCGCATCGGTTCGAGGAGGAGCTGGGGCAAGAGGTCTGCTGGCACCCGCAAAAAAGAAGCCCTTGTTCCCCAGGGTGGGGATGTCGCCAGGGCCACGGACACGCGGGGGGTGCGGGTGGGTGCTCGAGCCCCTGCCTTGGCTCTGCAGCTCTCGCCACCGTTTCGGCGCATCCGTCAGGGAACAAGAATTGGGTCTGCCTGGCTGGTGACAGTGTCATGTGTTGATGGCAAAGGGCTCTGGTAAATTCTGTTTTTTGTGGGATAAGAGAAAATAATAATTACACTCTTTAATAAAACTGCATTGACCTCAAGCTGACAATTTTGAAGTCTTACAGCTGATCCTAAGCACATCAGAAGCATTCGCGCTTGACATAATTCAGTCATTAATCCAGTCACAATTAACACATCTGTTAGCCTGGGACAGATGAGACGTGGTAATGCCTTGAGCAATGACTTGATTGTGGTGACGGGCAGCTTATCTGCATAAGATCTGCCATTGTGTGGAATCGTTGTGTGCAAATCGTTGGAAGTGAGCAAAAAAAAAAAAAATGCCAGGGTACCTGGGGAGCAGGTTGTCCACCGCGTCCCTTGTTGTGGCACCACAAAGATGATTTCGGTGAAGAACGTTGGGTTGGTTTTTAAGATTTCTGATTAGACAGCTTCTGAAGAAAAATTACTTTACGGTCAAAAAAAAAAAAAGGGAGCGCACTGAATTTAGTGGTTGTAGAAGGAAGTTACTTGGTGCCCTTCTTGGAGGGTTTTCTGATGAAAACAGGGTGAAATGAAGTGTAGTCAGGGGAATTGGGAAGATTTTGGTTCCAGAAGGGCACAAGGGGGATGGGCTGGCTCTGGTGTGGGCTCGGAAGGAGCACGGGACATAGTCGAGATGTGCTGAGCTGGTGGGGTGGGCTCAGGGCTGCTGGGTGGGCGATGCTGAGGGATGCGTGCCTGGCAGCTGAGGCCAGCGATCCCAGCCAAGTACATTTACCCTGTGTTTTCTTTTCTGTGGTCAATAGGTGTGGTACTGCAGCCCATGACAAATGGATCTGCACAGACCCAGGTGAGTTCCTGCCTGCTCCAGGATGCCCTGACAGCTGGGGTGGCTGGGCAGCATCCCAGGTTAGCGCAGTTGAGGGGAATGTGTTGGAGTGATCGAGAGGGATTGGGGGTGAGAGGCCAGGCTCCTGGCATGCCTGGCTTTCCTTGGCTCCCTCCCATGACACATGAGCCTGTCGGAATGACTTGCCAGCCTGCAGAGTGCAGAGGGATGCTCATTATGTCCCCAAGGTTCATTTAGCTCAGCTTAACTGCTGCTGGCTGATTTTAATTGGTTCCCACTGCAGCTTTCATTTAGCGGTTGAACAGGGCTGGTTTCAGCCCCATTTAATCACTGTTCCCAGTGACAGAGGGTGGAGGTGAGCGGCTGCCCGGTGCTGGCAGGATGGGGACCACGCTTGCCCTGGCGCGGGGGATCCCAGGGAGCTCCCGTCTGTGTATGCGTGTGTGTATGCACACGGGTGTGTGCAGGGTCCCTTCGGCAGGACCCTTCCCTCCGGTCCCTGGACAAGCCAGGCGTTGCTCTCTGCCTGGGCTGGGATGTCTGTCCCTACCTGGCTGGAGCATTTTTCTGCCCAGAATTTTTTTTCTAATTCCTTGTGCAAGCTGGACTAACATTTTCATTTCCTCTAGCTGAACGGAGGATCCACATCTTCGTCTCATAGTGATCTTCAAAGTCCTGGGAAGGAATCGGAGGTAAAAACCCCAAACGTTCCCCCCTCCCTTTTAGATACGATTGTAGGTCTGTGCTTGCCTTACGATGCTGTGTAACAGCGCCTTTCCGTGCATTTCCAGTTTTGTCTCATGGACTTAGGTACGCTTGTATCCGCCCAGCAGGCAAAATACAGAGTTTTCTTTCATCCCTTGCTCTGTAGATGTGCATGAAGTGGAGCTGTGTGCTGTCAGCAGCTGCTGGTTCCAGCACAGAGCTGGTTTCTGGCATATCTCCTCCGAGCGGCTGGTTAAGGGCTCGGGACCCTGGGGCTGACGTGCGCTGTAGCAGCCACAAGCTGGTGTTGCAGAGAGGTGCATGCAAAGCTGAGCATCTACAAACTGCATTTGCAAACTGCCCCCTGCAAATCAGCATCTGGAAGGTGTGACAGCATTCAAACGCAAATTAAATCTCACCTCGTTCTTCTCTCCTTCAGAAACGTGCGGGGTTTGATTAAGTAGTTTAAAGGAGACTCTGCGAGGTTTGGGTCATTTGACCGTCTCCGTCCCTTGCCAGTGAGCTGCCAGCTCCACGGGCCAAGTCCGGGCTGCAAATTCTTTCTCCTCTTTGTCCGGGGGACAGAAAAGCTCGTGGGGTTTGTGTGGCCTCTGCCAGCAGCAGCAATGTCCCCTGTTAACGGATGAGTTTGGCAAAGGTGCGGATGGATGCGTGCTCTGTTCCCTGGGCAAGCCCCTGGCTCTGGGAGGACCCACACCCATCCAGGCTCATCCCTCCAGGCATGAAGACCTCGGGGAGGCGATGGCAAACCGAGCAGAGGAGAGCACCGAGGGGTAACAGCAGCAAGCGAATCGGTGCATTGCTGGGCTCTGACTCATGCTCAACTAGTTTGAAAGGAGGTGTGAGATGAAGGACGTCTGCAAGAGTTTTAGACCTTAAGTGTATTTACACTGTCGAGCTACAGGGCAGGAGGTGAGGCTGGGAAGCCGGGAGGGCAGGAGGAGCGGAGCTGCGAGGTTCAAGTGCTGCTAACAGGAACAAGGCAGGGTAAAATTTAAAACAAACCAAAAAAAAGCCAAATTTCTTTTAGCTTGGAGCAGAGTGAATTTATCGCAGGGTTTAAAAGAGTTGCTCGAGATGGGAGGAGCATGGG
>NW_009259977.1:2647052-2658763 GCF_000687185.1 Egretta garzetta
CTCATAGCCTGGTGTGCTCACTCAAGCCACCCACCCCGTTCAGTTTGCATTTGTAAGCCAGAAGAGCAAAGCTGGAGCCGTTATCTTGCAGCGCTGGTGGAAGACCTGCCCATGGTTATCAGCAGCGTTTGTGAAATCATTCATTCTGGAGTTTCGCCTGTAGGGTAGGGCAGCAATGTGCGTAGGCAGGCTTTAAAATGTTTCTTTAAAACTGAAGGTCTTGATTCTGTGTTTGCCCACTGTTGACATGAGCAGTGCACAGCTGTGCAGCTCCGGGGTGCAGCCGCTTCTCCCTGAGCTGGTCTCCTTGGACACCTCCGTCTGCCTGGCACCGAGCCCTGGCAAAGACTCGGTACAGATCATAGAATCACAGAATCATTTAGGTTGGACAAGACCTTTAAGATCGTCAAGTCCAACCGTTACCCTAACCCTGCCATTAATGTGATCGATGGAGCCAAAGCTTTAGATTGTGCCCATTACGGAGAGTGCTGCCTGCTGAAACCAGCTCTGAGTAACCCAGTCCCGGCAGGGACGGTGCTTCCCAGATCTGGGGGGTTTGAGGGGCTCAGAGACCCGGTGCTGGGTCTGTCCCCAGCAGGGATGCAATGGAATAAGTGTTTTGGCCAGGACGTTAATTGTACCCTGAGGATGTGGTAGCCATCCTTCACCTACTGCAGGAGCGAGAGGGTTGGCATTAGCGGAGGGGCACCTGGGATTTAGAATCCCAGAATTGTTGAGGTTGGAAAAGCCCTTTAAGCTCACCAAGGCCAACCGCTCCCCTAACCCTGCCATCTCACCACTAAACCCTGGCCCTAAGCACCTCGGCTGCCCAGCTTTTAAATACCCCCAGGGATGGGGACTCAACCCCTTCCCCGGGCAGCCCCTTCCAGTGCTTTCTAGGTTGAGGGCACGTTGCCGCGATGCCAGTGACTTCAGAAAAGAAAGTTTATTTTCTTATTATAAAAATACTTTTATTAAGCAGATGGAAAGATGCTATTTTCAACACAGTTCCCAAAGCAAATAACTGCCTTGACTGATGTCTTAGAGCGGCCGTGCTGGGCATGGCCAGCTGGGTGTGCAGGCGGGCGCTGCTGTCCCACGCACCCCCTGTCCCCTTGGTTAGTCATGGCTGCTCTGGGAGCAAACGGGTGCCCGGGCAGGTGAACACGGGATCGGGACGCCTTGCTGCAATCCCTCCCCGTAGCTCACCCAGCTTGCTCCTTCATCCCTGCTTTCTGCCTACACCAGGGGCTTATTTTTCATTTTCCCAGCAGACAAGCAGAGCAGCTTCTTTTCTCTCCAGCAGCAGTTTCTGTGTTTCTGCTTTTCCACTTCCAGCCATGGCAGCCACACATTCTTCAGGCGGAGGGGAAGAAAACCCACCCAAAAGCAGACAAGCAGAGCAGCTTCTTTTCTCTCCAGCAGCAGTTTCTGTGTTTCTGCTTTTCCACTTCCAGCCATGGCAGCCACACATTCTTCAGGCGGAGGGAAAAAAAAACCACCCAAAACTCAATGTAGTAATTAACTCCCTGGCCACACGGATGCTGCCGCTGCCAGTGAAACCACAGACACGGCACGGGGGAGGGACTTTGTCCTTCTGCTCCGAAGAAAACCCGCTCTCCCTGCGCGTTTGCTTATCGTGCATGCTGGAGGAAATGCCTCTGCTGGGGCCGTGTGGGGTGAAAGGCTGCAGGACACCGCAGCGGTGGGAGGGATGCTGCCACAGGCTGACATCTTTCCTTCCCTCCTCCACGCAGGATGGAGACGTGGAGAAGAGAGACCCATTTGAGGAGAGCGGGCTGAGCCTGAGCCCAACGGCTGCCGAGGCCAAGGAGAAGGTGCGGGCCAAGCGGGTGAAGAAGAGAGCTCCGCAGATGGACTGGAACAAGAAGCGAGAGATTTTCAGCAATTTCTGAGACTTGCTGGTGGCTGCTGCCATCCACCACTCTCCTGCTCCTGCCCCAGCTCGGACGTTTCTGAGGTGCCTACACCCTGTCCTTCAGTGTCCATGTGAGATGCTTTGTGCTCTGCTCTTCACTGGTTGCTATTACAAGGTGTATTTTAAAGTCCTTTTTTTTTTTTTGTATTATTATTATTATTGTTGTTACTCACCAGCGATTCTCATAAGACAAATGTGACCAAAGCTCCTTTTTTTGCTTATTCTTCAGCCTGGCTCTGGCTGCCCGCCATCCCCCATTCCTATGAGAAAGGACTGGAAGAGTTTAACTCTTGTTTCTTACCTGCGTCATTTAAACTTCTATTGCTACTTTTTTTTTTCTCTGTTTGGGTTGTTTGTTTTAGTTTTGTGGGTGTCCCAGACTGAGCCCCATGGGATGCTCTGTGCCCCTGTGCAAGCAACTTATGGCCTTGTGCCCCCGCCGTGGTGGGTTTTGCAGGGTGGGGTGTACCTGGCACCCCCACTGCAGCATTAACTGCTCCCACGATGGGAAAACGGGACAGTGGCTGTAAATCTCTCTTGTTGGCTTTGCTATTGAAATGAAAAAGTTTGTTTTGTTGTTTTTGTTTTTGTTTTTTTTTTTTTTAAATGAAGTCCCATATGTTTCCAGTTAGTTTAGGAACCTCCCTCCCCACCAGTGACTTCTGCCCCAGTGATAAAAGCCCCTTTTTCATCCCTGTCAGCTCTGCAGAGGGGAGAGGGCAGGATTTAAAAACAAAATCCAAACCCAACAGCCACAGGCTTCACCATTTGCAGTTGTCGATGCAGCACTGAGCGGCGGGGGAAGGCAGGGAGCAGGACCAGTCCTGCCCTGCAGTGCGAGGAGCGGTGCTGCCGGCCCGGCAGCCTTGCAAGAGGACAAGAGCCACGAGATGCTGCTGCAAAACCTCTTTGGACAGACATGGAAGCGAGCATGACCCAGCATCTGTTTCCAGGGAGGAATGTGGGGATCCGGCTCCAGCTGGGGAAGCAGGGCTCAGCTGTGTCTATGCCTGAGTGTCTGGGTTCTGGAGCAGGGTCTGGGTCCCACCTGGCTTGTTACTTCTGGGTTGGGATTTGATGCCTCCAGCCCCTGAGCATAACCAAGTCTCTGTCTTGGCATCGGGAGGGCATCCTCCGACACCGTGAGGTCTCTGCAGGGCTGGCCAAGGAATGGGCAGCGGAGTGATGGAGTGGGGAGTTGTGTTGGCTTTCTGTGGCTTCCTTTGAAAACACCTGGCTCTTGGTATTAGAGCCTCAAAAATGTATCTTTAAAGCACCACAAATTAAGCTGATTTAAGCTCTTCATTACTTGCCTTTGGTTGTAAATGAGGGAAGGTGACTAACCCCAACTACAACACCCTCAGTGATTGCAGACAGAAGTGTTTTACCAGGGCAGGGTCCCTGCTGTGATGGGGGTGGCCCCTCCCTCCCTCCCATGCTCCAGCACCTCCCCAAGCCCAGCTACAGTGGCCGCCCAATATTTCAGCTGGGATGCCAAGGGAGCAGTGGGAAGGGACTGGGCACAGCAGGACAGTCGAGTCCAGAACCACTTTCCCCAGCTAAAAGCAAATGGCAGCGATTGCTTGGACATCGGTGACCATTGTAAAACAGCTGGCGCTGCTGCGTTACAAGCCCGTGGCCTTTGGGTTAGCGTGCTACGGATGTTGTAATGGCTCTGTGTGTATTTCCGAAGAATGGAGTTAAAAGGTGCCTTATAATGCTTATTTCTCGCCTCGGTAGCACTGTGGCCCAGCATGGCTGCGGGTCAGTGCGGGGCAGGGGGATGGCAGCAGTGGAGCCAGGGCATTTGGCTTCAGCGTGGGGAGCAGCTGATGCCGGTGGCTGTTACCCGCCTGGCTGGAGAGCATGGGAAGCCTCAGGGGTGAAGGAGAGGAGTTCTCTTTTATGAAAGTTATCTTTTTAGGAACGTTGATGGGCTGAACAGGTCAGAAATAGTGACTTTGGAGAGGATCTGGTGCAGGTGTTTGGCTATCGGTGATGAGACTGGCAGCAGGATGACGGCTCGGGCTGCGGAGAGGTTTGCCTTCCCCCCCTGGACTCTGCCATTAACAAGACACCTCTTCCCTACCCCACTTCAAAGACAATTGCCTGCTCTCTTTTGGCCCCCCCAAATATTTGCTTCTCTAAATGGGTAATCTTTTGAAGGAGCCCTTCTTTTGCACAGTATGCATGTTACTTCCTATGCCTGCATAGCCAAACCCCAGGCAGTGCCCTGGTCTGCGCAGGGCAGAGCGTCCCCATGACACTGACCTAAACGTTGCACTCTCTGATGCACGTCAGAGAACAAAGACCTGTATGTAGATACTGTGCTTCTCCTACAAAACTGGACCACTTAGTTGGGGGGGGAAAAAAAGAACCTGTAGTTTTGGATGCAGATCAAAAGAAATCAGGTGTGCAAATCTGTACCGGTAAGATTTTAAAATCTTAATCTCTGCTTAGTCCATGGAAACTGCTCCTGGTTAAAGCACTTATCGTATTTCTGACATCGTGTAGCTCAGTAGTAATTATTCAGTTCCTGTACATTTAACTCGGGGGGGGAAAAAAAAAATCAATGAAGTATACGGCTGTCAGCTGCATTATAAAAGCATAATGTACAATGTAATGTCAGTAATAAACTTCGTTTTCCCATGTACCAAGTACTTATTTGCTCATTCCTCATCTGTTTGGTAGGGAACTTCGGAGCGGAATTACAGCCTCCTTTAGCACATTATAAACGTTGCTTCCTCCCTTGCCTGTTTAAAGAGTAGCTGAAATTATTCCTTTGAAGCTCTACAATGAAGTCAGCACTGCCCTTTCTTTGAAGAACAAAACACAGATGGTGGTGGTATCCTTTCTGTCAGCTTCTGAGGCCCACACTAGCTTGGCTCCTGTGGCCACTGTAACCCTCACTGGCACACACAGAACTGTGAGTGACCCTGGCTTGTCTCCTCCCCCCCCCCCCCACCCCTTTGCCTACAGGGGCCCTGGCTGGTGGGGCTAGGCAGGCGGCTTAGCAGGTTGCCTGCTCTCAGCTGGCAGGGCTGGTTGCTATGGGCTAACACTTTGGTGAGGTCACCTGTGCTCTCCTCCCCCTGCCCTGTGTTGCCCAGATGCCAGCAAACCTCATGGACTGGAAAAGGGGAAAAAAAAAAAACCCAACAAAAAAAAAACCCCACCACCTTTATTAAATGTGCATTTACAAGCAGCTGCAAGCCTCTGAGGACAAAGAATTTCTCCCCAGCTCCTCCTGACACAGCACAGCCTGCTGCTCTGCTGGGGCATGCTCAGACATTCACACGGGGGCTGGAGCCTTCAGCACTGACACAGCAGGACTGCTGCACTTTGAAAGCCCCTTTTTCCTCTCAAGAGCTCAGCCCGCGGCTGCTCCCTCCCCAGCGATGCTGAGCTGGCTGCAGCAGTCTCCTGTTTCCCTGCAGTCACACTGCCAGCCCCGTGCAAAGCACAGCTTTACTAGGGCTCGGCTCTGGGCCGCTGCTGAGCAGCTTTGTTCCTCTACAAAGACCAGATGATCCCTCAGCGTCTCTTAGCAGCTGGGCAAATGTCTTGATTGAGGCACTCGTTGCAGCGAGGATTCACAGGCAGGCAGGTCTGCTGGCCAAAGCCCACCAAGAGCCAGTTTAGCTCCCTCCAGAGATCCCTGCAGTGAGAGGAAAAAAATAGGAGCTTTCCAATACAGCTGCTTGGAGGGGTTAAAGAACAGCCTGTGCTTTTAAATGGATCCCTTTCGCCTACTGCCTGTTCCTCTTGGCTTCCCAAAGGCGCCTGGAGGCGGGTCCCAGCCTCTTGCTAAGAACAGCCCTCCTAACCTTTCCTGATGCCTCTGAACTGAGGTGGGGAGCAGAAGACAGACACACAAAGTGCCTGTGGTCATTCTCGTGTGCGAAGGCATGTGCCAGATGTGGAGATCAATACAGTACCTGTCAGCTGGCATTCGATACTGAAGATTAAGCACCAATGAAGGCCAGAATCCAACTGTGGACTGACACTGCTGAGGCCATTAGGCTCAGCGAGGTCCTGTGTAGGAAAGCACCTGGCTTGGGTCATGGTAAACTTGTTGAGGCAAGGATCAGGCATCAAGACCTACCATGTAGGCGGTTGCACTAGTGGTGATCAATGTATCTAATAGGTATGAAACAACCAAGTAGCTGAGATGCTGCTGCTGCGGCGGCGCTCTGGGAGTGGAAAAACACCTGCAGGTTAGTCCCCCATAAAGAGGACAGACTCAAAAATCCAGTCACCAAAAATGCTACATGCAGGATTGTGCGCAGACATGGCTCCTGCAGCTAGCTTGAGGGGCTTGGTGCGGAGGAAGGATGCTGGGGTCTCAGACCTCACCTGGGCAGCCAGTCCTCCAGTGCTACCCGAGTTTCCTCAGGGTATCTGGTCTCTTTCTTCATCCACTTCAGCCTGTTTGTGATCCTGTGCACATGGGTGTCCACAGCTAGGAAGGGAGAGCCCAGAGTTTAGGTGGGGGCAGACAGACCTGAACGGAGAGAGCACAGCCACAAGCTGCCTATGACAGCACACCAGGTACAGCGGCCCTGCATGGGCTTCCTTTGCGGGCCGGCAGGAACAGGCAGGTGAAACAGGGGGGGAGCCTCACTCGCAGAACAAACGTGCTGCTTGCTTCCTAGGCCCAGAGCCAAAAGCCAGAGGGGATAGGTATCTCACACCACACAGCCAGCGACACGCTCGCACAATCTGACCCAGCCTTCCTTCAAAGGTTCGTGTGCTCTGATCTAGCAGGCACAGGGCAGTCTGTCCCGGGTTCTCTTCCTCCCTGTGTTTCAGCTGATGTTACGCAAGTTGCAATCTCTGCCCCTCCGTTTACCCAGATGGAAAACACATTTCATAATACCTACCAACACAAGAGGGTTTGTGAGGCTTAAACAAATGTTTATAAAGTGCTTTGAGCTAAAAAGCTCTGAATGCAAAGTATATTATTGTTAGATCAGCAGCGATAAACCTGTCTCTATGGCTAATTGGGCAAAACCCAGGAAATGGCTGTAAACAGGAAGACTAAGCCTTGCCTCCTAAATCAAAACTGAGCACACAATTATTTGGAAAATAGTTGGCTAGCCTGGCTCCCTCTAGACTTCCCTCCCCCACAGCAGGGAGAGAACAACAGACCCCAAGCGCTGTCAAATCCAGCGCAAGAGCCACATTTCGTACAGCTGACGGTCACCAGTGGGGCTGCAGGAGTCAGCTGCTGCCCAACTGACCTTGGCCTGCGTGCTCGCTGCAGTGGCAGTCATTCATCAGGTGGCACCACTCCTAGCTTTCCCAAGGGCTCCTCTATTAAGCAGCAAATACACTTGGAATATTAATCTGTCCCCAGGGGCCCCCAGGCCGGGCAGCCTGACGGGACGCCGCAGCTGATTGTTCAGCCCCATCTGCCGGCTGCGGTGGGCAGCTCTGCTGCCAGCCATGCTCCCCTCCATGCTCCCCCAAGGAGCATCCAGCAGGAGCAAACCTGCCCTGGGCCCATCTCCACCGCAGACTTCCTCCCAGCTGGTCACTGCTAAGGCACACAGCTCCCCGGGGTACAGCTATGCTCTCTCCTATGCTCTCTGTTCAATAAACACAACAAATAAACAAGTGTACCTGCAGTCACCTATTACCCAGATGCAGGAACTAACACAGATCAGAAATTCGGTAGCTACACATTGCCTGAGACCATTTCTTTCTATGACCCATCATGAATCACCGATTTCAAACGGTAATTTTGACTAAGCCCTGCTTCTGCCCTTACAGCTTGGCAAACAAAATTCCCAAATGAGGTATGTTTAAATGGAAGCAACCCTGGAAAAAAATAATGCCAGACTATCCTAAAAGTATCCCCAAATCACAAAATTATCTCAATCTCTCTTTCACTTGACACTGAAGAGACTTCAAAGCATTCATCTGCTAGCACACCTTTTTGGATGCCTAGCCAATTAGGCAACACTTGCACTGCTTACCAGCACCTGAGGGGAGGGACTGACTGCCTCGGGGATTTCTGCTATCAAATTTGGGGAAAAACAGTACCTGGATCCCTGCTTAAATCCTGTAGCAACTCATATGCTCTGTGTGGCTGAGGGTCACATCCTTCATCCACCCAAATACTCTGCAGATGACTAAACTGAAGCGATGCTACCAGGCTGCAACACTTCCCCTCTGCCCAGGGAATGAATCAGGCAGGATTTAGGAGAGGAATGGAGAAAACAGTGTCCAACCTACCTATCCCGGACACACTGTCCCAGGCAATGTTCATGGCCAAGTGGGCCATTTTGGGCCCAACTCCTGGCAGCTGCACCAGCTCCTCCACAGTTCTTGGGATGTCGCCCCCATACTTCTGCTTCAGGATGGCTGTCGTCTGCTTTATGTACTTCACCTTGTTCTGGAAAACCAAGGGGAAAGGCAGAAAATCCGAGTTGCCCTCTAATACAGGGAAAAGAGAAAAACAGCTCAGAAAACAAACCATTCCTGAGCGTATGTTAGATGTGAGGCCACACACTGGAGTTTGCGGAGGGGAGACAGAGGTCTTTGATTTCTCCTTGAAAGCAAAATGCTGAGACCTGATTAGCTCTAACCTCCTCTGCACACTCCAGGCACTGCAGCAAACAACCTCGCTGTGCATACAAATTGCTAAAACTGGCGTAAAATACAGCCTGCAGCTTGACTCCAGGGGAAAGATCGCCACGGGGCAGGGCATGCAGGCTGAATACTGGCTGGGGCTGCGTCTCTCAGGAGCGGGGCTGGTTCATACCCACCTCCTGCCTTCATCACACTCTGTCAGCTCAGCGACTGGCCATGAGTACAGCCTGCAAAGGACACGCCTGCACCCGCCTTTTGCTCTTCTCCTGGGCCTCTGAGCTGTCTCAGCTGCATGGGAGCGGAGGACGGTGGAGGGGGTTCTTCTAGGCACATATCAGGTGCACTCACCCTCCAGAATCCTACAGGGTAAATGATCTGCCCAAGCGTCGCATCATCCATTTGCAAAATACTGTCGACCGTGAGGCCATGCTGCCTCAGACGCAGCATGGCAGCTGACGTCACCTGGTCCTTGGTTTGGCTGGAGAGCATCAGCGACAGCAGAACTTGGTAGCGCATAACCTGGGGAAAAGGAGACAGTGAGACACCCCAAGATCTCTGAGAGGATCTGGACGCCTCTGGGGCTTGGTTCTCCCACCCAGCACCTTCTTCAGTCCAGTGCATAACATGGGCCTACCCTGGTTCAGCCGTATCTGTCTACAAGAGACTGGATGGCTGCAACAGAAATAATCCGTAACCTTTTATTTCTACCACACAACAAAGGGAGAAAAGAAACACCTTTAGTCCAAGCTGTCAGCATGTGTAAAAGGGCAGAGAGCAGCTACTGTCTGCTGGAATCTCACATCCAAAGAAGCCAGTGCTTAGCCAGAAAGGGTCAGACAAAGCTTTTCCTGGTAATGGGATTCTCAGGAGACCCCACAGGACGTAGAAGTACAAACCCCCTACGATTTTTCATGCAACTTCTGCTCTAAAGCAGCTTTTGAAAATCCCATCCCTTTTCCACTAGGCTTCAGTAGGAACTGGGCTCCAGTGAGCTCCTTACAAAACCAAATCTAAAGAATTGGGAATGACAGAGACTGGGAGATGAAGCACAAAACCCCCAAGTTCCTCTGCTGCTGTCATGCAGGGTTTAGCCCAGACTGTTCACCTCCTGTTTTTCAGTTGATTTTTCCCCAGACGCGATTCTGTCCCCACCAGAACAAGGAGGAAGATGCAACTAACCTGGACTGACCCAGGATAACATGGGGTACAATCCTTCCTCCCGCTCTCTTTACCAACAAAGCTTACAAAACCACAGGTGCACCAGGAAAAACCGCTCAGTGCATGGAAGTAGGGCAATCTCTGAGTGTATGGAAATTGTGTGAGGAGCGCTGGTGTGTGCTGAGGGGTTATAACATCCACTTTTTCGTGGAAGCAACAACCCTGCTTCCTTAGGGAAGAAAAGTTATTCCCGTATCGTGCACCATGGTCCCCCTGGCCCTGCAGCTGCACTTGGTGCCAGCCCACACGGCTGCAGAGCATGTGAGGCTGTCTGAATCCAGAGTCAAAACTAACCATTTTCCCCAGGGATCCAAGCCCAAGGCACGATGCCAGCAATAAAGACAGCGTTACATGCGCTGAAGCTGTGCAGCTGCATCTCTGAGACCCCTCCCTCAGAGCCCGGCAGGTCGCCGTGGAGCACACAACTCCTGCTGCTCCACTGAGCCTGCCTGCGGGTTATCTCCACGTTCCC
The DNA here is from genome assembly GCF_000687185.1 of Egretta garzetta. Lineage (NCBI taxonomy): Eukaryota > Metazoa > Chordata > Aves > Pelecaniformes > Ardeidae > Egretta > Egretta garzetta. The sequence goes on from NW_009259977.1 coordinate 2,657,279, forward strand.
ACACCAGCGCTGCGCACAGAGAGTGCGGCCCTGCAGCCCCAGATCCCAGCGCCACACCACGGCCTCGCTCAGCTTTGTTTTTTGTACTGATGCAAATGGCCCCCTTGGAGGGAGGTGTCATTTGGGGCCTTTGATTGTGTTCCCAGGCTTGGGGAGCACAGTGCCATCCCAGCATGGCCCTTCCTTTCAACCAGTATCCCCTTAAAAGTGGACCGCAAGAGGGGAGGAAGCCAGCCTACGCTTCTATGCTGCTCTGAAGAGCATAAAAGCAGCCTGGGAAGTTTTTTCTCAGCTCCCCTTGCCTCTTCTTCGCACTGTTTTTCCTCTGCATTACAGAGCCATCTTGCTGGATACTTTCCTTGGACTCCTACAGAGATTTTTAAGACAAAAGGGACATGCCTTCACACCCTGCCAGAAGACAGCACTGCCACAATACGCTTTCAGTGTTTTCACTCCCAAGTCCAAAATCATCCTAATTTTGCCACAGCTCCTAATCTTGGTTCAGCCTGCTAACTCCTCTGGCAGCAGTTTAAGCACAGGACATGGGCTTTTCACCGCTGTCTTCGCTAGTTGGTGTCTAATGCCCAGCATGGGCTGAATATGAGCAGAGAACATCTAGAAAACACCCACTGCCATTTCACAAGGACTGTCTGAAGCCAATGAGCCCGGTACCAGAGAGGCAGCATCTGCCTCTCCTCCTCTAGCAGGACGAATTGTTTCTCTCACATGCACACTTGTGCAGTAACCTCTTGTGGGACTGATCCCTGCCTAGAGTCCTGACACGCTGTGCATTTTTTTTTTTTATTCTGGAGATATCCAAAACGGAACATATCCAGGGGCAACATGACAACGAGGAAGGCCAGAGGGCTGAGGAAGCGAGGCTATATTTTCATGTGCCTGCCTGATGGAGCAGGGCAGCAGAGCATTGTTACCTGCGGAGGTGCGCTGCTATCATAACACTTCTCCACTCCCATCTCATCAACTGGAGCATCTCTGTTCCTCCTCATTTCCCGGATGCGCTCCAGCTGCTGCCGCCAGTCCCTTGGCTCCCAGCGTGGTCTCTGGGTCTCAGGCATCCCCTGCTCAGCACCATCCCCCTGCCCAGATTCATAGGCGATGGCAATGCTCTTCCTCCTCCTGCTGCGCCTTGGAATGCCGGCTGTGCCGTGGACCTGCCTCACTGCAAGAGATGGGAGAGAGATTTTGAGGCCTGAGGCCAGGGGAAAGAAGCCTTGGTCAGAGCCAGCGTCAGCCCCACGTGCTGGCAGCCACCCAGGGGGACCCTGATGAAGGCTGAGCTCATCTCCCCCATCGTCCCAACCCAGCAGCAACTCCTCACATCCACCCGGCCCTAACTGGAGCCTGCCGTGGGGTGAGGAATGACTGGGAATGACCTGGGAAACAGGTGACAATAGCTAGGGACACATCTCAGGCTAGGGGGCACGTGTCCCAAACACGCAGGAGGCTGCCGAAGGACAGGATGCA
>NW_009259977.1:2659475-2683716 GCF_000687185.1 Egretta garzetta
CAGTGGTGTTGGGCTGGGGGCCGCCGTGTCCCCCCCGGTGATGCTGGGCTGGGGGCCGCCGTGTCCCCCACGGTGGTGTTAGGCTGGGGTGCTGGGACAAGGTCTGTGGCGTGTCCCTGGGGAGCACAAGTGATTGCTGTGGCATGTGCCCAGGGTGTGGGGCACGCTGTGGCATGTCTGTGGGGGCATGGGGCATAGCTGAGGCGGGGGGCTGCCAGGTTTGTGAGGGAACCTGTGCTGAGGGCAGGGTGCTAGGGTTCCACCAGCATGCCCGGAGTGGGTGTCCTGCTCCGAGGCGGGTGTGGGGGTCCCCAAGGGAGACCCATCAAAAAGTGTGCTTGTGTGTGTTTATACTTCAAAAACCAGCTTAGCGTTTTGAAAATGGTGGTTGCTCTGTGCAGGCTGTGGTGGTACTGGGCATTTGAAGCTCCCAGAAAATGGTAACCCTGAGCTCCCCATTCCTTGGGTAGCTGCAGGGTTAGGGTGCTGAAGGCAGGGGCGGCGCAGCTCCTCATGTGTGTGGGCTCCTCGCTGCTTTGTCCTCAGTGTTGGGCTTCTCCCTTGTTTGAAATGGCTTGAGACGCCAGAGCTGTTTGTAAAAGCCACATTTTGATGGCTGTTGCTGTTTTTTTCCTGCTTAAATATTCCCCTTGGGCCTCTCTTAACAGAAATCCCATTCTGTATTTGCAGGGGCTCGGTGCTGCTTGCTTGTCAGCAATGGCAAAGCCTCAGAGCAAGGATTCGGGACTGAAGGAGAAGTTCAGGAATCTCCTGGGGCTGGGAACATCCCGGGGAAGTTCAAAGTCATCGGAGGGCAAGCAAACAGAGTTTATCATCACTGCGGAAATACTCAAGGTATGAGAACTGACTGTAGTAAAGGTGGGGATAGTGCCTGGATTACCTGAGCTGAGAGGATCATCGGAAGGAGGGCTTGTTCATTCTCCTTTCTGTTTTGCCATTCGCTTCCTCTCCGATCGTGCCTTTTTACCTTATCTCTCAATTCACTCTCTAGTGAAATGGATGTAAAACTCGCCTACTTTGAAGTTACAGCATTTCAGTTATTGAGTGTTTGAATACATTTGAGATATTTGATAGGATGGTATTGTCTTCTGTCAGGTTACAGAAAGTATGTTGCTCTTTTTTTATAGCCCAGCTTGATGAAGTTTACGTGGTGGCAGCTAGCCTTACGGTTTTGTGAAAATGAAAAAAAAAAATCCAGTAATTGGTACAGCAAGTCTGTAAGCAGGATAGTTGGCACACAGGGAGGAAAACACATGAAAGGGAGAAGGAGACCAGAATCCCTTCCCCATCTGTGCCAGAGCAGCCAAGCTCTTACCTGCTGGAAGGCTGGGGAGCTGGACTTAATGTCCCTCCTTTCTCTGCCCTTCTCCTGTGAACTGAGTGAGCGCCACAGGCAGTGAGTTACCAACTTTTCTGAAGAAAATGAGATGTTCTGACTTGGACGTGAAAAGCTGCTTGGTTCCAGTCCTGTGAAAGTTCTAGTTTTGACAAATCATTTGCTAATGGAAAAAAGTTTTTTCAAAAATTCCTGAAGAGCTCCAGTGATGGTTAGATCACTTTGGTCAAATGTGTATTTTTCAGTGGTTCATGATCCCCTTTGAGAAATGGATAACTGATTTTGGTAAGGTAAACTGTTAGCTTATTTCTACCTTTCTTTCCAGGAACTGAGCATAGAATGTGGATTAAGTAATAGGATACGAGCAATCAGTCAAATTTGTGAAGTGGCGAAAACAAAAAAAATTGAAGAGGTAAGTTTCAAAGTGTTCTGTGAATATTGGAAGGATGCAAATTTAAGTGACAGCTCTTAACCTGTCGTAAGAGGCTCCTGTAGTTTGGACTGCCTTTGAAAATTGGTAATCCCAGAAGCTGTTTTGTGCTGTCCAAACGTGTAAAAGGGTGGCTCACATGCCAAGGAAATTAGTCCTGCCTGAGCTACCAGCTGTGGAGCAGAGAGGACATAGCTGATGGGCTTCCTGAACTGAGTGGAAGGAGAGTGCTGCAAATATGCAGGCCTGTTCAGGACGGTTCGCGGGAGAGGTGTTTGCTAGCTCCTTCTGTTTTGTTAATAAGCAACCTCATACTGGTTTTAAACTCATCTTGTACTTGGGTGAAGGGCTCTGCACAAATGTTCACACTGAAGTAAGTGTGTGAATGAAGAACTTCAGTTACCAGGGTGCAAGTTATTGCGTAGGACGGGATTTGGTGTGTCTCATGTGGTTCATGTGAGCTTGTAACTGGGCAGGTGAGGCTGTCCCTCAGAAAAGAGAGCTCCAGACATGAAATTCCTGGAGGTCTTGTACATTAACTTGCCATAATTACTGACCTACTGGGTAAAGATCCCAGAAGCTTAACTTCCTTACTACTGCCTGTCTCCTGTGTTTGTTTTCAGCATGCAGTGGAAGCAATATGGAAGGTGGTAGCGGATATGCTCCAGCCAGAGCGCCCCATCGAAGCCAGACATGCTGTTCTTCATTTGCTAAAGTCAATCGTTCAAGGACAGGTGAAACCAAACAAACGGTAGAAGAAACACTACACTTAAACTAGGGTTTGTGGAGAGATGAACGTGAAAAATGTTGGGTGGCTCTTCTCTACAACTTTCCATGTTTCTTATTTTGGTTGTGCCTAGTAAATGGGAAGAGGAAGCATTTAAATTTAAGTCTTTGTTTGACCTCATAGCCGAGCTTTTCATACAAGCCATAGAAAACTTTTCTGGTTTGGGGCAATGTTCTAGAAAAAGAGGAAATACTTTTGGTCAAATTCAGCATAGTACAGCAAAATTTATATGGTCTTTGCCCAGACGTATTAGTCCTAGTCTGCAGCTGGTTTTGATGTGTCAGCATGTCAAGTATGCAAGAAGTTCTCTATGAGATACTTTTCTAGCCTGGCCAAGTTAAGCATACTATGAATTCTTCGGATTTTGCAATGTGCTGTGCAAACGTAAGACTGTATCAGACCAAAGTCCTGGTTTTCAGTATTCTGAAACAGCAGGGGTAGATGCTTACAAAAAGAACAGGCATTGATTCTGCTTTGTTGTCTTGGGTTTTTTTTTTAAAATGTGCTGCTGGCAGGGCTGTCAGTTGCAGTTTCTGTGGATTACCTTGTGTGTTGGATGCTGTCTGGGTGTTGCTGGACACAATGCCTCCAGCCCTGAGCCAAAATAACAGAGTGAAAACACCTGAGCCATTGTCAGTGGCCAGTACAGGTTGAGAGGTGTTTTCAGGAGACTTTCATAGCCTGTAGAAAAAGAAAATAATTTCAAGGATGAAGATTACTGTTACAGACCTTGATAAAGTCCAGGCCTTAACTGTCTTTTTTCACTAGTGACACTGTTATTCCCCTCCCCTCCTCTTTTTTTTTTTTTAAGGGTGAGAGATTAGGGATCCTCAGAGCACATTTTTTTAAAGTTATTAAGGACTATCCCTCCAATGAAGACTTGCATGAACGACTTGAAGTGTTCAAGGCTCTAACAGAGAATGGACGATACATCACCTACTTAGAAGAAGAGTTAGGTGGGTATTGTCTCTGCCCCTCTTCAGTTTGGTGGGAATAAGTCAAGGGACAGGCATTTAGTGATATAAGAAGGCAGCGATAACACTTCTGGGTAGAAAGCATATTGTGACGGTTTGTTTTCATTCTTTAGCTGACTTTGTACTACAGTGGATGGATGTTGGTTTGTCTTCTGAGTTCCTTCTGGTTTTAGTGAACCTGGTGAAATTCAATAGCTGCTATCTGGAAGACTATGTTGCTGACATGGTCCAGTAAGTTGGATTTTTTTAACTCCTACATGCTTACTCTTGGTAAATTACAGTAGAAAGTTGCACATCAATGTACAGATAAGTGGAATCTTTTTCATCCTATCTGGATCTGTTTCATTCCAGGTCATACCCAACATTTCTGACATATATTAGATTTTCAGTTCTTACAATGTGCAGATTTGTTTTAGTTTAACTGCATGTGCTTTCCCCGTTTCATGTGATGGACCTGATTGCATTGCTTAGTCTCACAAAGGGTCTCTGCTGTTGTATGAGTGTAGGCATAGTGAGTTGCACCTAAATGCATCAAGCTGGGTGGGAGTGTGGATCTGCTAGAGGGGAGGAGGGCTCTGCAGCGGGACCTGGACAGGCTGGATCCATGGGCCGAGGCCAACTGTATGAGATTCAACAAGGCCAAGTGCCGTGTTGCACTTGGTCACAATAACCCCACGCAACGCTACAGGCATGGGGAAGAGTGGCTGGAAAGCTGCCCAGCAGAAAAGGACCTGGGGGTACTGGTTGACAGGCGGCTGAATATGAGCCAGCAGTGTGCCCAGGTGGCCAAGAAGGCCAATGGCATCCTGGCTTGTATCAGGACTGGTGTGGCCAGCAGGAACAGGGAAGTGATCATGCCCCTGTACTCTGCACTGGTGAGGCTGCACCTCGAATACTGTGTTCAGTTTTGGGCCCCTCACTACAAGAAAAACATTGCGTTGCTGGAGCATGTCCAGAGGAGAGCAACAAAGCTGGTGAGGGGTCTGGAGCAGAAGTCTTACGAGGAGCGGCTGGGGTCTCTTCTCCCTGGTAACGGGTGATAGGACAAGGGGAAATGGCCTCAAGTTGTGCCAGGGCAGGTTTAGATTGGACATTGGGAAAAATTTTTTTCCCGCAAGGGCTGTCAAGCCCTGGAACGGGTTGCCCAGGGCAGGGGTTGAGTCCCCACCCCTGGGGGTATTTAAAAGCCGGGCAGCCGAGGTGCTTAGGGCCAGGATTTAGTGGTGGGATGGAGGGGTTAAGGGAACGGTTGGACTTGATGATCTTAAAGGGCTTTTCCAACCTAAATGATTCTATGATTTTATGATTCTAAGTGCAACTTTAACTTTATAAAAGAGGTTGTAGTGTTCGGTGTCTCTAGGAGTGTTATCAACAATGCCACAGTAAGGGGAATGATGAGTAAAATAACATGCCAGTTTACTTGTCTGTTTTGGCTCTTTGTAATTTGCCTAAAATCATATTAAGCAAACATTTATAATTAAATGTTCTTTCCTAACAGCAAGATATGCCTCTTGTGCATTCAGACTTCGTCATCTGTGGACATAGAGGTCAGTAATTTGGTTCTCTCTTAGTACTTCAGAGTTCTTTGAAATTCTTTGAAACTGTAACTTCTACAAAGTGGAATCATCAGACTCTCAGTTTATTCTCATGTTACAAGAGAGCTAATACAATGTTATGAAGTATTTGTAAGCCATTGGATTTCGTACACCAATAACCATTTTATTCTAAAACAAACAGAGCATTGATAAATTTGATAAATGAATGAATTTTTCATCAGTGCTTTTTAACGGTTTACTTTTCATCTTGCAATTATTTAAAAAAAAAAAAAAAAGGCATATCTGTATCCCTTTTGACTTCCTGAAGATTTCCTGGTCTGCCAGGTTAGGATTTGACCTGCCTGATTCCTAGAGAAGTGTATAACCATTTTATCTTTCCCAAAGATTTCCTTGCAAGTCCTGGATGCAGTTGTTTGCTATAACTGTCTGCCATCAGAGAACCTGCCAGTATTTATCATCACTCTGTGCCGTACCATCAACGTGAAGGAGCTCTGCGAGCCATGCTGGAAGGTCAGAACCTTCTCGTAGTTTTTTTTTTTTTTAATGAGTTTACTCTTTTGGCCTCAAAGATGAATTGTCAGATGTGCCTGTTCCCATTTGCCGTAAATTTCAGTTTGCTTTTCAGAGGAAATTAATAATTTTTTCAAGTGTTAAGGGATCAGCACATTGTTAGTGTAAGTCCTGTCATGTCCCTGGAATTTACCCATAGTTTCCTCTCTGCAGATGTGACAGGCTGCCTTTTCTCTAGTGGCATGGAAATGGCCAGACACATTTACTTACCATAAGTGGGCGTGATCGACCAGCTAACTCCATATTTAGGCTAATGAGTGTTTTAACAATTGGGTATTTAAGTGTTCTCATTGAATTTGCAGCTTATGCGCAACCTTTTGGGAACTCATTTGGGACACAGTGCCATCTACAACATGTGCAGGATCATGGAAGACAGGTAAAGAAGGTGTATCTAACAAACCCCATGGAATTTAGTAGAGGTCCTGTTGAGATAGATAGGGGGTCACTGACCTCAGTAGAACAAGCTGGAGGTTCTGGTGCTTAGAAATTCATTTCCTTCCTTGTTACGCTGCTGAAGTACTCACTTTTTGGCTTTTCTGAATTTAATTTTCCTTTGTTTAAACTTGTACTAAATTATTTTCTGCTTTTAATGTTTGTGAATTGCTGCGCAAGGCTCTGGTGTGTAACAGCTGGGAATTTCTCTTGTGACAGTGTATATTCCTATTGACTCTTGTATGCTAAAATAATTGTAACGTGGTCTAAGACTTTCCTTCCATTTATTCTTAGAGCTTACATGGCGGATGCAGCGCTGCTGAGAGGAGCTGTATTCTTTGTTGGGATGGCTCTGTGGGGTGCTCATCGCCTCAGTTCTCTCAAGAATTCCCCAACTTCAGTGCTGCCTTCGTTCCTCAAGGTAGGAAGGGATGCTGGAGGAACTTTTTAATCAGGTATCCGTCTGGACCTGTACAAATTTAGAACAAAAATGTGGTCCCCTAGACCAGAAAGATCTTTGTATGCCTGAAAGATGAGAGGCAGCAGTTGGGTATGGGGTGAAGTGTGGGGAAACAGTAAAACAACAGAGGATTTAAGTCTGAAACTGAGGCCTCCTTCTGGAATATCTTTGTTGGCCAGAAAACCAAGTCTGAATTCTTTTTATCAAATATCTACATTACAAGTACTTTAGCTTAAAAAATAAAAACACAGCAAAAACTTTCACTCCTTTCAATGTATGGTACAAAAAATGAGGGGCAGCATCTTGAGGGACAGCCTCAGAGCTCTCTTAAAATCTTCTCATCCAGGTGCATCAAGCAGGAATTACTAGCTCTAACCTCATGTGTCTGCTCTGTAAGATGGGACTGTATTTGACACCTGACCTACAGCTGTTTGCAGAGTCTATAACTGCACTTTATAAAATGGTTCTTTACTTTGCGCTTTGTGTGTGTAGACTTGAGTATACTGATCTCAGACCTTCAGGCTGAGTTCCTAATTAGTAAGGTGTGTATCATTTGAATTTAAGAGGGTTTCTGATCACCGCTTTCCAACTGTTAACTGACTGAAATGCTTTGTGTTCCAGGCCATGACATGTCCCAATGCAGTTGTATCTTATGAGATAGTTCTGTCCATAACACGTCTAATAAAGAAGTATGGGAAGGAGCTGCAAGCTGTAACATGGGATATCCTTTTGGACATCATGGAGCGATTGCTGCAACAGCTGCAGGTAAGTGTTGAGCCTGTCTTGATGTGCTTCCAATCAAAAGACCTTGCCATAAACATGTTCGCAAATTGATCTCCTGTTTGTACACTCTACTGAACTTTGAAGCTGAACGAAAGTTTGGCCAAATTCTCAGTGCTGTGCTTCTCAACTGAGTTTTCTGTTTGCATTTAGACTTTCTGGTAAGGTAGAAGTCTTTTATAGGAATGTTTTGTCTCCATTTCAGAGTCTGGAGAGCCAAGAACTTAAGTCCATTGTACATGATCTTTTGACTACAGTAGAAGAACTCTGTGACCAGAATGAATTCCATGGCTCTGAAGAGAGATTTTTTGAGCTGGTGGAAAGATGTGCTGATCAGAGACCAGTAAGACTTTACTTATTACTGTCTCCCTTTGTTGCCATTTGAATCCATTTTGTTACTCAGTACAGTGTAAAGTTGGGAGTCCTAAAATAGCAAGTGGTCAGAAAATCACAGCAAGGACTTAGTTGATCCTTATTCTGGGATGGGGGTTGCAGGGATGGATATATTGTATTTGCTTATATACTAAAAAAAAAATAATTCTTGATCTTTCCATGAAAGGAATCTTCTGTATTAAACTTGATAACATACAGAGCTCAGTCCATTCATCCTGCCAAAGATGGCTGGATTCACAATCTGCAGACGTTAATGGAGAGATTCTTCAGGTATGAAATCATAACTCTGTGAATACAAGGCACTTTCAAATGCTTCTTGCCACATTTTCATGTTAGATAATTTTATCTTTTGAAGTTCTAAGGTTAGTAAATGACTGCTAAGAAGAATGGTAGTTCCAGGGCACAGTACATGACAGGATTTTGTTTAACGGAAGGAAAACTTTCCATTGAGTTATTTATGCTGGGTTTTTTTTCTTTATTTCCATTGGATGATGCTGTTCCAATTAGCTTAGACAGTTATGTGTTCAACCTCACAGCACTTTGTAGTGCTGACACCAAAAAAGGCTGTTTGGTCAAGCATCAGGATTCCATATGGTTATCCGGTATTAAAGTTATCTGGTTTTGAATTGGTACTCCTAAAAGTATTCTTGTGCTCTGAAATATCAACATACAGCAGTAACGAACTTCTGTCTCATCTGTGAAATGCTGCCAAAGAGCAGCTCCTCCTTGGTGCCATATGTTTGGTTTTAAATTTGCTCACCAGAGCATTTGTTCTTCTGACATGTGCTTCCTAGTTTGGATTGGAAATGGGAAAGCTACAGTTACAGGTCTCCAGAAGTAGTAAAAGCTGAATGGGGATTCCAGTTTCCAATTGTTCTTGAATCTGATTTTGTATGCAGAGACATTAACTGAAGGCTTAGCTGATCTCTAATAGTTATTGTTGTAACTCTTTAAGAAGTTTCTTAGTTTACTTTAGTTTTACTTTCTTTTTCTCCTCTCCCCCCTTCCCTAAATATCAGCAACTTTATTTTATTCATCTTGAATTTGCTCTTCCCATTTTAGGAACGAAAGCCGTAGTGCTGTTCGTATTAAAGTTCTGGATGTCTTGTCCTTTGTCCTGAGTATTAACAGACAGTTCTATGAGGTGCGTGTTTATCTATTTCTGGTGTTCACCTGTGGGATCTTAAGTGGGTTGGAAAGGCTTTGGTGAGGCATATTTTATGGTGTGCTTCAGGTTGTCTCTGCCACTGGGGAATGCACAGAACTGTGCTTTAAATGTTGCACACAATAGATGTGTTTCTTTAGGATGCTTGTAGGGGGACTTGCCTTTTAATTGTCCTTAGTTGGATACAGGTATGTGCAACTTGCAGTGGGAGCTGCTGCGTTTTGAGGACATACCTGATGGGGTATTTGCTTCCCTCTTTTGAAGGTCATTAATTCCATATGCATTTTGTTTTGGAAGAAAGAAAAGTCAATGTGAGATGCAGAGTTTATTTAAAAGCTTTGTAAAAAGATGAGATCTGGCCATCATCTGGAGTGAGAAGATTGGCTTGTCTTGGTGCTTGCAGTTTAATTGCAATCCAAGATGGAAGCTGTCTGAGAGAGGAGTTACAGAAGAGCTCTGGGGGTGTCTTCAGCTCCTTGGAATGTACCCAAAGTGTCAGAGGACAGGAAGGGGCAGAGGTGCTTCTTAGATTCCTTCAAGATTTGTGGAAACAGGATGCTGTTGCACATTTCCTCTCTCAAAAAAACCAAGCCCTAAAAATCCCTTGTCAACAATCTGTTTGAGCCTGGACTATCAAGTCAGTAGGATAGGTGAAAACCAAAGCATTGAATCCAAGTTCAACAGAAGTCATAAATATTTGGAGGGATGGCATACAGAAATACTTAATTGGATGGAAGAGGAAAGATCAAGGAACCAAATAGTTAGTTAAGGAACAAGCCTGATATCAGAACATTAGTGTTCTTTTGTTTGTAATTATTTCTCTTTAACCTGCTGATTGAACAACTGGCAGCAAAAGGTCAGGTCTTATTAAGGTCTGTCCCCTTGCAGGAAGAGCTGATAAACTTGGTTGTGATCTCTCAGCTGGCTCACATCCCAGAGGATAAAGACCATCAAGTCCGAAAACTGGCCACTCAGCTACTCGTAGACCTGGCTGAAGGCTGCAACACGCATCACTTTAACAGCTTGCTTGATATCATAGAAAAGGTGAGGCAGAGTTAGCTGAGGAGGCTAACCCATGGCTGTTATCACTTGCGTGGTTCAGTAGGCTCTTGTAAAATTGCTGGGGTTTGGAGGGTGCAAGCCTGAAGTGCAGAGCAGAAGGGAGCTTTAGAAACCTTATCAATGGACATCTGAGCTACCCGACAGGGCTTGCAGAATTTCCTGCAAGGATGACTTGCTGTTGACCTTCCAGGATGGAAATAAAGAAAATGTCTGTTGCAGATTTAAGCCATGTATTGCTTTTCTTTTTAAAAGGTGGCTGCACATTCTCTCTCATCTCCTTCTGAACTGGAGGAGAGGGACTTGCTATCGTATTCAGCTTCTTTGGAAGATGTCAAGACAGCAGTTCTTGGACTCCTGATAATTCTTCAGGTAAATGCTGCAGAGCATTAAACGTGTCGTCTTCAGACTAGTCTTCTGCTGGACTTTGCTTTTTAGATAACTGTTCTCATGCTATTAAATACTCCAATTTTTGTCCACCTAATATTTTAACTCTTGTTTTGGTCACTCCTTTTGCTTTTGGGTACTGTATGACTGTTTGCTAAATGTTTTATTTTCTTAATTTCTGTTGTACAGTGAATATGAGCACATTTTCGTGTGTGGAGGGCAGATGTGTCATAAACTAGCAGAAGGGGAGTGGTTCATAACCTTGAATAGATCCATTGTGTTTGGGCAGAGTGTCCTGAGATATGGTTAAGCAGTTGCTGAGAGCTGGTTGTTCCAACCACTGCCCTTCTGGAGCCAAGCAGAGTTGCTCTGGAGCCTTTGCAGAGGTTCTGTCCACAGCCATCTGTTCCTCTTGCTTTCAGGAGAAAGTTTTTACTGTGTTTTTCTTGAAAACAGATCTTGAAATCAGTGCAGATACACATTTCTGAAGAACAAGCATCAGCCTGCCTTTTGATTTGTGTTTCTGTTCCTCTGTAGACTAAACTCTACAGCCTACCCTCCAGCCATGCAATGCGGGTGTATGAGATGCTGATTCAGCACGTCCAGCGCCATTATATATATGCATACAGCCTTGCTGTTGCTAGCAGCATCAGATTGCAGGTATGAGCAGTAACTGATGCTTTCAGGTTGAGAGTTGCATGCTGTCTTTGGGATTCTTGGGTGGCGGGCGCAGAATGTATGCTCTAGAGCTTGCCAGAGTAGAGTTAAATGTTTCTTGGCTAATAGGAGTATGTATATGTAGTGTAACACCAGAACGGATGCCTCCTGCAGAACTAGCCACAGCATCTATTAAAAATCCCTTTATACTTGGAAAAGTGTCACATGGGGTGGGAGAGTATTTCACTAGCTTGGATTTTGAGTGATTCTAGTATCTTCTCTATTACAGGTATTTGATTTGCTGCTGATGCTTCGAGCTGACTCCCTCCACCGTCTTGGCCTTTCCAACAAGGATGGAGCAGTGAGGTTCAGCCCTTACTGTCTATGTGATTTTGTGTAAGTTTCTTATTGCATTAAGCCAAAGCTGTTTTCCAAACTATTTGGTATTTTTGCATGAGCTTAATGGTCCATCAGTAGTGATCAGCAGTTTTTCTAAATCTTCCAAATCATGATCAATCAGCTGCTAGAAAAGTCTATAGTTACAGCCTAGGATTGTGTCAACTAATAACTCATTGGTGAATTGTTCTTACAAATCATAGAATAGTTTAGGTTGGAAAAGCCCTTTAAGACCATCAAGCCCAACCGTTCCCCTAATCCTGCCATGCTACCACTAAACCCTGGCCCTAAGCACCTCAGCTGCCCGGCTTTTAAATCCCCCCAGGGATGGGGACTCGACCCCTGCCCTGGGCAGCCCCTTCCAGTGCTTGACAACCCTTTTGGGGAAGGAATTTTTCCTGATGTCCAACCTAAACCTGCCCTGGCACAACTTGAGGCCGTTTCCCCTCATCCGATCGCCCATTCCCTGGGAGCAGAGCCCGATTTCCCACCCGGCTCCCCCCTCCTGTCAGGCAGTTGTACAAGGCGATAAGGTCTCCCCTCAGCCTCCTGTTCTCCAGGCTGAACACCCCCAGCTCCCCTAGCCGTTCCCCATCAGCCTTGGGCTCCAGACCCCTCACCAGCTTTGTTGCTCTCCTCTGCTCTCTTACCTACAGAGCTCTCAATCTCAGACATGAAGTTTCTGTTCCTGCTTACAAAACTTAACAAAAATATTGTCAATTTCCTGTCTGAAACCATTTGATTCAATGATTTGTACGAATTTGGGTATTTTTAATTTTATAGCTTGGTCTGAAGTTCTTTGTATAACTTGCCTCAAAAGATATCTTTCTAAATTTGCTAGGAGCCAGCATAGAAAAATCCTTAACCTGACCAAACCGACTCATTGCTGTTCATCTACTGGGCAATCCTGTGGGTTTTTAGTTGAAAATGCAATTTATATTGTTGGTTGGTCATTAAACTGGCTACCAAATAGGGTAGCGCTGTAGGTCACACGAATAGGTGTTGCTGATCTTGATTTTACATTGCGTGTATTTTTCTCCCTTTCCATGTTGTAGAGAAGCAGAGAAGAGGGCTGCTGAGAAAAAGCCTACTGGTACGCTCTCTCCACCTTCAGGAAGTCCCAGTGTGCCTTCCCAGAATGCCACCATTCGTATAGGGCATCTGCCGTATTCGATGGTGTTTGGCGTCCTTCTGCAGTGTTTGAAGCAAGTACGCCCGCTCCTAATGACAGTTGTCATCTTCATGTGAAATATGTCAACTTAAACCAGCTGGCCAGAGAATTCTATCCCGGAGTACCTAAATAATGTCTGAAAAGAAATATGTAAATGCTCCTTCTTGGGCAGAATTTGTGTGTAATTGTGCAGCTTTACAACCACCAGTGGGAGCACAGGTTCAGCTCTTCAGAAACTAAGCAAAGCTTTAATTTCGCTCTGCTTCAGGGCAGACAAGGACAAAAAATGTATTTGTTAAACTAAGATCAAATAAGTCATCGTGTTTCTGAAAGCGCATTTGAAACTAAAAGAAACCCTCCTACTGCAAGTTTTTGAAGTATTTTGAGAATTGATAAATGTTTCAGTCACTAATAAACTGTAAATATAAATTGCTCATTAGCATTGCATTGGACATATGTGCTGAGGGGTTGTCTTGCTCTGGAAGTTAATTTGTGCTAGTGGTTGGGAGGCTTGAATTCTGGCTCCGTCTTTTTCAGCTCAGTCAGATCTGGATACGAGTTGTCTTCCAGTTTGCGGTCACTCATGACAGCTAAATGCCTCTTCTTTTTATGTAGCTACCATGACAAGACATACATCTGCCTAGGAAATGGCATATAGTCTGAAATTTGATTGGTCTTACTTTTAAACTGAACTGAAATTGTACAAAAATTTTCCACCCAATTTTTTTCTTTCTTTCCAGGAGACAGACTGGAAGGTGTTGAAGTTGGTCCTCAACAAATTACCTGAATCCCTCCGCTATAAAGTGCTATTTTTAACCTCTCCTTGTAACATAGACCTCCTGGCCTCTGCACTGAGCTACATGGTAATGCCATGCACCCTACTGATGTATAATCACCAGGTCCTTAGTTTGCTTGAGAGCTAGTTGGTTGTGTTTTTTCAGAGGGGCTTTTTTTTTTTTCAGTCTAATATTTTGAAGGTTAGCATGCTGCTTCTCAATCCTTACCTTCCCTTTTTGTGACACTTTGTGTCATGTGTCATTTATCAGCTCACAGACAAAAAGACTACTGACAGGCTCCATGGTACCCCAGAAGGCTTTTCCCGCACTGATTTGCACCTGGCTGTAGTTCCAGTACTGACGGCGTTAATATCTTACCATAATTATCTGGACAAAGCTAAACAGGTATGGGGAAAGTAAGAGGGTATAGGGGGGATGGGGCCTGAGCCTGTATAGTGGAGCATTTTCTCATACTAGCAGATTAGCAGACTTAAGTGCAAGGTAATGCTGCCCTTTTCTGTTACAAAAAGCTGCATCTGCTGTAGCTGGGGTGGGGTCAAGGGTGAAAAAATACTTTGCTAACTTTGTGCAGCAGTAACTATCCGGTCAGTTGGATTCGGTGTTCTCCATCCGTCCATGTTGCACCTTGGGAGGTTGCTGAGTGACTTTACCCTCTGCTGGAAGACCCTGATAAACATAAAAATTCTGTTCAATCAGAAACTTAAATATTGATTTCTAAAATGTCTACTTGATTAAAGTCCAATCTGAAGATTTTGGCCTAGAATAAATGCAACATTATTCTGTGTTAGTGCATTTTGGAAAAGAATTCCTGTGCATCATACAGGCCTTGCAGTAGCGATACCATGCAAGCCCTTCTGAAATGCTAACTGAAGTCAGGAGATGGTACCTCCGAGGTTTTCTCTTTCCTTATATTATGACTTTTTTTTTTTTTTTTCTTTTTTACTCTTCTAGCGTGAAATAGTGTATTGCCTGGAACACGGTCTTATTTATCGCTGTGCGAACCAGTGCGTTGTGGCACTCTCTGTCTGTAGTGTCGAGATGCCCGACATCATCATAAAGGCACTTCCTGTCTTAATAGTCAAATTAACCCACATTTCTGCTACAGCCAATATGGCAATCCCTCTCTTAGAATTTCTCTCAAGTAAGTTGTAAAGTTCTTCTACTTTTGTTCTTCTATAGTTGTGAATATTGTTTGCACTGAATATGATTTTGTTACTCAAATGGAATGCGTTGTAACAGGGTTTTGGTTTGTACCATCTCAGGATAGAAACGTTTGATCATCTCTTGTTTGTTACTGGTTTTCTATGTAAAGCTCTTGCACACAGTGAAGAAACAGACGTGCTTTGTGTAGTGCAGCCCTACAGTGACAGGAAACACAAAGCTGCTTTCTCCACCTTGCTGCTTATAACTTAAATAGCATGAAACTACACCATGACATTAACTTCCATGTCACCTGATGATTTAGAAGAAGCAAAACAATTGAAATGCAACTGAATTGTGATATTGAAGAGTTTTTGTTCAGACCTCACCTGTGTTTGGTTTTCTTCTTGAACTGTTCTAGCTCTAGCAAGGCTGCCTCACCTCTACAGGAACTTCGCGGCAGAGCAGTATGCCAGTGTCTTTGCCATCTCCCTACCGTACACAAACCCTTCCAAGTAAGTTCATAGCAGATGTGCTGCTTCATCTGTAAAACAAAGAGAATGAGACATGCTTTTTTGTCATACTTAGGTCAGAGTTATTTATGGGATATTGCTCATTCTGGTATCACCAGGCTTTTTCTAAAGAATGGACTTACTCATCTTGGACAAAATATCTGTTTTTCTTGACCAGAACTTTTGAGGTTTTCCTTATACTTAGAGTAGGTAAAGGAACAGTTCTGTTTCTCAGATTGAAAAGTCCTTCTGTTCAGTTCTGGAATGGCATCATAATGCAGCACTAAACTCTGTAGAGATCTTTCTGCTGTTTTAGGTTTAACCAGTACATCGTTTGCCTGGCTCATCACGTGATAGCTATGTGGTTCATTCGGTGTCGCCTTCCCTTCCGAAAGGACTTTGTCCCCTATATTACAAAGGTAATGGACACTACTGAATCAAACAGTATGTAGTAAAAATGACAGCTTAAAAACTGTTTTGAGACGTTTGAAGGCTCTGTTTGAAGCTAGACACGTTCTCTTTTTCTTGTCAGTGTCTTTCTCAAAACTGACTGTGAGATTGCAGTCTTTCAGCTGCACGTCCTAGCCATTGGAACTGTTACCTATTTGTCTCAATTGGCAGGGTTTGCGCTCGAATGTCCTCCTTTCCTTTGATGACACGCCTGAGAAGGACAGCTTCAGGGCTCGCAGTACAAGCCTGAACGAGAGGCCAAAAAGGTAAATTGTATTTGAATCCAGCAGGGTTTTTGTGTTCCCTGTTGTAGCACTCACGCCCTTCCCTGTGTTTTTCTGAAGGAGGCTGGGTCTAGTTATCCAAAATCTGACAGTGCATTTAAGCAAGCAAAGTAAACCTCTTTAGGTCAGGGGATGGATAAAAGACAAACTTAGGGTGATAAGAAGCTGGAATCAAACCAAGCTGACAGTCTCATAGTACATACGAGGGCATCACTGGCTGTTCTGTAAGCCTTTGCAGTAAGGTGTGGGGCTTTTTGTTGTTAATTTTTGAAAATCAGCAGTTCCTTCATGTTGATGTGTGTCAGTGCAACGCTATCAGAAGTAATAGAAGAAGGGTAATACCAGAAGTAATAGAATACCGTGTTCATTTTGGTAGTGTTAGCTCCTTTTGATAATTGATCTGTAACAACTATTTAAATGATTGCCAGAGAAATTGTTGTGATTAGCAACCTGTATAAATTGAGAGTACCAGTGCTGTGTTTTTCCATGGTGTTATCTGTCAAGTCAGTGTAGACTGGGTGGCAGAGAGCTGCCTTCTGTGTATCTGGATGGCCTGATCCTTTTTTTTTTGAATTTTGAAGCCATTATGTCAGTTTTAAGCAAAGCCTCATGTCTTTAGAAGTCAGAACGTATCTTGCCCACAGTCTATGAAAATAACGTTTGCTGGCATAGGAGAATATTACCTAAATTGGTTCACTTAACTTGCTTCAGTGTTAATGTGCAGTAAGGATACAGTGGCATTTGAACCCTGGGGAAAGTGCCTCTACTTTAACTGCAAGGCTCAGCGAGTATCTTGCAATGAAGAAACACCATCCCTGCCCTAATGCTATAGCTGTAAACCTTGTTTTGTGTTTCATCTCTCCCATCTCCTCCTCCTTCATTCAGAAACTTAGAAGAGAAGCCTTTTGACACTCGTCTCTCAAATTAGAATTTCAACTAATCTTTTTTTCCAAAAACCTGTTAAATTCTCCCAGGTTGGAATACTACTGTATCTAAAGGCTTTTGCTAATGCTTCTGGATCACTTTCCACAGAAATTTCTGCTAAGGAGTGTGGGCTGTAGTCAGGCAGCAACCCGAAACACCAGAATGGCAGGATGCTGCTGCCTCTGAGTGAGTCTGACCTTGGATTCTGGCTAAAGGAGAGCGGAAATAGCTTCAAGCGGATATCTGTTTCCTTGCTTGAAAAGCTTGTGTCCTTGGTTTTCACTCCTTAAGCCCGAAGAATAAGCATTGCTGTGCCCTAGCTGAGGTGCTTGGTGTTGTGAGAGATCAAGATCCCGATCGTTCCCAAGGTTGCTGAATGGCATGATGTTGGTGTAGGTGATTATCTCAGTGTATGGGTCTGTGCTCTCTGCAGTCACATCTCCGGTTGTGGCCAAAAGTGATCTGCCAGAGGTTGTTGGGAGAAAGAGGACGAATAAATTCTGATCCCTCCAGGTGGCTGTCTGAAATGTAATAATTCATTGAAAGGAGAGTAGCAAATAAATCATGTTTAGAAAGAGCCAGAAGGATTAAATTAGTATCTGCATTTATGGGGATGTGAACTGCTGGACCAACTGTCGTGTCCAAACTAGTACTGAGCAGGCATCCATCTTAGCTGTGACTAATTAAAGTGCCCCTTAGATGTTAATTGCTGTCATTTCCCTTATGTGGTTGGCACCTGACAGTGTAAAGGCTTATCTTCCTTTCTGTTCCAGTTGAAAGACAAGTGGATTACCTCGTGCCACCTGAAGTAAGATAGCTTGTTTGACAGACAAGCATCACACAGTCAGCAACGGCCAGGAGGATGTTTGTCTTCTTGCCCTTCTGTCTGTGCAGTGTGAGAAGGATCAGTCTTGTATAGAGGGGCCAAGTCTCCCGCAGTGTCTCGAGCTGAGCTAAGGGGCACCTCTGATTGGCCCTGGGTGCTTTTGTGATTCAGGATAGAAGCTCTGATTTGGGGCAGGCCTGACAGAGGTAGAGATGGCTGGCACATTCCTGTGTTTCTTAGAAAAATGTGCTGCTACCTGGTATTGGTAGAGCATTTTAGGGTATGGTCTCTGGGGAAGTAGTCAGGTTTTTAGCCCTGATGAAGTGGTGAGTTGGGGCAACACAAGAGGTGGCTGAACTGCACAAAACTTCTCAGACTCAAGAAATTTGTGCCAAATTAGCATTCAGGTGCTCCTGCCTTTGTTTAACAGCACAGTATTCCAACTATCATTTCAATCAGTTTTTTGTTTTAACTTGTACTAATTTCATTTGTTTTGTAGCGCATTTAAAATCTTATTTTCAAAATGTGGTTTGTCTTTTTAATGCTTTCAGCTCTGCTTGTTTGTACGTTTTAATTTTTGTTTTCCTTTTTTGGCATTTGTTTTATTTTACATCACCCTCCGGGATCCCCCAATATTGACCCTGTGACCTGTGACCTTTCAACCTACATCCCTACAATGATTTCCTCCCTTCCTGTGACCTCTTTTGGGGCTTGGTGCTTCTCCACCTAGTAGTTTAAGACTAGCCAAAAATGCAAAGCAAGGCTTGAATAACTCTCCTCCAGTGAAAGAGCTGAAAGAATCCTCTGCAGTTGATGCCTTCCGATCCCGCAGCATCAGTGTGTCTGAACATGTGGTCCGCAGGTAGAGGCACTTTAAATGGGGAGAATCCAAGAGCAACTCAGCACTTGGAAATTTTACTGCAAGGGTGGGTGGAAGCAGGGTGGATTTGCATGTGGGATGCTTGCATGACTTTGTTACGCAATAAGAAACTGGCCTTAGCCACAGCCAAAGGTTTTGGAAACGCGTCATGGATATCCCATGGCTTCCCAACACTGGCTATTGGGTTGTCACGTCACACCCTGTTTTGTCTGTGGTTACTTTGGCCTATTCTCTGATGTTTTAGGAGCAAAAATTTCTATTTGCAAAGTAAAGATGGTGAAGGGGGAAAAACAAACAAACAAAAAACACCAAAAAAAGTAAAGGAAAAAGGTTGCATTCTGTGCAAGTGAGAGGCTTGGTTAAAACTCATTAAACTTCAGCCTTCTAAGCAGTGACTTGCCCCAGGAGAGGCTTTTTGGTCCCCTGCAAGCTTATATACAGGCCCTCCTCCTAAACTATGAGCAGTAATTCTGGCTCCAGTTTAGGATTTGTTCTTTGAGGCAAAAGGAGCTGATGGAAGTATTCTGATCTAAAGTATGATGCCATGAAAACCTTAATTTGTCTTTCGGTAGAGCGGTGAAATGTATGCTCAGCCCATATGAAGCTATTGCTTTCACAAGTGATTGATTGCAGACATTGATATGCTCACAGGAAAGCTGAAACAACTTATGTTAGTTTTTAAAACATATTTCTGGATCACTTCCCTTGAGTGTTAAACTGCTGTCTGTAACGTTTGTTTAAAACCTGAACCTGAAGATTTGTGCCTTAACCTGTAACGATTGCTGTCAGTGGAACTTTATTTTCTGTGTTTATTTTTGACTATAACTATATGGTGTCTGCGGGAAAAACACTGAAGTGACTGAATTGTGAATACAATTCTGTCACTTCATGCTCTGATATCCCCATTAATCTATCAGTTGGTTTTCTTGTATTTATATGTAAATGGTAGCAACTAAAAGTTCAGATAATTACCCTTAATGATGCCAAAGAAGTTGCTACAACATAAAAAATTTGGCTGTACCTCAGCTTAGTTTGTATTACGATGGCATAAGGAGTCGTCTTTATAAAATATTGCAATCCAGCCTGTTATTGCAGTTGTTTTAAATTGCATTGCTAACTTCGCTGATTTGAAGGCAGAGTTGCTCTCTATTCTTGTGCCAATTTCCTGTTCAGAGTGCAATTTTTTTTCTGTTTCTAGTTAAGTTAGGTTTTACATAGCTATTAAATTTGGAGGGGAAAAAAATCAGTGTGTGAAAGGCATGCAGCAGAGAAAAAAGCAAACCACAGGATTATAAAGTTAAGTCTAAAGTACCCCAATTTATGGCTCATGGGCAACATGTTACCTGGGAAACTGTGCAGGTTACGGGACGCTTGCCCTCACTGTAGATTAGCGAACTCAAAGCATGGTGCTGCCACTCACTATTTGCTTGGTGCACTTGCCCATGGGCCACCCAACATCAGAGAGCACTGGCCTGACGTAGTCCATTGACAGACATTTAAATGTTTCTCAGTCTCTCAAGATAAAATACACTTTCTGCAGTGACAATATACAAAGCACAACGTGATGCTTATCCAAAAATGCTGTGCTTATGTCCTGGGTTTAATGTCTGGCCACCTCTCTGATCTGGCACGTGCATGTATCGCAGGTTGTTCTGCATCACGCTGTCTTTTGGGTGACAGGATCAAGCATTTTGCAATGTGATCTGTCAGTTGGAAACATTCTTTTCTAGTCGGATACAAACATCCATCACTAGTTCAAGCCTGGGCTCTGCAGATGAAAATTCAATGGCTCAGGCTGATGACAACTTAAAAAATCTCCACCTGGAACTCACTGAAACCTGTCTGGATATGATGGCTCGATACGTCTTTTCAAACTTCACTGCGGTGCCTAAGAGGTAGGGGTCAGTCGGTGACCATGGGAGAGATGTTTTTGTTTGAGTTTCGTATTTCACTTTATTAGTGGAAAACTACCGTGACACTTTTGAGATTCTGGCAGGCCCAGGCTCTGAAGCCTTTCCTCGCAGATAAAATCTGGCTTGGCTAAATATGAGGTTAGATGAGAGAAGTCCATTGGAGCCAACCAGCCTTTGCCTCAGCCTTGAACTGTCCAGAAGGAGATGCCTTGAAGGCATGCTTCCTGGGAGCAGTGCTTTGCTCCGTGTCCTTGCTGGATAATCGCAGCCTTTGCTACAGAACTGAGTGCCATGCCAGCTGGCTTCAAATAGAGGGTATTTACTTTTCTTGCTAGCCCTTCCCAGAAGGAGACACGTAGCTCAGATGAGGCTCCTTCCCTTCTGCTCTGTGATGTGTGTCCAGGATTGAATTAGACTGCTCTGTAATGTGTGTCCAGTATTGATTGGTATTAAATTCAGCTCGTCCCTTCTCCTGATGGATAATGTATATGTTGATGACCAAGAGGGTATGTTAAAAATGCTGTATAAAGAAGGAAAGCAGGCAGTACCTGCTGCATAGTTACATGAAACAAGCCGCCTGTGTAAGCTCTGTGCTCTGCAGCCTGAGAGCTGCCTTCATCACAAATGTGTTTCTAGGTCTCCTGTGGGTGAGTTTCTCTTGGCTGGAGGAAGGACAAAGACGTGGCTGGTTGGTAACAAGCTGGTGACCATCACTACAAGCGTTGGAACAGGGACAAGGTCCCTGCTTGGCCTAGACTCTGGAGAGCTGCAAAGCAGCACAGAATCAAGGTAAATTTTGCTCCCGTTTCTAGAAATTTCCACCTAACAGTCACTTAAACCACTGTTACAGTGCATCCTTTCAGTTTTTCCACTTACTAGAAGAGGAATGTCTTATTTGTTTAGCATGACTGATTCCTCTCTCAATATCATCAATGTAATTTTTTTTTCCCCACAGCTCAGACCCTGTTTTGCAAGTGAGACAAACTAAAGAAGCTCCAGCCAAACTGGAATCTCAAGCTGGGCAGCAGGTTTGCAGAAGCTCTCGCAACAGAGTCCGATCCATGTCTGGTAAATTCCTATCCTGGAATATTTCTGCCATTTCTGGGTCCATGTTAGAGTCTTAAATCTCAAAGTGCCTGCCAAAGATACCTGTGTCTAAACTAATTTGAGAATCTGGACCTGTCTGGTATTTTAATAGTGGGCAGATAGCAGTGGTGGTGCTCCTCCTGCTTGACTGTCCCTGCAGGAAAGCTTTGGTGATTGATTAAGTGGTGAGCACCTGCAGTGAGGATCACCTATGTTTACCTAGCCTCATGGTTTGTAAGAAACGCATTCAAGGTAAAGTTCTCTTAGATTCCCAATATTGTGAGTGCAGCTGCTAGAGGAGCTTAAAAGACTCATTACTTCTGAGATATTTTTAGTGTTGACTAAAATAACACGTCTCTCCCTTCTGTTTTGTTTCCGTCTTGCTAGGTGGTCATGCCTTACGTGTTGGTGCCTTAGACAGCTCAGCCTCCCATTTCCCCAGTGGCTCGGCTTCCCAAGGGACACAGAGTCCTCCTGCTCCTGCATCTCGATCAGAGAAGACTAATCCTGCTCCACAGACACCTCTGCAGAAAGAAAAAGCAAACTTAGCTGCATATGTCCCACTGCTGACACAGGGGTGGGCAGAAATCCTAGTGCGCAGACCCACAGGTATCTACCTGAGTGTGGAGTGAGCTCTTTTGACTTGCTAAGAAAACAGAGCCTGGATGAAGAAGAAAAATCCATATTTAGTTGCAAAAGGATCTCTTTATTCCTTACTGCCTCTTAAAACTAATGCATCTGATACTTGATTCTTTGAAATCACTCTTTAGTGTTTTAAATCCATGAAAGACCCATGAAAAGATTGAAGCAAGCACTTAAATTTGTATATTGAGTACTGTTACAGAAATAGAGCCTGATAATATCAACCCCCCTTTGCATTTCCCATTTTTGTACTGCTCTATGGTCTTTCTAGAAAATCGGTGCTGTGTTTTAGCTTCCTATGCTAGATCCAAGGTGAGTGAGGTTTACCAGGGATGGGTTCTGAAGCACTTGGGGTGAAGTACAGAGCATTGGGAGCTACTTACTGAAAATAGGAAATGAATCAAGTGATTCTGCCAAATGTCAGGAGAATGGAGAATTTGGTCCGGTTTGATTTTTACTTGCAAAATCCAAACCAATTTGTGCTTGCCTCGATGTGAATTGTAAACTCTCTGGGGTTGGGAGTACTTAATACTCTTCCCACATTTTCTCTTACCAGGTAACACAAGCTGGCTAATGAGTCTGGAGAACCCACTCAGTCCGTTTTCTTCAGATATTAACAATATGCCCCTGCAAGAGCTCTCTAATGCACTCATGGCTGCAGAGCGTTTTAAAGAACACCGAGAAACGGCTCTGTATAAATCCCTCTCTGTTCCCTCATCCAGCTTGGCCACTGGGACAGCCAAACCATCGCTTCTCCAGCGTTCCAACACAGGTGAGAGATGTCAGGCCAGTAGCGTGCCCAGAATAGCTGTCACTAGCCTGTTTAAAGTCTGTTGAAGTTACTGCAGGTCTTCTAGAACAGCAGTTAGTAGTGTGAGGAATAACATAGCAATGAGAAGGGGAATCAGTTCTTGCCCATAGAAATTATAAGTAAAAAATTCCCTTCCTCCTTGCTTCTGATGTTCCATCAGAAAAGTACTTCTGTTTCTTAAAGAAAAGAGAGGAGCAATGGAGCTTCTTTGGAGGAGTTAATGTGTTTCATGCTAACTGTTTTCCAAACGAAAATGAACAAAGTCATGGGTCTTTTCCCTCTTCCACTTGTTTGGGGCTGATCTGGGCATCCCACGTGTGGATGGATCTTCCCATGCAGCGTTTCCATTTCCATTTGTCTTCAGTGTGGGAGTTTGTGTTGGGCATGAAGAGTGCTGGGTGCCTGGGAGAATGGCCTCTTGCAAACCTTGCCAGCCAGGGTCAGTTAGCTGCCACTGTCTTTCACAGCATGAGATAACAGGGTGCAAATCCTGTTGGCTGCAGATCTGTTCACCACGTTAAAAGACTGTTTAGCCTTCAGTCTGGTGCTGTTGAATCACTTGAGTTTCTTTTGCTGGCTTTATTTTCACATAGTGGCCAGGGCTTTTCACTGTATTACTTTGCTGCTAGTTCACTTCCAAAAAAGCTGTTAATGTTGGGAGGTCAGTGTTGACCAACAGCTGAAATTTTTAAAGCTTTGTGCAACCCCTGCTCAGAGCTCTTATGAACAACATTTAACACTGGGGCTCTTGGCACTGCTAGCGCTATCTAAACTGAGTGGCAGTAACAGCAGCCAAGGCTTTTCTGGGGAGGTGGCAGCAATGGTATGGATTGTTTGGAAATCTGGTAAAAAGGCTAGTTTTCAGGTTTGTTTTCAACAGGGCAGGATATGATTTTAGGATTTCAGAATGTGTAATCACAAAATTAGAATCAAAATCAAATTATCACCTTTTTTAAAAAAAATTAAATTAAATTCTTATCAGTGAACACTTTTATTGTCTCCTATGAATTTGGGGTATATAGGTGCTAACTGGTGAGTTGAAAGAAGCACCCGCCTGAATGCCACTCCTGTGGCAGTTTGAGAAAATAATTTTGGCCACGTTCTTGTTAGCGCAACTTCTAGAGCAGACTTGCCAGAGCTGGCTGGCGAATGAATCTTTTGACGAAGTTTTGCTGGCAGACCGTCATAGGCATGTTGTTCTTCCTCTTTAGAGGTTAAAACTCTCTGAATCTTTATCCATATTTTTACTCTTCAGACTCTTCTGTGGGTTTAAAAATGATCTTTTGCCAAAAGTGTGTAGCTCAGGAAAAGCACAGACTGGTTTCCTGAATGTGCTAGGATATCACTAAGGAATTTTCTGTTTCTAAACCACACAAAGATGTTTTCTTCAAAGAGAGCGGTT
>NW_009259977.1:2684043-2697597 GCF_000687185.1 Egretta garzetta
TGTGTTTATGCCTCCTATTCATGTTGAGACCTTGTACCCTTAAAGTATCCCTTTGGCATCTAGTGAGCTTATCCCAGCTTGTTCTTTCCTTTGTTTTTATTTATTTATTTATTTATTTTTAAATAGGCTCTTGGTTACATTTTAAACTCTGTGCTTTTTAATTTATTTTTTTTTTTCATATAGTCTCTCCTTCCTTTTGATGTAGCTGCTCACTTGATTTCCCTTTGCAGTGGCCTCTTTCTCTTCCATGTACCAGTCCAGTTGTCAAGGGAAGTTGCACAGGAGCATATCCTGGGCAGGTATATTTATATATCTTTAAGGAAAAAAAAAAAAAAAGTATTGCCATAGAAGAACACCTCTGATTCATAGAAAATGTATCCCTCATACTTCATTTTCCCCTTCCATGTCTCCTGTCTGTACCCAGTCTCATTACTCTCAACAAATGGGATCTTGACTAGCATGAAGAAGTCCAAGCCAGATCCAACATTTGCAAGTGCAGACAATTTCCTAAAGCAACTTCTGTTTTAGCTGGGGTGCATTGTGAGTCATGAGGCACAGTGTTAAATGACCTGTCAAAATGTCTGAGTGGCTTGATTAATTGAATTATTTATTTTCAGCTTCATTTTACAATTGGCTTTGTGTTCTGCTAAATGTAAAAGCTCCCACTTCTGAGAACAGCATAGAATGCTACAGGATGAGCTACCCTGAAATGAAGTCCCACGCTACTCAGCCCTCAGGAATCTGTCAGAATTGAACGCAGAAAAGATAAAAGGAGCTGATATATATATCTGATACATATAAAGTTTGATGTTACAACGGATGCTGGTTAAAAGTTTTTTAAATAAACAAAGAAGAAATACATTTTAGGGGAAAACCTGCTAAATTCTAGCTTTTTGGAGGCTCTATAGTAGTGTAAACTCTTTCTCCACTTCAGTAAAACTGACTTCCTAATTAAATGAAGTGGAGATCAAATTGCATACCTGCGTTGCTTTGATAATCTGCAATGCTTTGCGATTTTAATTACAGGGTTGAAATGTCTTTCTGCCTTCTTTCCTTCACTGGAAAATTCTCTGTAGTGCAGCAGGGTATTCTTAACTGCTGGTTGTTGTTTACAGAGGCCTCTTAAAGCAACACAAAGATGCTGCAGTGAAATATTGTTCTGTACCTCTCCTCTCTGCTCATATTATTCTTTTCCCACCTAAAGAATAATTAGCGAGTGTTTGCATTATATAAAGCCACCAGCAATCTTGGCAGTAGCATAAGAGCTAGGGAAGTTTGGAAGTACTGGATTTATGCAGGTGTGTTCTGGCTTGGACAGCTAACCAGATCAGCACGTTGTTTTGGTTTTTCTTTTTTTTTTTTTTTTTTTTTTTTTTTAAATTTTGTTTTTGTTTTTAGAAGGTATGTGTGTGCAATGCTAACTCTTAATTGCTTCTTTGAAATAACTTTGGTCCTGCGAGCTGAAATCAATCCAGGAAAAGCTGCTTTAGTGATTTTTATTTATTTTTTTTTTTTGATTTTGCTGATTTTCTTTTTTGTGTGTGCTAATTTTTTTTATTTTATTTTACTTTGGAAAACAAATCTCGGCCTTTCAGATTGGTCTTCCAGTCCCTTGTGTGCGTAATGGGAAGCCTCCTGTTCTCCAGCCTTTTCCTCAGGACAAAAAAAGCAAGGCCAAGAGGAGCCTTTGGTCAGACTCATCCCTGTGGGTCAGGGTCACTGCCTGGAGTAGAGACAAGGTTAAATGCTGCGATAACCTCCTCCACCATAGGCAGGGCTTCCAAGGAGCTTTCTTGTCAGTGTGGTTTCAGTAACCATTTGTCTGATCAGATGGCACATGCAGGGATCCCAGTATTGCTGCAGTGCATGTATTACTCTTGCTCTCTTGTCCTTTCACATGTCTAGGGCTGAATCGTTTTGCTTCTGCTGAGACGTACTAGGAAAACTGCCAAACTGCAAGTAAATGGCTCCTAGTAAAATTTCTTACCTCCTTCTAGGCCACTACAAGGCACAGGAGCATTGCATTTCAATACAAGAAAAACTTACTTTTTTGCACACTTGAATAGAACTGATGTCTTCATTGCCTGGATAATGATGAACTTTTAATGCTAGTCTTGTACTTTCTTACATCTCTGTAGTTCCTGTCTGTCCTGATAACCAAGCATTGATGTACAAGGTCCCATTTCCTCATTCTGTCCCCTGCTTGTTCATCAGTAACAATTGGAAAAAACTGCACTTACTTTGACCAAAGCAGATGCAGCCCTTTGCTGTGAGGGTAAGGTGATCAGTTTTTCTATACAAAAGGGGAACCAGGAGCAAGTCTGACATGACAAGAAATCAAAGAACCAGAGCATTCATTCAATATGGCCTTCCATTGAAATCCCGTAGGGAAAAGGCTGGTACTTCAGAGGAGAGGATGGGGGCCTGCCAGCCTGTGCCTCTCTACAGACTTCAGTTCTTCTGCCTTGTGTCTCCATAGAGTCAGCGGTGGTGCTGGAGGAAGGGAGCCCTTCAGAAATGGAGCTAAAGGAAACCGAATCCCCAGCTGAGTCTCCAGAGAGTGAGGACATTGAGACTTCATGTTCTGAACAAGTCCTGAGTGAGGAAAGGTTTGGTAAACCCCAGGAGTCTTATAGCAGGGTAAGAAGAAACAGGTTAACCAGTTCTGCTCTGTATGCCAGGCCTGTCTTTAGACACATGGGAGAGTTGTCTGTGCTCAGATGAGTCCCTCTTGGCACCCTCTGAAAGAACTCACTACCAGTACCAAAACGCACATGCAGATTTAGAGTTTGGATGGCTTGCGAGGGACAGTGTGCAGAGCAGCAGCAGTAAATACCTGCATTATGCAAGGTCTTTGATCTGCATTGCTTTGTACTTGACACCTTGCTGCTCATCTTTCACTGGAAGGGTCAGGGGGTGCCTCGAGCGTTACTGTTGTTAGCTTTTATTTTGCCTATCAGAAAACTGTTCATCTTTGTTTCTCCCTCTTTAAGTCCTCCTCAACCTCTAGCCAAGAAGAAAAATCTCTGAAGTCAGAAGACCTGGTGGAGGGTGGAATTCCCATTGGGAGAGTCCTGCCGTCAGAGGATGGCCGAACACTGGAGGAGCTTTCCTTCCAGCCATCCCAGCCGCTCAGCAAGTCTAGTTCTTCCCCTG
This sequence comes from Egretta garzetta, assembly GCF_000687185.1. Lineage (NCBI taxonomy): Eukaryota > Metazoa > Chordata > Aves > Pelecaniformes > Ardeidae > Egretta > Egretta garzetta. The sequence goes on from NW_009259977.1 coordinate 2,687,200, forward strand.
AGCTACAGACACTGCAGGAGGTCCTCAAAGATGCAAATGGCAGAGAAGTAACAAGGAGGCTGAGCACAGAAGTGAAATCAAAATCCCAGTCTGGGAACCTGGAAGGGGAAGGGCTGGGCAGTTGGCTGGGCAAGGGGGAGGACGCCAGAGTGACTGGGTCAGGCGGGTTGGATGGCACCGGTCCTGTCACCTCACCTCGCTCCCCCTCTGGGCACCGGCCCCGAGGATACACCATCTCTGACTCAGCCCCATCAAGGAGGGGAAAAAGGATTGAGAGAGATGCCTTCAAGAGCAGAACAGCAGCCTCCAATGCTGAGAAAGTACCCGGAATAAACCCGAGGTGGGTGGAGGGCCTTATCTGAAGCTAGAAATGGCGAGCTTAGAATTGCTGTGGCCATGGCTGGATTCGTTCAAAGTGGTCTGCTGGATTTGTGGGATCTACAAAACAGTATCTGATTAAAAAGAAAGATTAATTGCCTGCTTTTTCAGGAGCTAATACAGACATGTTGAACTCACTACCACCAAATTAACTTTGTGATTTAGGAAACAGGTCTCTTAAATGGTGAAAGAAACAGATAAATAGTTCCCTCATGTTCTTAATCTGTCCCAATTTAGGGTCCAGTTGCATGTGTGGCTTGAATGCAGGTCACCTGGGGTTAATTTTGCTGTGAAGGGGATGAATTACTAGTCTTGCAGTTCAAGAAATACAATGTGCAAAATACAAAGAAGGAAAAGAAAGGGTTGTAACAGTGGTTTTTTGAACTTTAGATATTGGTAGTTGCCCAAAATGGCCTTGTGAGACAATCTACATCTTACTGAGGGCAGGTAAAGTGCAAATGTCTGTAAAATCATTTATGTGCTCGCCTAGAAATACTCCCCATAGCTGTGATGCAGGAGTGCACTCTTACCCTCCGTTCTGTGCAAAGATTGCTTTTTGAAAGGGGGATTTGTGCAGCTCCCGCTGTTTGACATAACCATTGCTTTTTATGACAGGGGTCTATTACAAACTACAGGCAGTCCAGGCACCTGAAGTGTCTCTAGAAGATGAGTAATACTCTGCTAGCATTTTAATTGCTCCTCTTTTTCTTCTGTACGTAACGTTCTTACATACAGCAGATCAGAATTGATTTAATTTTTATGGTAACAAGACTTTTCCCCCCCTCTCTCCCTTAGCTTTGTGTTTTTACAGTTGTATCACTCCCCATTCTTTGGCGATGAAAACAACAAGCCCCTTTTGTTGCCAAATGAGGTAAGCAAGGACTTTTTTTAAATTCTTCTAGTTAATTTTTCTAACCTCTTTTTTTTTTTTTTTTTGAAAGTAAATGATAGTAATGAATGTCCAGCTCAGATGGTGCGATTTAAAGATGTTTCCTACCAATGGTGCTACAGATGGGAGATTTTCTGTACCCCCGTCCTGTTGGCTCCTGCTTTATGGCTCTTCATTGAATATGAGATACTGGGAGCTTTTGCTGGTGCTGTTTCAGAATCCCAGCCAGAAGGCAGGATGGTTTGTGGAGTTTTGGTTTTCGCTGGTAGGAGAAGTGCAGGATGAAAACTGAGCCTTAGGTGATACTGGCAGAATGTCACTAGACAGCCCTGTCAGCCCTCTATATGGTTGGGAGTGGCCAAGAAGCTTTCTGTGGTCGTATGAGAAATTAGCTGTAAACTTCCTGGAGAAGTAGTGCTGGATTGGGGCTCTTGTGACCTGAGCACCACAGAGCTCCTGCTGATAGCTTCCCCTTCCCTCACTTTAGGTTTGGGTGGTCGGGCAGTAGGGAGCCTCGGTGAGATGAGATGATGCCTTGTGCTTAAAATGTTCCTCAGAGCAAGAGACATGATCATTTTTCATGCCTGGAGCTTAAATGAAGATACGATGTAATTTGTCATGGCAAGTGCATCTAACCCGTGCAGTTTGCCGGATTAATCTCATCTGAAGTATAAAACCAAGACAGCGTGGTGACGGATGCCATATAGCACTGCTCTGTACCTCAGATGATGGCACACTGTGCCCTTGCAGAACAGAGTAGGGCAGCATTCATCAAGGAAGCTGCTAGTGAAGGTCAGGAATCTCTGCTTACAGTGTACTGTCGCTGTCCTGAAGGGGTTTTAGGGAGGGCAGAGGGTGTGCGGAGAGAAGGTTTTAAAGATGTGACCAATGTTTTAATGGCAGACATTTGAAAGATCGGTGCAGCTCCTGGATCAAATTCCTTCCTATGACACGCACAAGATTGCAGTGCTCTACGTTGGAGAAGGCCAGGTGAGTTGTGTGCAAATGCATTAATCCTTTAATGGTTACATCTCAGCAGAGGGCCAGGCACCAGTGCTCCAGCTGTGAGATTTGTCCTGCTCCTGCAGTAGCCTTGCTTTTCCTTAGTTTCTTGCACTAAAAATCACTGCCTGCGTGAAGCCCTTCTAGGAAGGTAATAACCTGACTGCTTGTGCTGATTGAGTGCTCTTGGCATTCAGTGTGGGACTCCCATGTTCTTATTTCCTAGAGCAACAATGAAATCGCGATTCTGTCAAATGAACATGGATCCTATCGCTACACAGAGTTCTTGACTGGGTTAGGGAAGCTCATTGAGCTCAAAGACTGTCAGCCAGATAAAATTTACCTTGGTGGCCTGGACGTGTGTGGGGAGGATGGACAGTTTACGTACTGTTGGCATGATGACATTATGCAAGGTAAGGTGGCTCCAGAAGTTGGAAGTGGAAGGTCTCTTCTCATCTGAAGACTGACCTCACTTCTACAAATTGTTTCCAGGGATGTAGTAAAGATGACCAGGGCTCTGTTCTCTTCCCATTCTCTCTGTGGTATCTCTGCAAGCCATGTGTTAACATTTGGGAAAGGTCCATACCTGCCTTATTTAAAAAAACAAAAAAAAAATCATACCACTTCTAAAATAGTCTGCTGTGTTAACGGTTGATATGGTTTGATGTAGAGGTTTGCAGAATAAGCTGTTTGTTCTTGAGCTGCTGTGAAGGCTGTTAATTGCAGGTAGCGTGTGCGTGTCAAAACTCTGCTAATCCTTTCTCTGAAGAACAGTCCTGAAAGCAGGAGGGTTGTCCTTACTGCGGTCATTGCTCATTGAACTGCAGCATGACCCAGCTCCCGCAGCACCAAGCAGCGCAGATACCGTCCAGGATCCAACAAGCTATGATGAGCTTCCCAAATGTTTTTGTACAGCCCTGTGCGCCCCAGTCACCGTACTTAGTCCAGTTCAGTGGAGCAGCTGCGGTTACTCACTGTGACCATGGAGCTGTGCAGAGCTCCGTTCGGGAAAGTCCTGGTTTAAGCTATTTAACTCTTCCTCCTCAAACCAGATTCTACTCACCATGCTACTGTGGTCGTAGAAGAAATACCCAGAAGCACTTCTGCAGTCCCCTGTTCATTTTCCATGTGCAGATAGATCGCTACCCTGGCGTGATGAGAACGCTTCTCCCACTATACATCAAGCACATGCTGAAAGCCAGGCCCTTAATTCACTTTTCTAAGCCTGGTGCTAGAGAAGACTGTGCAGGCCAGTACCTCACTCTGTGCTCCAGGTACCATTGGAGCAGTCCTGTGGGACTGGATTTGGCTGTCACAAATGGGGACAAACCTATTGAGAGAGTACAACTTAGGGTTTTTTTATTGTGGTGCTGGTACTATTTTGTCTTCCTGACAAGTTGACCATTGCTGCTTGCAGCACTGCTTTCCCAGGCCAGCCTAAGGATTTTTCTGTTTCTTCTTCAGCCATTTTCCACATTGCTACTCTGATGCCCACAAAGGATTTGGATAAATATCGCTGTGACAAGAAAAGGCACCTTGGGAATGATTTTGTTTCTATAGTTTACAACGATTCTGGAGAAGACTTTAAACTGGGCACAATAAAGGTACAAGATTTTACTTGTGGGTGTGTTATAAAATAGGTGTGGGGCTCTTTGTAAAACTTTAATTTGACATGTGTTGTCTTAGCAAACAGTGTTGAGAGCATGAATGGAGGTTATGTGCCTTGGGGGGTTCACGTGTGTTAGTTTATGGCATTCACAAGAATCAGATGGCTGCCAGTGAAATGTCTGTAACTGTTTTATTGCTTTCTCATTAGGGTCAGTTCAATTTTGTGCACGTTATCATTACACCACTTGACTATGACTGTAACCTGGTGACGCTGCAGTGTCGGAAAGGTAGGAATCCCTCCAGCCTTTGTTCTCAGTCTCTCCTGTATTGGTGGTGCAATAACTGCCTTCACTTCACAGTGGTTTTGTGTTTCAAAAGTAAAAACTTCCAGCAGCTCTCTGAAACCAATTTGCTGCCCAGTTGTGTCTGGATATGTCCTGTTCATGTATCTTCCCTGAGATAAGAGGTATCTTCCCATTGTACCGCTCATACTATCTTCAAGATTAAGACAAAGTGCCAGCAGAGCGGAGCAGGTCCCTCCAACAATTGCCTGGGAATACTGGAAGAGATATGAGGTGGAGGTCCCTGTGTCTTTGGCCTCTGCTGTCCTTCCCAGCACTGCAGGACCTGATACTTGGAAAATGGTCACGGCTCCGTGCAAGTTCAGCAGTGCTGGTGCAGTGATCATCAGGAGCCTTTGCTTTCCTTTTACCAAAGGGGCTCTTCTGGGGTGTTTTTTGCTCATGCTTTGCTTCATGTGATAAAGAGCCCAGCAGGCTCTGCTCAAACCTTTATGGAGCAGCCAGAATTTGAGAGCCAGTTGTATTAAGTTGCAGTGCAAGCTCTGTTACAAGTTCTGTTGTAAAGCAAGTTGGGAACTTCTGAGATGCTGTGATGCAATTCCTCAGGTTTATATTACTTATCTATTTAGTTACTGGCAACCTTTGGCTTGCTCTTAACCATCTTACAAGAATTTTTTTCTTCTTCCTTTAAAACAAAGACATGGAGGGTCTCGTAGACACAAGTGTTGCTAAGATCATCTCCGATAAGAACCTGCCCTTTGTAGCCCGTCAGATGGCCCTGCACGCTAATGTGAGTACCCCTGAGCTCACTGAGCTCTTCTGTCTTGCAGCTGGTGTCTTGGTCCATCACCAGCTCCCAAGGAAATGAGTAGGGCTTGCTAAAGCAAATAAGTAAGTTTCCTGCTTCAGTTATTGCTGTCAGCCTTTAAGTCAGAGTTAGTGCAAGAACGGTTATAGCTTTGAGCTGAATTTCAGCTGCTGTCGAACTACTGAAGCGTTCTGTTCATGTTATTGTCGTGGATATGTTAACGTGTCTCCTCTCTTTCCCCGCTTCTCCCCACCCTTCCCAAATTAGATGGCTTCCCAGGTTCATCATAGTCGATCAAACCCTACTGACACCTACCCATCCAAATGGATTGCAAGGCTGCGTCATATCAAGAGGCTAAGGCACCGGGTAGGTAAAGCTGTCTGTTCTTAGTGTTTAGAACTGGGCTGTACCTTAGAGCCTTACTACGAATAAGGCACGTAAAGTCAGCTATCAAAACTTGCTGACAATGTGTATGAAGGTTAGAAGCCAGCTCTTCTGAGAATGGCAAGTGTAGCAATGTAGGTCTGGACTTGCAAGCTTCCAAACAGCTTCCCTGGTGGCGAGGGGCTTGGGAACCTTCGTATCTGGAGTCAGAGCTGCACCCACTTGGCACCGTGCTAGGGATGGGTAGGACAAACTGTCCTGAGTAATTGTCCTGCCCTGCCCAAGTGGAGAGTAAAGAGAGTTTCAGAGAGAATGGAGCTTATCTGTGCTCATTTGACTTTCAGCTGCGTGAAGAAACCCAGTACCAGACTCCTGGCCTTCCCCTGCAGATTCATCCGTCTGCTCCGACAAAGCCCCCTTCCCAGATTCCCCAGGACCCTCCACCCACCTACGAGACTGGACAGAGGAAGCGGCTCATCTCCTCGGTGGACGACTTCACAGAGTTCGTGTAGATCCCAGCGGGTCAGTGCGTCTGCTCTGGGACGGACGAGGCAGCAGAAGTGTTTTACCTGCGTGCTGACTCCATGCGGCTGCATGGACACAGAGGAGCAGGGTTTGGCAGGCGCAGTGTGGCTGTGCCGCTTGCATGCAGACCTGGCATCGAACCATACCGGAAGGCTTGGATGTTTCACTGTCTCAGCCTGCCACGGTTGCCTGAGGAGGACACTGTATCCCAACAGATGCTCCAGGAGAGGACCAACCCTATGTGTTTTAATTTGGTTTGAGCTGTTTCAAGGCTTCCATCTCTGACAGGAACTTTCTTGCAGAACCATTCTTTGGCCTCCTTCCATGCCAGCTTCTGGTGCAAGCAGACAAAGTATGATATTCTGCACTTCATCATGTAGTTGGAAGGTGGCAGGAATTGTGGGAATTTTGATGACTTTATTGTGAATTAAATATCCAGTCACTATTTCTAAGCACCCTGGAATCCCAGCTCCTCTCCAGGCCTCAGTGCCTCTCAGCACTTGAACTCTTTAGGCTCTCAGACTTGTTCTGCTGCCAGCTTTGGTAAGAGTTAACTGGGGTTCTCACGTGAGCTGCCAAATGTGCAGCTTCAATTACCAAGGATTTGTCTCCATTTTGAGAGATTCACAGTCAACCCTCTCTCGTTTGGCAGAAATTATTTTGCTACCAGAAGTGATGCAGAGCAGGGAGGTGGGTGCCCCTGGCTGCAGCGGCAGAATGGCAGAGCTGGGGCACGAATCGACGGTGATGAACTGTCTCACCCACCGGGCTGACTGTGAGGATTGACCCAGAGGCCAGACCTGGCTTCTAGGTTCAGCTGCAGAATTCCCACTGGTTGCAGTGATGCTGGGGATAACTCTTGTCCTTCTCTGTGCACCCGCTAAAGCCCTTTTTGAAAGACTGCTGATGTCTCTCGGGGCGTTTCGCCTGTTGCACTAAGGCATAGTGACAGTCTCCTCCTGGGACCTCGACTGTTGAAGCGGTTAATGAGCGGTCCTTTCGGTGCACGCATGTATGGGTGGAGCGGGATTATGTAGCCCATCTTGTGCTAAGATGGTCATCAGACACTACACTACCAAACTGGGAGAAACCATGTAAGCTGGACTATACTGTGAGTACTTTATCTCCTGCTTTGTCAATGAAGGGGAAGCGTTGGCTTTTTGGTAACGGATAACAGCAGCGCCCTTGCAGCGGAGATGAAGACGAAGTGCAATCTGCACACATGACTGTGAAGTGACGGGCGAGGGGACAAAAGCGATGCTACTGGCTTGTGCAGGGCTGTTTGGGAACTCTAAGTGTACGTTGTGGTTTTGAGTGTTTATAAGTCGTAAAGGAAATAAAATATTCATATGGTCAGTGGGTTCTTACTGGCCTGGGAAGATTCAAACTGTGTTTCATAATAATGTAAATTCCTTCCTTCTTTCCCCTTTCAGTTTCCCAATCTGTAGCGCTCATGTTTTGGTAACCACCAGCCACCCCTCCAAGTGCTGGACATGGTGCAATACCTGGCTGCGTTCCAGTCCCTGTACTGGGGATATTCCCTCTGGTTCAGCTTCAGGTAACCTCTGCAGCGGGAGGGTGGGGCTTTTCTGTCTACATTTCCCACCCCGGGGAGCCAGAGCAGCTCGCCTGCCCTCCCGGGTGTGTGCGCGGCGGCAGCCTGGGGCCCGGTGAGCCCTTGTGCCGTACTCCGCCTCAGTGGAGCCTCCTTTACGCTGACCGCAGACCCTTCCCTGACAGGCTGATGTGGTTAATTACAGCCCAGGGCTGCCCCATTAGGCTGGCTGATTTAAGAAAGGGTCTCGTAATGTGCAGGAGACCTCAATTAAAATTCTGGTCACAAAGAAAATTCCAGTCACAGACGAAGAGACTGACAGCGGGCCGGGGAGGAATGGCTCTGGCCTGGCTCTGCACTGGCGCTGCTTTGCCCCTGCGCCTTGGCTGAGCGCTGGCTGGTAGCGATGAGGGGGGGCTGGAGTGAGCGTAACAAAAGCACCAGAGCCAGGTTGTAGCAGTCATTGTTTATTTGACCTTGTCATTTTTTAAGAAACATCCCCACAGTTATAAAATACGGTATTTCTGTTTGCAGTGAAATGCTGACCAGACAGTAACAGTTGGCAATAATTGGTCACAATCATCTGTTTTTTAAAAAAAAAAAAAAAAAAAAAAAAGCATTTATATAAGTAAGTCACTCCCTCTCCCTTTTAAACTAATGGATAGGGTTTTTTATTTAAGCAGCTTGATACTGTTGCATCTGTGTGAGACTTAATAAATAAGAAACCATCTCTCAGTGACTATAAACAGAAATATACATTCAGGAGTATTTATTGGCTAGGGCTGCAAGTCAAGTTTATTGCCATTGAGGGTGTAACTCCATGCCTAGTACCTGGCTGCAACTAAGTGCATGTATACGTGGTACCTTAGCTGGGACAGTGAAGGAACCCTGGGAGTGTTGCTATAGTTTGTACAAATAAATGCTGCGATGAGAACTAGGATTGCTTGAAAGCTGTCAGTGGTGCCCACCACGCACGTGGGCCCTCGCCGAGGTGTTTGGCTTTTCAAGGAACAACCGTGGGGTCCAGAGCTGCTCTCCGTACTTCAAGGGAAGGAAAGAAGTAGGGCAGTTGTCTCATCCCGTTTCTGCTCCTCTTTGATTAGAAGGAGCACTTGGTAAGTCACACGCATCACATCACACTCACACGCACGCAGAGCAAGCTTGGTACAAGAAACAGGCACTTGGGAACAAAAATCCTGATGCTTCACTGGGGGAGCAGCCTTGCTGCGCCTGCCCGCTCGCCTCCCGGTAGCTTATTAAAGGCTGTTCTGAACAGCCGCATCCCTGCTCGCCACCACCTCTTGCCTCTCTCTCTCCTTCCTGCACTTAGAATTGTTTTATAGAATCATTTAGGTTGGAAAAGACCTTTAAGATCATCCAGACCAACCATTAAACACTTCACCACCTTTTAAATGAGCACGCCCGAGCTGGGGGGTGACGACAGGGAGGGGGCCGAGACCTGAACTGTGGCTCTTGAACTGAACTTTTCTGGCTCTTGAAGATGCAAGAGATTCCCAAGACCTGCTTGGTTCATTTTTACTCATGGACTGCTCCCCTGTGGTCCTGGAGGAGGGGGCTGGATCAGTGCACGTTGCTCCACTGCAGCAGGAAAGGGATGCAGGGTTGAGTCTGGGGGCTGCGCTGCTTGGCTAAGGAAAAGGAACCAAAACCTACACAGCCGATAACGTCAAATTTCTGGCTTGAAAACTGGTTTTCAGATACCAGAAGAGTTCTGGAGCAGATGGAGCTGTTTGTAAAAGGAGTAACAAATCACTTCCACACAAAGCTTAGGACCATGGGCACCTGAGCCGGCACTGGGCCCCATCCCTGGGCTCACTCGGGCTCTGCCACCCTCGCTGCTGGTTCTACCTGCTCCAGGCCTCGCTGCCTCCACACCAGACCCTCCCTCTGCTGCTGCGCCCCAGCCCCCCCTTGGTCAGCTCCTCTTCTACCTGCCGCTTCCTTCCCCAGACAAGAGCTTCCTGGTTACCAGCATCCATCTCCCCCCTACCTTCCCTCTGTGAAATCTGCACCATCTCGCCTCAAGCGATCGTCGAGCTACAGCACACTTGTTTCCTCCTGCCCTGCATCCTTCTGCAACCTTGCCTTCCTCTCACTCACCCAAGCTGTCCAAAGGTCACTTACACCAGCCCCAAAGCCATCACCCTGAGCCCCCCTGTGTCCTCCTGCACCCTCCTTCAGTCCCCCAGCAGGGCTGGGGGCAGCTGCCTGGAGCCACGTGGAGAGCTGGAATGAAATCTTTGTTAACGAGTACCTAACAGAGCCTGGCAGAAGTGCTGGGAGGTGGAGGGGGAGGCTCAGGCGGAGATGTGACCAGCAATGGCAGTGTCCCCTCTCTCTGCCCAGCAAGGTCTCCCCTGCCAGGGCCACCAGCACCAGAGGCAAGATGCAGCCTAACCCGAGGCACGCCGCCCGCCCGCTCTGGCTGCCCAAGGCTTCCCTCCAAGCCTCTTTCTTATCTTTCTAATGCACGGAACAGGTTTTTGGGACCGCACAGAGGAGCAGGATGACGGGGCTGCCCATCCCCTGCCTCGCTCCGCTCCCCCTGTGGGGATGGCCCAGAGCCAGCCCGGCCGAACCTCAGCAGGGAGGCGAGCACATGCACCACACGCACACAGACACCCAAAACTTTATATACACGGGACATTCCCAGGAAGAAGCACTTAATACATCCTTTAAATAACTCTGACAATAGTGTTCTGTCTCCTATCTACATGTTTCAAACACGTTACCGATGCTATGAAAATATAGCAAACATACAAAAATATATACATTTAAAAAGAAAAACAAATGAAACCAAAACAAACCACCATATAAATTACTTACAATATACATAACGTGAAATGGTGCTGATGAAGTGACTGCAGGCCCTGGGGAGGCTTCAGCCGCTGCCCAGCACCCCCGGGCTGCGAGCAGGGGGGTGCCC
>NW_009259977.1:2697662-2700836 GCF_000687185.1 Egretta garzetta
ACCCCCGCGGGGAAAGAAGCTGCCGGGAGGCGGCGGCAGGGCAGCCTCAGGCTGGGGCTGCACTCGCTTCATCAGCGCGTGCCCATTTCAGTTTATGATTCAAACAAACAAAAAATACTGCTTTTGTGATATATTATCCCGTTCTTGTTAGATCGCATGTCATTGTTAGCTGAGGAAAGCGTTGTTTAAAGTGCTGGGCAGTACATACGAACAAGTAAACCAAAAAAAAAAAAAAAAACCAAAACCATATACTTAGGTCAATACATTCCTTGGATTAGAAAAGCCAAGCGGCCAGCAGCGCCCGCACCCTGTGGGCCACCGTGGCGGGGGTGAGCGCTGGCGGGCAGGGGTGGGTGGGGGACCGCAGCGAAGCCAGCACCTTGGCAACCCCATGCTCCAAGAGGGCTGAAGGCAGCCCGAGGTCTCCGCACCCCTGGGGCTGAGCTGCTGCTCGTTCCCCCCTCCCAGCCTGGCCAGGGAGCGGGGCTGGCAGCTCACTGCCGCTCGCAATGTCATTTGTTTTAAATATTGGATTTCTTTAAATAAAAATAATAGTATCAACTTCTGGAGGATAAAAGTAGCCAATACTGGAAATTAACTGATCTGGGTGTAGATAGCATTTATCTATATCTATATATATTTATGCTTAAAAAAAAAAAAAAAAAGGGTTAAATATCTTCTTGAAACCTGTAGCTTTCCTCCACAGTGTGCCTGGTCGACAAAATTCCAAGACTCAGTTCAAACCTTCGAGGCCTGGGGCTCCCCTCTCCCCCTTTCCATCCGGCACAGCCAGCAGGGAAGGGAGGTGAGCTTGGTACCGGTCACCCTGTGCCAGTCCCCAGTAAAGTGTCCTTGTGACAGTCGCCATCTGCAGGCTGCTTGCAGATGGGGCCATTTAACGAACGAGATGACTTTTTAATACTGCCCTACCCTAAGGGGGATGTTCTGCATGCTGCCCATACCCCACGCAGCCTTCCCCAGCTGTCCCGAGGGAAAGGCTCAGCCTTCTCCACTGAACCCTCAAACCTGGAAACCACCAGCAGGGACGTCAGCCCCTCCGATGGGTACAGTCGGCTCCGTGGAGGACGGGGGCTGCACGAGCCACCCTGCAGGCAGCAGCCCCGTGCGCCCCGGCAGGTCCAGCCGCCGCCGCGGGAGCTTTCAGAAGCGGCAGCTCCTGAGGGTCCAGGTCTGCACGGCAGGCACAGCCCACCCTTCGCAAACCCCTTCCCAGGCGCTCTCTGCCCTCTGAGGGCATTGCTCCCCGCGATTCTCAGCACACCATTACTTGACTGTGGGGTGCACCCTGTTCTTGGCCCGGAGGGGCCGTTTCTTCTTCACCACCGGAGCTACGGCGGCATAGGGTTTGTGTGGGGGCAGCACAGAAGCCGCCACGCTGATGCCTCTGCTAGCTCGAAGAAGCCGGCTGGGCACAGAGCCCTGGCTGCCTGGTGGGGCAGCAGGAGACTGGGGGGACAGCAGGGCGTCCCGCAGGGGCAGCGGGTCCGCGTCGGAGGAGATCTCGGGCAAGGGCCCCTGCTCTGTGCTGCCCACACAGTACCTGCTCAGGACGTCCTCCGACATCTGGGTGTCCCTCCTCCTGGAGCGGCGGCTCTGAGAGCCCTCCAGCTGGTGCTCGATGCGGTACACGTCCTCCGTCACCTGGTTGACCCGGTCAAATTGGGCGAGCAGCATCTCAAAGAGGGAAAGGAGGCGCTGGATGTCAGCATCCACTTCCAGGCTATCCCGGGTGCTCAGCACGAGGCTCAGCCCGTCCAGCTGGCTGGAGGAGGTGGAGGCCCTGGAGCTGTCAGAGGCTGCGCTGGGAGTGGGGCCCCGGAAGGACTTGGAGTCACTGGAGTCTCGGGACGGCAGCGGCTCCATCCCCTCAAACCTCACCTTGTGCCGGAACTGGAAGAGAAGAGGGGAGCAGGGGGCAGAGTTATTTTGGGAACTGCTAAGTGGGAACGCTGTGCTACGGCAGTGTCCCACTCCAAACAGCCCCAGGGCTGCTCCCAGCCATTCCTGGTGGGCCCAGCCACGGCACAGACAGATCCCAGATCAAAGTCATGTGGAACTGTGGGACTGAGAACTGGCGGCAGATGCCCCTACACCACCCCACCACTAACCCAGCTCTGGGGCCTCCAGGAGTGGTCACTGCTCCGTCCCTCCCCCTGCCAGAGGAACCTGACTGTGAACAGCAGTGGGAAGTAGCCAGAGGCAAAGGAAGGCGAAGGATGGTGGACGTTAATCCTCTGCAAATGTCTGCAGCCTACTGCCTGCCTCCAGGCCCCTTCTCCACGGCGTCTCCCAGGCTGCACTCACCTCCTTGGCTTTGCTGAAGCCCATCCACATTTTCAGCCTGCGCACGAAGAGCTCCACCATCTCGTAGTCCTGGGGCTCGAAGGCGGGGCGGTACAGCTCAAAGTGCATCTCCCGGTAGCTGTAGATAAGCACCACGGTGAAGAGCCTCAGCACGATCCACACCTCCAGGATGATGTAGCTGGTGCAGAACAGGTAGTAGAGGCCCGAGGACTCAGGCAGGCAGGGGCGGAGGCTCACACTGCCCCGCAGCATGGCAAAGAGCAGCAGGAGGCTGCTGCTGACACTGCGGAAGGACTCCGAGGAGGAGGAGAAGAGCTGCACAGGGGACATTGGAGGCATAATGAGAAGGCATCAGTGGCAAAACGTCCCCCTGACCCCCAATACTCACTACCCCAGCTAAGAAAGCACGAGCCCTAGAGGAGCAGCCCAGGAATCAGCCGTGACAGGGACAGGCCACAGACACAGCCCCCGGCCCGTGGCAGATGAGCACCCAGCACAGGCTGGGCACTGGAGCACCCATGGGGCCCGCTGGGCTCTGCTCACAGCTGTGGTGTGGTGAGGGATGAGGGACAAGACGGGCAGCCCTTGTTGACAGCCAGCCACCCTGCAAGGCAAGGCGGGGGCAGCAGGTAGTTACCAGGAAGCCGAGCTGAGCATAGGCCAGGATGAGGACGGCGAACGCCAGCCCCGCAGCCAGCAGCTCCTTTGCAGACTTCTGAAAGGTTTTCCCGAACACAGACCACTGCCTGACGAAGCGCAGCTGCTGGGCAGCCTAGGACCAAGAGAGAGGATGGCGTTACAAGATGGGCCCATAGCAGAGGCTGTGGTGAGATCCTTCCAGCCCAGGAA
>NW_009259977.1:2700888-2703900 GCF_000687185.1 Egretta garzetta
AGAGATGCAAACTCCGGCAGAGCAGCCTAGGGGCTCCTTGGAGACAAAACCATCCCATCAGCCACACTAGGCTGAAATCCCCAAGGGAATCAAGGGCCCAGAGGCTTTAGAGCCCCAGAGCCTCTGTGGCATCGCTGTCCACCACCTCCATCCTGCAGTAGAGTCTGGATGTGGCAGCAGCCCCGCAGTCTTGCATCTGTTTTTACCTCAGGGCCCTTTGCTACCCTTGCTGTGGGACTGCATGGACAAGCTGGCACAGGGAGACCAAAGCACACATCCCTGCCCCCGTGCTGCTCCCACCCAACCCTCTCCATACCTGCACAGTCAGGAGGAAGAGGAGGGATGCAGCCAAGGTGCTGAAGACGGTGTTGAGAAAAGCCACCTGGTAGAAGTTGGTGAAACCCTTGCGGTTGTTGAGGTACTTGAGCCACTGCTGGTCAGCAAGGGTGGCTTGGCTGAGGTGCACCACCACGGTGCAAGTGGTGAGGAGGATGAAGACCCATTGGCCGTAATTGCCCCACAGGGTGAAGTAGGCTCTGCCTTCCTTCTTGATGGACAGTGACTCAGACACCACAAAGTAGACCACAAACACCATGAGGAAGACCTGGGGGAGGAATGGAGACGTTACCAGCAAAAGGAGAGGGCAACGTTTGACCTCTGTGCTGCAGTGGGGGACCCTACAGCACCCCAGGACAGCAGAAGCCCCATGTCCCAGGCCAAGTTCTGCCAGCCTACAGCTGGAGCACACCCCAGAGCCCCTCCACACCTTCCTGGCTGGCTCCGTGCCCCGTTCCCTCCTGCCCTAGCAGTGAAGCTCCCCAAACCACATCCGATGCACTTGTGGCAGGGCAACAGTGCAGCAGTGCCCAGGGGCAGAGGGCTCCGCTTACGCTGAACCCTGGCCCAGGCAGGGTCTCTGGGGACACGGCTCAGCTGGCTGATGTCCCCGCTGAAGACAGAAGAACAAAAGCCTCGAGTTTCCACAGAGAGAGGCATTGAGTTCAAGGAAGCAAAAAAGCCAAGACAAGACCAACAAATGCTGCCAGACAGGAGAAATCTCCTTCCCCTCAGTGGTGCCAGTGATGTTTTCTGTGTTCTATCCAGGCCTGGAAGTGGAGTGGTGACAGGCATGGGGGACAAGCAGCCTCAGGCAGGGGAGCTTTAGTCCACAGTGGCCAACGCTGTCCTTCCAGGAGAACCAGGTCTCCAGAGCCTCCTGTGCAGTGACCGAGAGGGAAGAGGAGCACGGAGGGGAGGTAACACACTGACCATCATGAGAAGCTGCAGTGTGACGCCCCCGCTGAGCCGCAGCAGCGGGAAGGGGCTGATGGAGACAGCGGCGATGGCCTGGCCAGCCCCCAGGAACTCCAGCTGCAGGGTGATGGCAGCGTGCAGGTCCACGCTGGGGTTATACTGCATCAGCTCCACAAAGACTGCCCGGCTCCTGGGGAGGGGAGAAGAGCAGCTCAGGGCACTGGGACAATACCAACTCTAGGTTTTGGTGCCACTGTTTTGTAGGATCGTAGATCCTCTACGCCCGTGATGCCCCAGCAGCACCCCTTAAAAACCTGAGTGACAGTAGAGCATTTCCTTCGCCCTGCCACACTTACATGTTGTCAATCCAAGTGTGCTGCTGAAGGAAATTCAGCTGAGCTCTGCTTTCCTCTAGCGAAGCCCCCAGCTCCTGGACATAACCGCTACTATCATAGAAGGAGATGTAACCCCAGTACCAGACCCTGCAGAGGAAGAGGAGCCACAGGATGAAGGACAGAGCAGCCACTGGTACGCTGTCCAACACAGCAGGCCAGGAGCAAGTGCACAGATGCAGACCCTGACGCCTGTGCTGCACTTCCAAGGGCGCAGCTGCCTCATGATTTATTTCATAAGACAAATTCATAGAATCATAGAATCATTCAGGTTGGAAAAGCCCTTTAAGATCATCAAGCCCAATCATTACCCTAACCCTGCCATCCCACCACTAAACCCCGTCCCTAAATTACAGAAGCGCCTTGATCCACCCCAGTGTTCCCAACCTCCAAACAGCCCCAAGCCCTGTGGCGCCCCAGACTTCAACAGAGACGCATCCAGGAACAAACCAGAGCAGACACCGGCCGTGATTTAATGTCCACTATGCTGGTAAAGGCCAATCTCCTATAACCCACTTTAACAGAAAACTAGCGCTGCTCTTTGGTCTGGGTTACCTCATTCTGCAGCTTGTCTCTGCCCTTGGAGCTGGAGAGTTGACCCCTCTGGCCCTGGCCCCTGAGAACAGCACCACGCTGCCGCTCAGGCAGCCCGAGGTGACATGCATGTCTCCAGGGAAGCTACGTGCCTCCCACCATTCACGCTGCCAGCACGGACAGGTTCAGGGAAGGCCTTCAGCATTTCCGTGTTTATTTGCGCTTTGCCAGGCTCAGGGGCCTCACCAAGGTGAGGGCTGGGAACCACCCGGGGCACCAAATCAGCGTAAATAGGTGCTGTCTTTGGCAGAAGGAGCAGGGGCGCGGGTGCAGGCTGGACAGCTCCTTACCCCGTCAGGTCGGGTGGTGAGTAGGACCATGCAGCCGTCACGTTCACAGCCGCCCTTTCCCAGCCGGCTGCGTAGTCAGCAGTAGAAAAGCTGTGCGAGTCGGTGCAGTTCCTCCTGGCAGCCATGCCCATGCTGTGGAGGATGTCCCGGGCACTGTGCTGGCACTCGGCTGGAACAAGACCAACACCGTCATCCCGTGGGGAGCCCAACACAGCCAGTGCTGGGGCGCACAGCTGAGCTTTCACTTAGCACCTCCCCTCTTCCCAAGTCCCTTCCACCTCCATGCCTTCAGTCACACCTCCAGAAATCAAGTCAACCTCTCTCTTTAGGGTACACCCCTGTGATCGACTGCCCCAGTTCACCTCTGCAGGAGCAGAACCAGAGGCACACTACGAGCTGCAAAGAAAAACCTGCCTCTGTAACTTCTGCCTGGCTTTGTTCAGCCCCAGCTGCATCCAGACTTGGCCGCTTCATCCCTCCAG
>NW_009259977.1:2704533-2720950 GCF_000687185.1 Egretta garzetta
GTGATGGCAGAGCCACGGGCCCTTGCCCACCTACCTTCCTGCAGCCTGAGCTGGCGCAGCCGGGCTGTCCCCAGCGTGGTGCTGTAGCTCTCCTGACCTGACCGGTTGTTGTAGAGGTATGGGAGGAAGACCTGCGACATCCAGACCCAGAACTGATCTGACCTGCAATGTGGAAAAGGCGTGAGAGGCGGCGGCTCCTGGGGCAGCTCTGCTATGGCAGTCTCTGCCCATCTCACCCGTGACCACCTGCGTTTATTTGACACACAAGACCAAGAGGCGACTGAATCCACTTGGTACCTGGATGAGGATCAGACCAGCAGGTCTGTGGCAACATGGTGGAAAAGAGATGATATTTAGGACCAGATTCTGCTCTGCTCCCCTCCTTTACACCATTTCCAGCCCAGAAACTCCACCAAGTTCACTGGTATCCCTCCCAATTCACACTTGGGGTAAACCAAAGTTTCTGTGACTGCATGGCATGGACGAGCCACGCCAATTTGCACAGAAGAATGGAGGGCTCTGTAGTGAGGTGGGTGCAAAGCAGCCGATAATCCCAGGCAGCCGTTCTGATGTCAGCCTGGGCTGCCGGAGCTTGCAGCGGTGTGGAAACTCAGCTGGGAAATTTTAATCTAGTTAAGCCATATGTGCAGAGCAAGGAAGGGAAGGACTCTGTATTTATATGAGATGGTATTTTTGGTTCTCGTGACCCTGTTTATGTCTAAAACTTACAGTTGTAAACTTTGGAGACAGAGCAAACTTGTGTCCTTTTAACCAGATACAGAAAGATAAACATCTGTAAACCACACAGTCCCACCCCACCAAGGAAATCATGCAAATTCAATGAAATTAAAGCTCCCGACACCCACAGGTCCCTCTGCTCCCCAGGGGAGAAGCAGAACCACAGGGACAAAAAGGGCCCTTCTCACTGCCATGCCGTGCTCGTGTGCAAGTGCTCAGCTCCACAGAGGCACCAGTGCTCCCATAGAACCAAGAACCTCTTACTGGAGTGACTGTGGAGCATGAGCCCAACAGCCAGCCCCAGCCTGCTCCCCACTGCAGCCCTACAGGGCTTCTCTGATATAAAGCAACATCTTGTTTCTCCCCATCCCCAGGGACTTCACAGTTACCTCTTGATGCGGAGGAATTCGTTGCTGCCCAACTGCTGCTTGATGGAGCTCTGCAAAAGGAAGGCCCTGCTGTTGCGGGAGGCATCTCCATAGTTGGTGAGCAGGATCACCAGCAAGAACATCATGTAGATGAGGAAATTCTGGCAAACAGAGAGCAGAAAGGGATTGCACCCAAACATGGGAGTGGTGTTGTTCCCAATCCTGCAGCAAATGGGTGCTTTCCACCGATTGCTGACTGCTGGGAAGCAGGATTGGGACCCAGAGCACGCTGTTCTTTCTTTTTCCATATGGGAAGTGGCTTAAAATGAAACCTAGAGCACAGGTTCATAACAATATTCTTTGTTTGGAATGGCCAGCCTGGCACCACGTTTCAGTTGATATGCACTGCACAAGCTCCCTGAACGAGCTCCCATACGCTGGCTGCTCAGCTTATATGATGGTTACTGGGTTTCCATCCTTTACAGCAAAATCACTCAGTTAAAAATAAACTCAACTCCATTAAAGCAGCTGTGTATTCCCAGCACAAGTGTGGAGGATTAGTACTGAATGAGCTACAAAGAGATCAAAACCTTGCCCGAGCCTCAAACACCTGAGTTATGGAGTCAAATGCCCCAGCCACTCCAGATCAACCCCCTAACAATTCTGCTTTCCAGCCACCTCAGAGCTTCATAGAAAAGATTAATGTCACCACCAGTCTTTTACAGATGGGGAAACTGAGGCAGAAACTGGACACATGGACCTACTAGCTCAGGAGATCGCAGCGGGATTGGGAGGACCTACATAAGGCGGTACCTCAGCTCCTGGAGTCAGCACTCCGCCTCTGCCCTAGGCATCGGGAGATGTCTTACCTTCAGCATCCTGTGCAGCAGTTTGACCTTCCGGGCCTCTTCCTTTGCCTGGAAAAGAGCAAACCCCTGTGGGGGTCGGACTTTGCTGATCTTCTCAGTAACATGGTCAACAAACGGATGCTCCACCAAGGTATCGTCTTCTTCTGGGTGCAAGCGCTTGGCAACCAGTGAGAAATAGAGGGCTTCCAGCAGAACCTGAGGAGACAAGCAGTGCCGTGAGCCTGTGGAGAGCACCATGCCGCCAGAACCACCGTGGGCAGCAGCTCCCGCGGGCCTTTCAGCGCAGGCAGCGAGCACACACAGCTGCTGAGTGCTCTCCCGGAGCAGCCAGATGACCTCTAAAACAAACTGTCCCCAGCTCTGCCTCTCCTCCTGCTGCTGGTGGGCACATCCTTGCCCTCCCACTGGGATACAAAGATGGGAGAGATGTTCAATCCACACGGTGTCCAGTATGACTTGATTAACATCTGGACAAGATGTTAATTACAGCTAATATGTGCTTATGTACTGCTCATGTTATCCTTACCTTCAGGGGCTCCCAGACCAAGAAGGATGCCAGAAAGCTGAATATCCCTGAGATGAGCCACATGAGGGCAACGCTGGAGGAAAAGCCCACCCCGATCCACACAGAGACCCCTGTGGAGGTGGCGAAGAGGAGGAGACTGATACCATGAGCCAGATAGGAGCACCAGGGTGGCAGCAAGCGCTTCCTGAATGTTTGGTCTGCAACTGGAGGGAGGAAAAACAGAACATAAATGTTACTGCAAAAGGGTCCCAATGGGCACAGGAAGGGCTGAGCACACCACTCATCCCAGTAGAGAGCTCGCCACCACTCTTGGGTGGGTCTGGAGGAATTATCCCAGACATCTCCCACTAAGCAGCAACACGGACAGCACACTGAAACACAGCCAGCCTCAGAAGAGCAGCCTCCCAAGCAGACCAACAGGGTGGGCAGGAGAAGGAGACGGGATCCTGATCTGGGCAGTGGGACAGGTTCCCTCTTTCTGTCAGAGCCCCAGGACACCGGGCATGTCCAGCCTGGCTAGAGGTGCTGCTATCCAACCCATGAAAAGCCACAGACTTGTTGCTCTGGCTGCTTTCAGACTGCCAAGCCACCCAGCCCTGGGGCTTGCTCGACACAGCTTCTTTCACCCACCCATGCAAATCAATGCCTGCATAAAGATACTACAACCATTCGTCAGCTGAGATGAAATGATGGATTTTAAGAGACCCAAGAGGACTGCTGCTGTGTCCAATTCTCCATGCTGCAGCCTGCCCCAGGGAGGCTGTGCCTCAGGAAGCCAAGAGCTCACGCTAAGAGAATTGATGCTGAGCTTCCCCGCAGGGCACCCAGGCACTTGTCACCTCCCGGACCTTGTGGGGCTGGCAGCTTGCTCCCTGCCCTGTGCAAGCCCAGCTGGCCAGCTGTCGTGTTGCACGACCCAGTAGGAAGCATCTCTTCTCTGCTTTGCTTTGTTTGTTGATTTGAACTTTTCCTTGGCGTTTGCCTCCTTTTCCCCCTCTGGTTATGCACAGAGACGCTCACTCTCTCATGCCGGGTGGATGAAGGGACTGACGGCTGCAGAGGGGTGCAGAGAGCAGAGTAACTGGGGAAGCAGTGAGCAGAGCTTCCCTAGAGAGCACAGCAGGGACTGTCACAGCACAAGTGGTGGCCCAGGGCTTACTGAGGTTCCAGCTCCAAGGGAAGCTGGCAAGAAATAGCAAATATATCCCAAGCAGGGGAGCAGCCTTTCTTAAGGCTCCTTTTCTGTTTACTGTGTCTCCCCAGGTGCTGCTGTGTGCGATGGCCCTTCTTCCTGCACGTCCCCACCCTCCTTGCCCTGATGCTGGCACAGCCCTGGTACCTGTCCATGTCGACTTGGCGGATCTGCTCACTTCCCTGGGAGGAGCTGCCAGGCTCTGGCCTTTGTCGTTCAGCTTCTGCATCATGACAGTCTCCACCTTCTCCCCGAACACGCTGGACCTGCCAAGGCAAAGGGGTGATATTGGTGAGCCATGCCGCTGCTGGCTCTGTCGTAAGCAGGCTGGCACCGAGGTGGGCTGAACTCCAGTGCCAACACCAGCGAGGCAGCCCCAGACCAGTTACAAGCACTTCTAGAGCAGCAGGCCCAGGCTCTCCATCTTGTGGAGGAGGGCTGAAAGTCCTTCCCCTCCCTTGATCTGCTGCTTTGAAGGGGCTACCCTGCAGTGAGCTGCCAGCCCGGCTGGGCGGTGGTCAGGGTCCCAAAGCAGGGTGCTCTGGGCATTGTAATGCAGCAGAGATTCAACCTCCCATCAGTGCCATGAGGCGAACCCACGTCCTGGCACTCTGTCAGCAATCCACAAAGCTCTGGAGACACATCTTCAGCTGGGGCTTTACGGGGATATTCCAGGTGGTTCCTGGAAGGGTGGCAGTGCCCTCCTGGAGCTCTGTCTGTGGGAGCTGCAGGAATCACGGCCAGCAAGAACACGGTGACTTGTGACAAGGCTGACCCAGGCTTTTGCAATGTCACGAAGCCCAGCTCAGCTCATTGGGTGCCACCTGCTGCTGCAGAGCTGGGTGGGAGGGCGAGGGACAGGAGGCACTGGCTCAGCTGCTGCCTGGGGGACTGTGCTCCCTGAATACTTACAGGCCTGAGATCAGATCTGTTTCAGCCCTCATGTACGGCCCTAGGTCCTGGGAGTGGGAGATGCCACTAGCTCCATCTGCCAGGATCTGCCGGATCAGATCCTCATCTGGGGAAAGAGAGAGCATGAACAGCATTGGCAGGAGCAGAGCACACGGTGCCACATCGGGGTGGTTCGTCACCACTCTGGCTCAACCACGTCTGCGGAGCTGGGGAGGAGGAGGGCCGGGGTGAGGTCCTTCTCCATGGGACTGCCCTCCCCTCCTCCCTGTCTTCTAGCTCCTGTCTATCCTCAGCTTGGCTATGGAGCCCAGCATGAAACTGCTGATACAGGAGGCCAAGTTCTCCTCCTTCCCCAGCCATTTAGAGAGTTCAGAGACACACTGTGGCCCTGCAACCAGTGAAGAAGTGCTGGCTGCTTGCAACGTTCCAATCCCATGGGAACACATCTCTCCTTGCTCCCAGTCTGCTGGCAGTGTGGTGACCACTCACTTCAGACTGACCCACATCAGGACTTCTGCTTTCCCAGACTGAAATCCCCATTAAAAAAACACAACCCTCCTCCTCTGCCCTTCAAATTGAAGCCAGTGGTGATGGCAGCAGGCTTGGCTGTTCTGCCTTCTCCAGAGCTGAGCCAGGGCTCCTAGGGACCAGGTTGCTCCTCCTGCACTTCCCCGGGTCACTCAAACCCTGGCACAGAGCAATGCTACCCACAGACCCACCTGAGGCAGAGAAATATCGAGGCTGTCCCTGGTGAACGCCAAGCGACAAGCTGTCCTCTTCAGGTGCCAATGGGGCCTCGAGTCCAAGGTGGCGGCTGGCCCGGCCTCTCTTCAGCTTCTGGATGGTGTTGCCCATGATGGAGGGGTCACTGAGGAGGTCTGGCCAGCTGAGCAGGGCCTCGCTGGAGGGCCACCGCACGAGGCTGCAGGAAAACAGAAAAGCAAAGGGTGCAATCAGGTGTGTGTGGGGAATGGGAAGCACAAGAAAAGCAACTGTGCTAGTGCCTAGAACTGTCTAGAAGGGGAACAGCTGTGGGAGCACAAACCCCAGTCCACCAAAACAGAAAACTACCCTAAACTCCTTCTTGGTCCATCCCTGGAAACCTGCTTACCTTTTGGAGTCCTCCAGGAACAGATCTGTTTTGGTTTGCTCAGAGAAGGCCTGTAGAGGAAGCGGAGACATTTCAGGCACATGACACTGGTTTGTGCCTGGTTAAAACAGCAGGTTGTTAACATCAGGGGTCACTGGCAGCCTGGGCTGCTATCAGCCTTGACTCCACACCTCCAGGAGCCAGAGGTGCTTGAGCACGTTAGTTCTCGCAGGGGCAGTTGTGGATGGGCATTGTGTCCGTGCCAGGGAGCACACAGACCCATGCAGCCTGCCCAGTTTTCAGGTGTGAAGCTGCTTACCTCTGCCCGGAGCCCAGGGAAGGCGGGGAAGGAGCTGTCGAGGATTGAGGAGTCCAGGTAGTTGTCGATCTCCAATGACTGCTGGTCTGAATGAGTCAGGGTGTGTTTGATGGAAACCTGCAGGAGATGGGAAGGCTTGAGCAGAAAAGGGAAAGATGGAGGTGACAACATCACGGTGGCTCAGAGCCCTGCTGCTCAGTGACTCCCATCAGCTCACTGCTCTGCTGGGAAGCTCCACGCTTGTGCAGGCTGGGCTGGGGGATCCCAAGCCTGCCCAGCAGGGCTATACAGACAGGCACATGCATGCCCTCCACTGCCTCCCAGGCATCTTGGGCATTTGAATCCATGTGTACCACAGCCCAGTGCCACCTAGGCTGTCCTAGGTACAAATTCCCAGGAAACCACCAGGAGGTTTGCAACCTCCTGCAAAGCAGGGAGTGCTTAGAGGAACAAGAAATATCAGACACATTTGCTGCTCATCAGTCATGAGCAGCTGGCTGCAGTACTTAATGGGGCTGCTAATTGTGTCTAACCAGTCATTAAATCCCCAGCTAATCCTTTCACAGCTGCCTCACCACAGCTCTGCTCAGACAGCTGAATTTGTACCCCGGGTAGGCCTTTCATTAGCAATGCTCCAGTGAGCATCTCTTAAGCTCCTGCCAATGCAGCAAAGGGTCATACCTTTAAACAGCATTTGGGTACCTATCGCATACCGAAATCAAGAGGGAATGAGTGCCTAAAGAGCTTTTAAAATCTGCCCGTTTGGTCTCTGCCTTTGCATCATCAGAACCCAGGCACTGATCTATCCCTCTAAGGGCAAGGGCTGCTCGCAGCTCAAGGGGGAGGCAGAGACTTGCGAAGGGCAAGGGCCTGGCCACAGTGCAGGGCAGCACTGAGGCGCAGCTGGGAAAAGTGCAGAGACCAGCTAGAGAAGTGATGTACCACAAAGGGCAGAATCTAGCCTCAGAGGGGCAAACCTGGTGCCATCACACCCGTCTGGGCAGCCCGCAGCTACTTTTCCTCATTACCTTGCCACGAGCCATCCGGAAGAGAAATAAAATGACCAGGTAGAGAGGGTAGACCACCACACTGGACACCAGACCAACAGCCACTGTGTCCACATTAACAGGGATCAGGTTGGAAACGGCCCCATGGCTGGAGAGAATCAAGAGAGATCAGAGACCGGCGTTAGCAGGAGCGCTCAGGGTTGCCAGCGAAGCAAGGAGCGAGACAAAATCGCACAACCTGGCGTTTCAGACGTGCAGAGAAAGAAATGAGCATGGGCTGTGTTAACGGATGACACAGCACAACCAGGTAAGGGGGAAAGCTGATCAGGTTGTCCTTGGTCATCCATCATCCATGTCCTGGTCCCAGATTCTTTGGAACGGGAAGACCAGACTCAAGGCCACGGGCTGCCCAGGGAAGGGGTCGAGTCCCCATCCCTGGGGGTATTTAAAAGCCGGGCAGATGAGGTGCTTAGGGCCAGGGTTTAGTGGTGGGATGGCAGGGTTAGGGGAACGGTTGGCCTTGGTGATCTTAAAGGGCTTTTCCAACTCAAATGATTCTGTGATTCTATGATGCTATTCCAAGCAGATGTAAGGTCTGTCCTGCCCTACGTGGTGGGAAGCGTAGGAAGGGCCCTGAGGAGGTAAGGGACTGGCCAAAGCACCAAGGGATGCAGCGCACCTGAGGTGTACGTTCCCCACCACACCGTACCACACAGCATTGGCACAGAGGAAGAGGAAGATGAGGAGGGAGCAGCAGGTGGCTCTCTGGACACGGGTGAAGCGGCTGCGAGGCGGACGGTCCCACATGGACAGCCAGACGTGCTTCTCAAAGAAACCTCGCTGCAACTCCGCTACGAAGATCCGGGAGAAGCTCCTCAGCTCTGTCTCACCTGAGCACAAGAAGAAAGAGGGTCTCAGGGCCAGCTGCACTGCAGAGGGGACCTGGCCGGGCCTGCCACGGTCCCTCCTTGCAGGCTGATATTCAAGGAGGTATCTACACTGCATCTATACAGTCCCTCCTGCACAGCTGCGTCCTCACCATGCCTTGTCCTATCTGCACTGCATCTATAAGGTCTCTCCTGCACAGCTGGGTCCTCGCCATGCCTTGTCCTCTAGCACAAAGGACCCAGCAGAGCACTTGGCTGCGCAAGGCATCAATGCAGCGAGGAAGAGCCAGCATGCAGGCTCTGTCGTCTCTCTGCAGTCTCCTGCTGTGGGCCCTTCCTCCATGCAATGAGAACTGCCATGCTGCTCAGCCATCCCAGCCCCATGCCCCAGGGGCCAAGCACTCACTGGCAGCATAAACCTCCTTCTCCACCATGCCATCGTTCTCTTCACTCTCCACCGAAAGCCAGTCATTCACCAGGAAGAAGTAGCTCTTGCTGCTCTGCAGGTCCCGGACTATGACATGCTGCAGGTACCAAGAGGGGCTGAGTCCTGAAAGTTAAAGAGATGAAGAACTGTGTTTTCATGGCAGACATTCCCTGCATGGACCAGCAGAGCCAAGAGGGCAACACAAGAGCCCCTCAGTGGGACAGCAGCAGTTACCCTGTGACACCACCTTCACCAGTGGGAATTGCACAGTCCCCAAGAGAAAGGCTTGGCACAGCCAGGTCACCTCCTAGGCTGTAGGGATGCTTTCAGACACTGTCACAGCACATTGCATCGTGTGCATACAGGATTACAGCTGACCAGCCTTCAGCCTTCCCCAGGATGGAGACTCCATGTCCCCCTGCCAGGCAATCCTCCCCCAAGCCAGCAGGTGACCATGGTCTCCCATCAGGGTTAATCCAGACTGTAGGTACTTCTCTCCTGGCCCAGGCACCAGGCAGAGCAAAGCCTGGTTCTGATCTGGGATGTGCAACGGCTGCCTCAGGCCCACACACCCGCTCACGTCTCACCTTTATTGTCATGCCAAATGCGGATGCGCCAGATGCTCCCCAGACTCCGCTCTGTTGCAATCTGAAACACATCGAGGCTGTTGCGGTGGAAAGCGTTTTCTCCATCCAGATGTCTGTGACCGCTTTTATTGTCTACGCCATACAGGGCAATCCCCACGTGGGCTGTGGTACCTGGCAGCATTAACAGAGCTCAGTTAGGGAGTGACATGGTGGCACCCCGTCCTTGCTTAGAGCTTCCACATCCCAACTGCCCCAATTTCAAAGTCCAGGATGATGTTTCTGGCAGCTCTAGCTACAAACCCAGCCCCGGATCAGAAAGCTAAGCTTTCTGCCTTATAGAATCATAGAATGTTTTGGGTTGGAAGGGACCTTTAGAGGTCATCCAGTCCAACCCCCCTGCAGGGAGCAGGGACACCTTTAACCAGATCAGCCTTCAGGCTGCTGGGAAAAATTCAGATGGCAGAACAAAGTGATGGATGCTGGAGGACAGCAAAATGGCCCATCTAAAGGGCCCACAAGACCTGGATGCTTCTGCAGGAGAGGGTCAGAAGTGAGGAACAATCTTGGTTGTTCCTGCAACCACAGTCCAGTCAGGGAAAGCAGGGTGGGGGATTTTTCTCTACTGGGTGGTTCCTTCCAGCAGCAGTCGCTTGCCCCACCCCAACAGCCAGCGGTGGGGCAGCATGCTCTCCTCCACAGCTCTTGACCTGCCCCATCATCACCCAAAAAAAGCTGTGAATGCTGTGGGAAGCCTTGAACTGACCGTCTGCTCAGTGCTGGGCCCTGCGGGGGAACATTTGGTGCACAATGTGCTGAGCTGAGATCTCTGGGGAACCACGCAGATGTCACCTTAGGAATCAAGCACAGGAGCAGACTATGGGCTCACCTGACCCTCTGCCCCAGCCGGTTTTCACCAGGATCTCGTATTTGTACAGCCCATTCTTGCCGCAGAAGGGAATCACCCCCACTCGGTTAATGTCAATCATGTCCAGCTTGTGCACAATCAGTGCAGCCACCGAGTAGGTCACAAAGCAGACAGCACATGTCAGCAGAACGATGTAGTTGAGACCCGGGCCTGGAGCCTGAAAGAAAAGAAGTCTGTTGCAAAGCACTCTCCTTCCCCAGGAGGACCATTCCCCCAGAGTCACGCTGCCTCCTTCCTGACTATAATCATCATTCACACTCATGATACCACATGCAAAGAAGAGACCTGTCCCTGCACAGCCCGTGTGCTCACAGCCCTGCAGAGCGACTGCAGCAGCCGGCTGAAGCTGCTGCAGCAGCTGCCGAGAGCTCTCTGCTCCCACTTAACGTCACACCGACAGCCAGAAAAAGCCCAAACGCCCCTGGGAGGCAGGGAGCAGCTGGCGGGTGCAAGCTCGCTGGGATAAAACAGTGCTGGGTGACAGCTGGGAGGAGCATTCGGCTCTCACTAAGAGGTGAACACACTGCGAGGTGTCCAGAATATAGAATAAAGCCATCTGCAAAGGTCTGTTTTTAGCAGCAGCAGCAACAAGCCAGGATTCATGATCAGAGGACACAGCCCCTCCGTGAGCTGTGCCTGTCTGCAGCTCCTGAAGGCTCGCAGGTACTTGTGCCGGTCTGCCAGCTGGGCACAGCTCAGTCAGAACCCAGCCTGAACGTGAAGCCGACAGGAGCCCAAGGCTTCCCTCTAGGCAACAGCAATCTGCTCAGTGCGTGGCAACGCTGCACAGCCCCTGCTGTGTTTTACTCACAGGAAAGATGAACTGGACCGAGTTTGGGGGGACAAACAGGCTGGCCCCAAAGGCAGTGAGGTGCTGGGTTAAGCACACAGCCTGGTCTGGCCTGGTCTCTTCCAGCGGGATGATGCCTTCTGTCTTCCACCGTTTCTCCTGCTCGCTGAAGTACTGGCAGAGGGAGGTGTACAACCCCAGAGTCACCTCCACCGGAGACCAGCTGAAATGGTTGGTGATGTTGAAGTAGTATTTCTGGACAGCATCATCCGTTCTGGAGAAGGGAAATACAGCAAGGAGCCGTTATTAACCCGCCTGCTGAAGGGACACAAACCCCCTTCTGATGGATGTGTGCCCATGGAAAGCATCCTGCTGCCAGGACAGGTAAGCACACAAGGAAGAGGAAAAGCCCAGTGAACGTGGTGTAATTTACACCACCCTTTGGCTGTGCAGAAACTCTGGGGTTCTGCAGGCCACCTGAATTCTTCTTTATCTTCATATTATTTCAGCACCTGTGGGACTACGTTGCACATCTCTTCTCTGTGCTGGCAGCCTTGCACGGCTCTCCCCCCCACCCCTCCCCGTGTCCCACTGACCCACACAACACTTCCATAGCAACCCTATGATTTTTGGCTGGGGGCAGATTAGCTCATTAGGATGATTAATCCCTCTTTGAGCATCCTGTTACCAAAAGCCATGGAAGCTGTTTCAACTTACACAGCAGTGGCTCCACTCTTGCCCCACCTACTCCCAAGCTGCCTATCGTTTCTTCCCAGATAATGCCTAGGAATGGCTCATAAACAACACGAGGCATGAACGCACACGCTCCTGGGCATGCAGCAAGTCAGCAACTGAAGTTACAATGCCTGCTCTGACAAAAAGAAGAGAGCTTTGCTGCAAAACCCAACATCACAACAGCAGGGCTTAAGGAGCCCTGGCACGCTCCAAGCAGCAGGGCGGATGGGAGCCCACGAGGGAACCTGCGTTCTCCTCCAGTCACATGTCGGAAAGATGAGCTCTGAGGACACAGATTCTGGGGGTGTTCAGCCTGGAGAAGAGGAGGCTGAGGGGAGCCCTTATTGCTCCCTACAACTGCCTGAGAGGAGGGGGGAGCTGGGGGGGTCGGTCTCTGCTCCCAGGGAATGGGCGATGGGATGAGGGGAAACTGTCTCAAGTTCTGCCAGGGCAGGTTTAGGTTGGACATTGGGAAAAATTGCTTCCCCACAAGGGCTGTCAAGCACTGGAAGGGGCTGCCCAGGGCAGGGGTCGAGTCCCCACCCCTGGGGGTATTTAAAAGCTGGGCAGCCGAGGTGCTTAGGGCCAGGGTTTAGTGGTGGGATGGCAGGGTTAGGGTAACGTTGGGCTTGGTGATCTTAAAGGGCTTTTCCAACTGCAATGATTCTGTGATTCTATTCTATGATTCTATGCTTTTGTGAAGGTTGCACTGCAGTTCAGGAATTAGGCTAACACATGGTGCTTTGCTCTGGGAAATGGTTTCATGAGTTGCATGGAGCAAGCCCTGAATCTGCAAAGGTCATCATGAGTCCCTCGCGGAAAGAGTCCTGGTAAAGATGGGATTGGGGAGTAAAGCTGGTAAAAACCCGATCCCTGGTAAAGCTCAGGGATCGGGATTGCACAGAGGATGGAAGTCTGGACAAACGACAAACAGTCTACAGTAGCTGGAGCAGAGGAAAGGGCAGCAGTGGGGGGAGACTCATCACCAGGAGAGGCCCTGGGTGAGGGTCATGATGCTCACAGGGAACATGACTTACAGCTCTAAAAAGGGGGAATCCTCCCTCACCTGTATCAGAAAGGCAAATCACAGAGCACTGAGCTGCTTTTGCACCAGCAGCAGCAGATGTCCAGGAAGGAGGGAGTGCCAGGGTAGAAGAGGTGCTGGTGCTGGGATGTAGGAATGGCTGTTTGCAGCTGCCTGCCCAGGAAAGCCATCTCCTCCAAGGACAGAGCACTGTGGAGAGCTGCAACAGCACCAGCCCCGCAAAGCAGCCTGGCATAAGCCATGGCAAGGCCCTGCGCATCCCTCACGTGCATCCACGGGACGGCCTGGGGGTGACAGAGTTTACAAGGGAGGTTTCTCTTACCTGGGTGAGGTGAAGAAGGTGTAGAGCTTGTGGTCACTTCCAGCCAGGGCATCCAGGCCGATTTTCTTAGAGGCACTGCAGTTGTGCTCATTGGGCTCTGGTTCGTGATGGAGATAAGCCATGATGAATGGCTCAGGCTCGCTTGCAATGTAGTGATCTGCGTGAGGAGGGGGAGAAAAAACAGAAAGTACTTTATAAACACCAGGGAGGGCTCGGCCACGAGCCTGCTGCCAGCAGTGGATGTTCAGGGAGGAGTATTAGGGGCACAGAAAGTAGGGAGAGATGCTTTTCCAGATTGCACTCTCTCAGCCTGCAGTTCAGAGGATCACTGAGCAAGAGACTCGGAATGCCATTGTACGTGACCAAGAGAGGCACTGGACGAACTCCCTCCTCTGCTACTGTGGCTCAATAGAAGGGCTGAGAAAAGCAAAAGGCTTCTCAGTGCATGAATCCACAAGGAAGGATTATGCTGGGGACGGGATAATGCCCAGAACCTCAACCATGCAGCGTGGAACTTGCTGCCTACACCTGAGATCCCCTCCCACACCAGTTTTCTCTTGACACAGCTCTCCTTTGCTGCAACACCCAGCCCTCCTCTCCCCCGGGAAGAAACAGCAAAGAACATGAAGAGTTGGATCTGTCTGCACTACCATTCAAGACTCTGTAAGTGAGCTGGAAGTGCAGTCCTGCTTCTCTGTTGTTGCTCTCCATAGTCACAATCAGGTTCACAGACGTTCTTGCCTCGACAACTTCAGTGCCAGCAGAGAGATTGTCAGCATCTGTGTTGTTTGACACCATTACGGTGATGGCTTTCTCTGAGTCCAGGCTCCCAATGGGGATCTGCACCCCGTTGTGCGTCTGAAACTCCATGGAGGCGACCTTTGTGGAGACGGTGTAGTTGCTGATGTAACCAAAAGGGAAAGGATTGGAGTCCACTTGGAACATGACTTGAATGACATCCGTCAGGTTGGAAAGGGTGGTGTTGAACGCCTGGGGGATGGAGAACTGGCAGTTTGGTGTGTTTTCGTAGCAAAGCAAGTTAAAGGGATCAGACCGCTTGCCTGTGGCCTTGATTTCTCCTCCCACCAGCTCAAGGGGCTCTTCATTCAGCACTCGAGACTTCATGAGGATACGCATCAGGCTGGAGGACAGGTTGTAGGCTTTGGGAGCTAGCAGCAAATTGTGGGAATCAGAAAGCAGTTCCTGGGGCTTGGATTCTTGTGAAACCGTATTGACAAGGTGAATTAGGTCACCTACCAGGAGAGAAATAAAGGTGCAAACAGAGGAAGTGGTAAATAGCCTAGGTAACACCTGACACCTTCCCAAAACAATCAGACAAGTCTTTCCTTACTGTCTTCCCACTGTAACTCTACACTGTGCACATGACCTTCTGCACTGGAAGTGTTCAGTAGCCCATAGCTAAAAATCAGCTGTCAGCAATTCCTGCAGACTCTCAGCTAATCTACAAAGTTTGGTGGTGAGTACTTAATCACAACAGGCTTTGTTTTCCTCCTGTGAAGTGACTAGAATGGGAGATTGGGAAACAGGGAGAGAATGGATAAAGCAAACATATGTTACTAAGTTTTTGCACTATAAAGTGCAGAATACTCAGAAATACATAACAAGGAGCACAAAGGAGGTGCCTCTGCTTCCTCCCAGGGTAACCAGGTGGGAATTTCCGCACGGTGTTCATGGGTGCCCTAGTGAAGCTTGGCAACCTCCTCAGGTTGCAAGCAGGAAGGCAAGCATCTGGAAGCTATAGCTGTTACTCATTGTTTACTAAAAAGACAATTCCCTGAAGTATTAGTGAGTTTATTAACAACTGTCACATTTAAATGTCTGCAGAGGCATCTGCCAAAGCCAGGCCAACCCTGGGAAAAGTGGAGGGAGAAGAAAGCATTGGGGTGCCATGCTCCAAATGTTAGATGCAATCTCCCCAACAGCTTGGAAAGGCATGAGCCAAACCCCTAATGGTACAGGAGAAAGCCTGCAAAATTTACTTCTGGCCAGCACCCTGCACAGGGAGACCTGTGCCCTCAGCAGCGCCCAGTCGAATGTCACTCGTTCCTCCAGAAACAAAACTGACCTGTGATGTTGAGGATGTTGTCGGCGATACCAGTTGGTGTCACAGTGCCCTGGGTTGTCTCCCCTTGCAGAATGGTCATCATGGTCTCCAGCTTGTTCAAGGTCCTTGTCAGGCATGACTTGCAAACCAGCTCCTTGCTCACCACCTGCGAAGGGAAACACAGTCTGATTCAGAAGGAACACCCCCAGGGAAAGACGAAGGCAGCTGTAGGCAAGTTCAGCTCGCTCAGTCCCGCAAAGACCTGAGCACATTTGTTCAAATGACGTTTGCAGCCTGAGAGTCGCCCCTGCTTTCCAGCCCCATGGAGGTGACTGCAGAGACTGTGTCTGCCCTGCTCACACCAAGAGATGCCAAGTACTTGGGTGTCTGCAAGCCTCTTCCATCCACCTCCCCTCATGTTACAACCTGCCAGTGTACAGGCATGCCGGGAGTCTGATGGAGGATGTGTTAGGGTTGGAAAGAGCAATAAGGGGCAGCATATTCACGTTCCCTGGAGTTCACTTGTAAGGACCAAGCACACCTCCTGCTGTTGCATCTCATGAGTACCCCTTTAGGGCCACACACCATTCCTACAGAAATCAACCAGAAGGAGATGGATAGGATTCCTCCATCCGCACCGCGATCTTCAATGGAAGCAAGGCTTAGCCCTAACTGAATCCATTTCAGTGTCCAAATACTCCTGAAAGCTGTGGGAGGGATCCTGCCACTCAGGCGTGATGGATGTCCTTCCCTCTGCTCCCAGATGTGTCCAAGAAACAGAATGTTCTAGCCATGGCCTGGAGCTCCCCGCACTCTCGAGGGCTAGATGGGAGGGACTGAGGCAACACATGGAAGCTGTTACCACAACCCTGTTCCTAGCTCTTATTCATCTTTTTTTCTTTTAATCATCATAGGATTCAGACGTGATTCACCATATGTTTTAGTGAAGAATCAAAACAGCATCTGCAGGTCTAGAATTCCCCTTCTTCTGCTTTCATTTGTAAGCTATGAGAAACGAGGGCATACTGTGAAAATTGGGAGCCCACAAGGTATGGTCAGGCATCAAGGAGGTGGGGAAAAAAAAGAGTTATGGGGAGGAACCACCCAAGGAAGGAGAATCTACAAAGAAAGACCGAGATTCTTTTTTTCCCCTCCAGGAACAATTCATTCTGATTTTTCCTCTCCCCTGTAGGTAAAATCAAAAAAGTATCAGCACTGATTGACACTTCTATAGGAAAGGAAATGTGTGAACTCTGCGCTAGTCTCAACCACTTGGGAAATTCTAGATTACTGTTTTTCTAAGGTTTTCATTCCAATCCAGAGCACAAAACTAATCCTGGAATGTCAGCTTTTCCCATGGAACAAAAATTCTATTTCTAGACTGCAGCTTCCACAGAGAGATCAAGTCGCAAGGCAAGAGCACATGGGAGAGACAGAAACAAAGCAACCCGGCATCAGGATGGGATGTGCCGGGCCCCAAATCCCTGAACAAAGATGGACAGAAAGAAGCGATTTTTAAGGTTTGCAGACTTTGAAGCAGAGAAAGGAGCAGCAGAATAGGGACTCTGTGGGTGGGATGTGGTAGCCTGTCCATCATTTCCGTGACAGCCTCT
>NW_009259977.1:2721049-2753554 GCF_000687185.1 Egretta garzetta
CGGGCCAGGGAAGCGATGCGCAGCTGAGGCCAGGGTACCTGACTCCAGTCCTGAAAGCAAAGATTTGGGGAGGGCGGAGAGGCAGAGTGTGCCAGAGACGACTGGCTGGCCACCAAACCCCAAGCACGTTATATAACTGGGCTCTCTTCCCTTTGCCCATCTGACAAAACACATAAATCCAGCAGGCAGGAGCCCCAGCACCGGGGAGCTGAAACTGTGAGCTGGCTGGGGAACACAGCGCTTCCAGTCAGCAGCGGAGTAGAGCAGCATTTCTGATCTTGTATGGTAGAAATAGGGCTGGAAGGAACGTCAGTCCTTGGCACTGACCCCTGGCTCAAGGCAGGTCCGGCTCTACTTGTGTTACTCCTGATGGGAGCCCAGCCTGTCCTCGGAGATTCTGCAGCTCCCCCCCCCGCAGGTTATTCCAGTGCTTCTCCAGTCTGCAGAGGCCTCTCCAACAGTCTCCATCTGCATGTGAAGGCACCTACCTGCTAGCAAGCTGCCACACCAGGGCTGGTACCAGA
This sequence comes from Egretta garzetta, assembly GCF_000687185.1. Classification (NCBI taxonomy): domain Eukaryota; kingdom Metazoa; phylum Chordata; class Aves; order Pelecaniformes; family Ardeidae; genus Egretta; species Egretta garzetta. The sequence goes on from NW_009259977.1 coordinate 2,721,574, forward strand.
GAAGAAGCACAGAGTTTGTAGGTGCTGCCTTCCAGCACATGAATACATCATCCTACCCACGCCTGTTCAGTGGCACGGTGAGGGGCAGAGCTGACAATGCTCAGGACATCACCACAGAAACCCTAATGATGTCAACAAGTGATACCCGTCCTCCCTGTCTGGTATGTGTGTAGGAGAGAGAGACAGGGAAGCAGAACAAGAATTGAAGAGCATCTAAGCTGCCCCTGGAAGAGCAGGAGGCTGGAGGTGGTGATGGGGAGCGTACCGTGCACTGTGCCAAGGCAGCTGAGATCTGCTGGATATCATCAACTGTGTTCACCTTCAGCGAGTTCAGGGTTTCTGTGATATTGTTGCGAGTCCAGGTCCGGAGCTCAAATTCATTCCCGGTCTCCTGTTCTAGAAGCATGGACCGCTCGTACTGTGGGGGGAGAAAAGCAGGCAGAGTGAGGAAATGTTATCAGGTCGTTTCAGAGTATGACGAGCTGTGCTGAAGTCACCTCTTCCCTGTGCTCTGCATGTCCCTGCCTGTGCTACTCCCCAGAGGCTGATCTAATGAGCTGGTTTTCCAGTAAAACTTCCTCAATTTCACTTGTGCTCCCCAAGCAATTATCTTAACAGCCTTGCACTTGACAACCAAGTAGCACACCAGCGTGCAGTCCTTACCCAGCTAAGCACAGTGCCTGCGCTCAGGGGGATGTCCCTGCCTGGCGTCTAGGCACACAGCGGGCTCTTACTGGGCAGCAAAGCATGAGTAGAGACCAAAATTCCTGCCCTATCAAGATGCACATGGAGGGACTGGGCCCTACTTTAGGTAGGCGTGAAAATGTATGCTGCCAGGAGGACGATGCTCCTGCACTGTGAATTAAGAAGCCTTGTACATGGCCAGAAGACTTTTCTAGCAGCACTAGCCCAGCTGTCAGAACAAGGAGGTCTCCCCAGCACCCAGAGCAGCATCTGAGCAGCTACAGGGAGCTTCCAGCCCTGCTGAGCTGGAGTGGGGTGGCTGGCTCAGGGGAGGCATGAAGGAGGGAGGGGAATTGGGGCTAAGATTTCTGTTCCTAAATTCAGTGTTTAAATTTGAGGTTGGCAGTAAAGAGGAAAAGCTATCTGAATATGAGGGTTAAAAAACAGGCTGCATGGGAGACACCCAGGCCACTGCCTTCTCTGGGACCTCTGTTTTATTTTGCAGCCCCTCTTCTTTCCCTGGTCATTGTGTGTCTGGAGCTTGTTACTCTTTTTGATGCATGAATATAGCTCCAGCCCAGCTCCCAGCGTGCACATACACTGATTTACATGAAAAACTGTAGCATTAGTCATTTCCCCACATCACTGTACAAAACCTGGCCAAAGAACATTGCTGGCGATTGCGAGGCCTTCTGGAGGCCCCTCTTGGGCAGAGAGTGCTGCTTTACCTCATTTAAGATGGTGATGAGGGCCAGAGAGTACTCAATGACCTGTTGAGGGTCCCCTTGTTTCACTAAGCCCTGGAGCACCGTGTCAGTTTGATTGTAGAGCCAGTGGGAGAGGCTGGGGAACCCCTCCGGTAAGCCAATTTCCATGGAGCAGCCAAGGGGAAGAGGCATTTGGGTTAAGCACAGACTATCAAACGGGGCTGGGGGAAGGGGGCAGGATCTGCCCTTTAGCTGGGAAGGAAGATGAGGGGCGAAGCAGTTGGTTAAACAAGAAAGCATCGCTGACGCTTGCCCTGGAGCCCAGTTTGCACCAGCTGGATGTAGGAGCATCATGGACCTGAAGCCTGGTTCCTCACTGGTCCAACTCTGTGAAGCTGCAGGCGGTGGATGCACATGGGTGCACTGAACCCAGAGGAGAAAATCCAGGTTTAGTTTGATGGAGCATAAAGAGCACTTAAAAAACAGGCCGGTGCGGTGGGAGGAGCTGCACTGCTTTTGGCATCATTCCCTGGGGTCTGAGGAACAGCTGGGACACAGATCCTCCTCTGCAGGCACTGCAGGACCGTGCGCTCCAGCCTGTGAGGCCGGGACCACATGTACAGTGCGGGGAGCTGCAGTCAGCCTCAAGAAGGAGCATGCATACAGCTCGTGCAGGCAGCAGAGAACAGCTCAGGATGCTGCCCAAAGACCTGTGAACACTTGTGGCCCACACGGAGCACACTGGAAACCAAGGGGCATTTGCAGAAGGGATAACTGGGCTTTCATGGTGCTGGCCCTGCTGAGCCTCGAGGTGCAATCCCTTCCACCCTATTCAAATGCACGTGCTCTCCATCTTGGCTACACAGGATCTCCCTGGCTCTCAGCAGTGGGGCACCAGGCCACCCGCAGCACCAGAGCTTGCTGCTGCCAGCTCTCCTTTGAAGGCTCCTGATGCAGAGAAGGTGGTGGGGCACAGAGCATAGGGATTTTCTCTGAGAAAGTGACATTGTGCCTTCAAAGCAAGGTGTCATCAGGGAATTAAGGAGGTGGTCAGGAAAGCAGTAACTTATGGGAAAGTTTCCCCCTCGAGCAATGATCCACAAAGACCGGAATTCTCTGTATTGCACTTCTGCCGAGCCTTCCTGCCAACAGCCTCTTCCAGGAGGCAAATGCTTCACCCAGGATCTGTCAAGCCCTCCAGGACAGGGACCCAGTGGTCAAGCCATAAGACTATGATTCAGGAGCCTGGGATGGACACTGGCGCTGCCATGTAAGCCCAGCCTGCAGGCGGTGGGTCTTACCGGTTAATGGCCACGACGGTCGCTCCCAGCTGGTCCTGAACAAGGACGGACACGGACACCATGAAGCCACTCTCGTGGAAGCCCGGGGGCAGGAAGGCACTGTGCTCGGCACGGCTGCCCTTGTACACGCAGAACTCATGGTAGTGCCCGGCCCGGCGGCGGGATGCCAGGAGGATGTACACCAGCGGGCCCTCCGCGTCCTCTGTGTCTCGCCAGCCTGCAAAACAAACCCAAACAGGGGGTCTGACAGGGGCAAGGGCACAGGGGGGCTGCAGCCACCATCCCAAAGCCCAGCCTGTCCGTCCAAGCTGGCATTGCCTGGCAGTCCTCCTTCCCTCCCCTGGAGCATCCCACCCTGCTCAGCCCTTCAGCGTGGCATCTCCTCTTACTGCTGTCCCCAGCAAGGGTTCAGCAACCTGCTCTGACAGAGGGACAGGCCGTCCCCGCCATTAGGGGACAGCTTAAGGGCCCCGCTGGGCTGGAGAGATGTCTCCAGGCCTGCAATATAAAGCTCTGACCTTCTCTGAATTTTTCTGATGTTTAGGGGTTTCTGCCTAGGTGTTTGAGTCCTCTAACATTCCTGAAGAGTTCACGAGCAAAGTAAGAATGGTAATAACTCTGCTGGGGCTGGGAACAGCACGGACCCAAGGCCACAGCTTCTGTACAAGCCCTGCAAAGCCTGACATTAGACCGAGGCTCAGCACAGCCCTCAGGCAGTTCAACATCTCAGGAATGACTCAGTCTAGGATAAAACCTGCACAAAGGTTTCCTTGGAGCTCCCCAGGAATTATGGGGAGTCCTGTGGGAGCCAGGAAGTTAGGGAATTCGCTGCGCGTTTGCCAGTGAGCACCAGCGAAGGTGCTGGCTCTGCCAAGGCTCGCTGCCCTGGACATCGACCAGTGGGCCTGTATCCTTTCAATTCAGCCTGAAAACAATCACTAGGAGCTAAAAATGCCACCACTCCAGAGGTACCGATTTCATAATTATTCTGTGTAGCTCAAAAGTTACCAGAGTTAGAACCGTACCATGCCAAATACACTTCTGCTTCTTCCCCAGCTTAAGCTGGGCTTTGGTGACCAGCCCCCACCGAAGCAGCAGAATTCATCATCTCCTCTGCAGCGTGGCTTCCCAGCATTTGTGCACAGACAGCGTTAATCTCTCACACTAATCATTTGGGGAAATATGGTTTTCAGAGGCACTTATTCCATGGCCCAAGGCTACAGGACGTCAGCCAGGCCACTTTTCCAAAGCTAGGCTCATTGTTGCTGTCTCTGCAGCTGGTTGAGAAGGTAACTGCTGATGGGAACATCCAGCCTGCATGGCAGAGAAGGCCCCAGTGCTTTGTCTTTTGACTCTTCCCACATATGTGTGACTCAGTTTTGGGCACCTATCTTCTTTTCCCTGCACTGAAATACCAGTTTCTTCCAGTACTGGCCTGGCCTGGCCATCACCATTCAACTACATGAGTTAGGATTAAAAGAAGTGCCTGCCTGCTACCATGAGTTTGAGAGCTCTGTAATTTGGGCACACAAAGCTGCCCATGGTCCAGGCTTTGGGGATCAGAAATGGAAAGATCCACTGGTGAACTCAGCCCTGGCCAACAGTGTCCCGGGGCAGGAGCTCGGGGTAAAGAAAATATCTGTGGGAAGAAGGGCAGCTGGTAAGACACCGGTCATGAGAAACCTTTGCCCGTGAGGAGCAGAGAGGTGCAGGCAGGTGCCCAGCACTGCTGTCCATGCGCTCTCACCTGCACACTCAAAGTGCACCTTTGCCATCAGCGCCCTGAGGGGTCCCCTGGGAGAGAGCCGGCAGGATCCTCCGACAGGCGGCTGGTTGGGGAGCAGGTCGATGGAGGCGAATCCTTCCTCCCCTGTCGTGAGGTCTGTGATGTGAAGGGTGAAAGTGTAGCCCTCGCCATCCTTCAGTGCCCCTTGCCTCAAGACCAGGTTCATTCCTGTGTCACCAGTGGAGGTAGTTTTTTTGTCCAGGACGAGAGACTTGTTTTTAAAGCTGTGCGCTGCCCATCTCTGTAGAGATGAAGAGAGGAAAGACAGGAGAGGTTTTGTTTAAATGTGAAGTTATGTCCTTAAAATGTTTTCAGATCGAGTCTCTTATAAAAAGTAACAGATTTCTAGTGGGAGCGTCTGCCAAATTTGCAGTTGATAATTCAGCTTTAGCCTTGTGTGCTACAGCAACAAGAACTGGAACCTTTCCAAAATGTCTGGTGGGAATATTTCCACTGTGAGATCTACTTTAAGTCTCTGGGATTACATCACCCTCCGACAGAATATTTCATAATACAGAATACAAAACACAGGAAATAAATTAAGTACTGGTGGAATCTCCACGGGATAACGTGTTTTATATACTTCAAGCTGAACGTGTCCTGTATGGTTACTGTCAATAGCACAAACGTACAATTGCGCTAACAAGAGGAACAGTGAGAGAGCCTGTCAGAAAATGCCATGCAAGTACATGCTGGGCTTGCTGGGAGCAATACAGACTAGCTCCGGCAACAGGACTTCCACTTCTGAGACCTGCTTCGTTTGACAGGTTGCAGAGACGCTGCGTGGTGGAATCTGTAATTAGAGGAGGGCAGGAGGGACTTGGGCGATCAGAAGATCAACCGCTGCTTGAGCCACCAGAATAATGGGCAAAATGCCCACCAGCAGGGATAAGAAAACACTTTGCAGACCTATTCTAGGAAAAAAGTGGCTTTCGTGTGAAAAGAGCTGGTCACTCGTGGGCTTGGCTTGACAATGACCCAGCAAGGACTTGCCCCTGGCTGGGTTGAGACATGGATGGAGGACTGACAGGCACAACCCAGGGCAAAGGGAAGCTCTGGACATCTCACAGCGGGGTTCAATGGCTACAGGACATGGGGAACCTGCTCTCCTAGCCTCCTCCGGGCTGCCGAGACACGGCATGGCACATGGGAGCCCCATGTCACACCAGGCCAGCTCCATACAGGGCCTGTCTTAAACTTCTGGCTCTGCAAGCCAGAACTGCAGGCAGTTCCAGGGGCTGTGATGAAGAGACCACTACCAGCCAGTCTTCTTCATCCCCTCAGCCAGACCCAGTCTGCCACTGCATTTATGGTCAGAGATCGTTTTCCCTCCATGTCTCTACAGCAGTTTAGGTCCAGGACTTTATTTCTCATGCAGCTCTTCCCAGCCTGTCCTCTCTGACTCTCCCCTTCTCCCTGAAGTCCACCAAAGGTGAAGCAAAGAGCAGCGCTGCTGATGACCTTACCCCAAGCTTGGAGTCGTTGTGGCAGTTCTGGCAGGTCCCCTCCAGGTAGACATAGGAGCTCTTGCTAACTTCATAGACAGACTGAGCCTTGCAGGAAACGCACTCCAGGGACACGATAGGGACTCCCCCCCTCTTGATGAATACCTGGGAAAGCAAGAGGCTCCATCAGAAGATCCAAGACAAAAATACTGACATCTAGCAGGTAAGTGACATCCCAGCACCTGGTTCTGCAAGGAGAAATCGCTCTGCACCAGCCCAGTCTGTGCTAAGGAAATGGCAGAAAGGGATTTCCAGAGGATTTCAGGCCAGATTTAAGCTACATCACTTTTCTTACACTGGTCAGGGCGAGCTCTTCTGTCACTGATTTTCAAGAGCCACCCAACGCCAAGCTGGGCCAATCTAGGTCATTCTGGATTTACTTTATCTGGATTCCGAATGTCCCTCTGGTACCCTGTGCTGAATTCCTAGTGAGTCCTGCTTGTGCTGTCGGGCAGGGATGATGCTAACTAAAGCACTTTGCTGTACCGACCACCTCAGGACAGCTGTTAACCCTAAAAAACTGGAATCCATGTTAGAGTTTGGAAAAGAGGAGTAGTCTAACTGGGAGATGGAAAGCCTCCGTTACAGCACAAACCAAACATCTGGCGAGCACCAGCCCTGGGAAGCAACTGCAGCTCTCCTTTGCCTTCTGTGGGTCAAACTCTTGGCCCTGGCTCTGCAGGCGTGGACTACCTGACCCAGAGGGGTCACAGCAAATCTGCTGTGGACAAAGGAGAGCAGGGTGGTGGGTCCCTGCCCTCGGCTCAGAAGATTGCTAATGGGAAGCATTTACAGTCCGGAGTACCAGAGGACTCAGGGTGAGCCAGAGAGCCTGGGTTTACAGGGGATGTGCTGGGTTTACTGGGGACGTACTGGGTTTACTGGGGATGTGCTGCCCTGTACAAAGCCAGCATGGTCCCGCTGTCTCCCCCATCCCTGCTCTGATCTTCGGAGCTTGGACTAGAACTGCATGCCACATTTCAGGACCCGACCCCTCAGGCTCTCTGCCTGCGCAGAACCATCATCATCCTAACACCACCTATGCCCCCAAGGGACAGGGATGATGATAAAAATAACGAGAAAGCACAGCTCCCACTGTGCATCAGATGCATTTTGCTCTGCAGCCTGGAAGAACCACCTCTTCCAGAGAGCGGCACGTTGTTCCGGGCTTTTAGCTCGGATCTAAGCTGTACAACTCAAGACATCTACCACACCTCCCCGGCAAAGCCCTCGGAGAGCTTTAGAATCACCGGTGGCTCAGACACAACGGCTGTTGATCTCTGACTCCTGTACTTTGCCTGAATTCCTTTAATCCCCTAGAAAAGGGGGTTGTCCAGCATTTGACAGAGCCCTCTACCCTGGCATAATTCTGAATTCAAAGACAGACAGTAATGAAGACATTGTTTAATATGGCAGACTTTTAAAAGAGGGTAAATATTCCACAGCAGTAAGCCGGAGAGCACTGAAGCTTCAGTCATTCCTACAGTATTTGCAAATTTCCTGCGACACTGGAATCATTGTTTTGCGCTCATGCATGGAAACCAGATAGTACGGAATGTCCTTGAAAGACTATCAATTTAATTTTTTTTTCCTTTTATCCTCCAGCTTTGGTTTAAAACCCAGGCAGTAAGAGTTTCCACTTTCAGACTAACTACATCTCTAATTGCCAAACACACCACGATGAACGTTTCTGACATAAACCATAACTGCTGTCGGACTGCAGATGCATTCAGCGTTAGGTTTAATTTGACATAAACAACAGGCACTTAAAAAAAACCTCCCTCAAAAAAAACCCTCACAAACAGAGAAGAGAGGAACTGTTGACAGTAAAATTAAGTACCAGCTCTTAGGAAGCTCTCTCTGGGCAAAACGCAGGACCCTCACACTGTTTTTGGGGATAGGGACTGGTGCAGGGGGACCCCTCAATGAGTGTGGGGTGGGACAGACCTGGAGGACCTTAGGAAAAATTCCTTCCCCAAAGGGCTGTCAAGCACTGGAAGGGGCTGCCCAGGGAAGGGGTCAAGTCCCCATCCCTGGAAGGATTTAAAAGCCGGGCAGACGCGGTGCTTAGGGCCAGGGTTTAGTGGTGGGATGGCAGGGTTAGGGGAATGGTTGGCCTTGGTGATCTTAAAGGGCTTTGTGTTTCTAAGAGCCTGGTGCTGTGACATGGGAAGAGCCCGGGACTGCACACAGTGGTGGAAGAGCCACCGACCACGGGCTCCTTTGCTGTCCTCCTCAGGCAGATCTGCGGTCGCAGACTCTCAGTTCCAGGAATGGTGGCCAGCACTAATGTAGCCTCTGAACAGAGAGGGACTAAAGCAAGGTCTAAAGGAACACAGAAGCTAAAAGGACTCAGCAGGACAAGCAAAAAGTGCTGCCCAAGGCAGCATAAGATGAATATATCATGGAAATACCAGTGTCTGTTCCTGCCAATGACCCGGACAGGATCAGTCATGGAGCCCCAGTGATGCCCTAAGATCTGCTTCCCCTGCTCTCCCTTGCTGGCTGGTGCAGGTAGGTGGTGGTACCTCTACAGCCCAGCTGAACTGACACCAGCTCTCAGATCGGGCCAGGGGACACAGCCTGGGGAGTCTCCTGTGGTCCTGAGCCAGCAGCACTTTCCTCTAGAAACTTCCTTATAAAAAGGGCCGGGGAATTCCAGCCCAGCTGTGGCCAGCAACAGGCACCCAAGGACAGAAAGCGATGGTCATCTGTGGTACGTACGGTTTGATTTGTTGCCTCGGGACTCATACCCTCCTTCCTGATGGTGAGGTCGAACGTATACTCCACATCTGCTTCTAATACAGCTTTGGAAATTGTGACAATTCCTTCCTTGGCACTGAAATTCAGAGAGCACCCTGCAGCCGAGCTCTGCTTGCAAGGAGAAAAGAACTTTCAAACCCTCCTTGGTATGGGTGCACATCGGGTTAGTCCACAGCCAAAACATTCAGGTCCACACAAAGTCACTGATACAGATCTTACTGGGCAATGCCACCGCTGGGGTGGGAGAAACAGGGTGGTGTGTGGACAATAAAGCACCTTATCCTATTCTTCAGGTTAGTAAGCAGTACTTGGAATACTCCTGTATTTCATCTGAGCTTCATGTTCTTGTTTTACAGCAATTAATTCTTCATTAAATAGCTTATAAACATTGCCAAACAACACAAAAAGCTCACATTAAACTCAAAAGTCTAATCCACACACACCGTATCTTTCTATTTTGAGGTAAAGATCGAAAACAATGACTTTTTAACATGCAAAAGAATCCCACATTCCATCAAAAAATGCTCCTGAGGTGGATCTCCCGTAAGAATGCGAAGGGCAGTTCTCCCTTGCCCTTGTATCACTGTGGGGTTAGGCCATTTCAGTGTGTGACGACAGTGACCTGCCTGGTGACCACAGTGACCATGACTTGTGGTCACTTGACTCCTCCAAAGTCTAACTTTGGCCCCTGCTGAAATTAGAGATATTTAACCGTTAACGGGAGAGGGATGAGAGCCCTCAGCCCCCCAGGCTGCAGTCAGCAGCTCTGTAATGCCTTCGGGTTATGAAAGCAGCTTCACTGGAACTGTGACCCAGAGGCCAAGCAGCAATGCGAATGCCTCAGCTTCCAGCACCAACACTTCTGCCCTGCCCGGGCACGCTGCGCAGCACCGACTGCAGCAGGGCTGCACTGCACAACTCCCACCAGCAATTTTTGTACCAACATCCTGAGCTAGGAACTGGGAAAGATTTGCAACCCACCTTCCAGAGCAGCTTTGTTAAAGATGCTCACAAAAGCTCCCCTCAACACCATTTCAACCGAGCCACATGTTTGTAGTGGAGCTGACGTGCAGCTGGAGCTCCCAAACGATCACCCTCTCTGGCTGTGCAAAACTGCTCTTACCTTGGAGGAGAATGTACAAGACCAATCATATAACAACGGAGTCTGTTCGCCATCGTCCAAGTTCGGGTCATAGGATTTCTCCCCATCCAAGATTAAGTCCTGAGTGTTGGACCATACCCGGTATGACCCCCCATCAATGATTGGGACCAGCTTACTTGGTATCACAGTTACATTGGCAAAGATGCTTTTGGACAGTGGGGTATCTCCAAAGGAGACAATAAAGATGAAGCAATAGTTCCCAACTTCCAGGGCAAGCTTCGGTATAACTAACTGGGGCCTGTTCACATCAACATTCGGCAGACGGATCCTGCTGGAGTCATCCAAGTTCATGCAGCTGGGTGCTCGGTAGATCTCCCAAAGGTGCTCCGTCTGGTACTTGATGCACCCTCGGAGGTCAATCTGTGCCTCTAGGTAGTTCCTCTGGGACCGCTTCATGACCACTTGAGGGGGCAAGGCTAACTCCACCTCTGGCTCCTCACACTCCAGGACTTTGACAGTGACAGTGAGGTGGGCTATGAAGAAGCTGATGAGATTGGTGGCATTCACCTCCACCAGGTAATCCCCAGGGCTCAGGTAAGAATAGTTGGCCACTGCAACCCTGGTCATTTGAGTGGAGGAGCCATCCCCAAAGGTCCACAGGAACTCGACGCTCCTGCTGCTGGGCACCACTGCTGCTTCGAACAGTGCTGTCCTGTTGACAAAGGCATTGGAGGCAGTGAGGGACACTTGGACTATTGCGTCTTGGACCTGGATGGTTCTGGTGATATTGATACCTCCCAAGTCATTGAAGGCATTAAGGTGAATCTCAAGCAGCCCTGCAGCTTCTGGGGTGTAGGAAACACTCTCTCCTGCCACAGTGACCACAGATCGACCTTGCTCTTTCCACAAGGAGAACTGCCAGGAGAATGACACACGGGAGCCGCTTCCCACCTGGGCACTGAAGCTCTTCTCTGTGCCTGTGGGTATGCCCTCCTCACAGCAGTTCAGGAGCATGACATCGCGGATGGCCTCCAGGATAGAGATGAGCACCTGAGCATGTGCGATGCTGATTTGGTTCTGCACTGTCACGGTCACCAAATAATCACCGCTCTTGGTGAACTCATGCGTGTACTTGGACCCGTTGAGCACCACCGAGTAGTCCCCACTTATGCTCACCAAGTAACTCACAGCGGTACCCGACAACATCCTGATCACAAAGGTGACCTGTTCCCCTGGTTCCACCACCTTCTTGCTGGCAAGAACTTCCAGTCCTTGCAGATAGACTGTATAAACCCCTGCTGCGGGGAACATGACTGCCACAGACTGGCCAGTCAATGTGCCGTTTGGCACCTCCCAAAGCCATGTCACTTCAGTCCCTTTCTGCAGCTCCCCCTCAAAGACCACTGTGGAGCCCGATGAGACATACCTACAGTCCAGTTCTGCGGTCCCTATACTCAGCCCCTCTATGACCTCCTCTACACAGATGTAAATTGTTGCATTGGTTGAATCCAGCTTGTTTTCTGCTCCAATGATGACCTCTGTCACTCCAGGGCTTTGGAAGGAGTGTATAATAAAGGGTTCAGAGGTAACAGGAGAGAAGCCGTCCTCTAGGTACCAAACATAGGTGATGCCAGTGCCACTGGTTATGGTGGTACTTATGTTAACAGAGGCATTAATAGCAACTGGGTTAGGGAAGGCATAAGGCTGTAAAAAGCCAATGCTTTCGATGAACTCCAGTGTCCTGTTAGCAGTTGCGCATCCCAGCATGTTCGTGGCTTTCAGATAGACAGTGTAGTTTCCAGCTTCTAGGACGCTCAAGGAGAAGGTTTTCCCAGTGAAGGTCTGCACAGCATTGCCATCCCTTTGGGCTACCCAGCTGTAAGAGATGTTTGTTCCCTCTCTCACCACTGCCTGCAAATGGAGTGTTTTATTAGTTGGGCAATAGACGTCCTCCACCAGGTCACTGCTGGCCACCTGCAGGCCTTCAATCTGCTCCAGGACATAGACATAGATGCTGTCCTGCAATGAGCTGATCTTGTTCTCTGCTGTCACAATGACGTTGAATGTGCCCACGGACCGGAAAGTGTAGGAAATTGTGGAGGAACCTTGGATAGGAGTGCACCGGTCACAGAGGATCCACGAGTAGCGGATGGCACTGCCAGTGACAAGAGTGGCCACAAAACTCACCGAACCATTTAATGGCACCACTGTCCTGCTGGCATTGATGGTCAGCCCATGGAGCCGACGTTTCACTGTGATGTCGATGATGGTCTCATTAAAGCTCACATCATTCTGGCCCATCACACTAATTGTGTAATGGCCTGTGTTGTTGTAGGAGTGGGTAGCGATTTGGCCCGGCTGGGTAGTGCCATCTCCAAAGTCCCAACAGTAACTCACTTTGGTTCCATTCATGCTGGCAGAGAACAGGTAGATCTGGTTCAGCTCCAAAACACTTGTCCCGTTATACTCTATCTTTGCTATCCCAACTGGTTCCTGGACTTCCACAAACGCTGTGTCATTGTTGAAAGAGACATTGTTGGAGACGGTCACCGTGACCAGGAAAACCCCTGTGTTCTTGTAGGTGTAGGTCACTTCAGTCCCACTCGATCTTGTGGACTCATTGTTCCCGAAATCCCAGCGGTAGCGGTACTGGTAGAGAGGCACGGCACCGACTTGGAAGCTGATCTCCTCACCAAGCCTCACAAACTGTTTGGAAGGGAGAAGGGTGACATTGACTATCTCCGGCTCCACACAGACACTGGTGAAATAGTGAGCCTTGTTAAATCTGCTGGAGAGAGTCAGGGAGAGGGGGAATGTTCCACTGCGGGTGAAGTTGTGCATCACCATGGGGTCCCCATTGACTGTGACATTGGACGAGCCATCTCCGAAGGTCCAATCAAAGACGTATTCATCAGGATTCCCCGTCACATACGCAGTGAGCTGCACATCTGGGTGCTCAAGGATGCAAGAAGTAGGCTCTATTTTGAGTACTTCCAGGACAAATATCCGAACGGACACAGTTTGGGAGACAGAGTTCACAGGATTCACAGCCGTCACGTTCACCGTGCAGTTGATGTCCTTTATGTACACATGTTCTACCACTGGTACCTGACTCCGCAGCACCGTCCCATCCCCCATATCAAATATCCAGGTGATACTGTCCCCCGTCTGCACTGAAGCGTTAATGGTCACAGATGCTCCCAGCTCTGCTGCCTCATCTGCAGAAACATGGAGCCCAGTTATCTCTTCAAACACTTGGTAGCACTCAACGGTCTCCACACTGCTTATGGTATTGTTTGCTGTCACGGTGATGTTGTATACCCCTCTTCTGGAGTAGCTGTATGTTGCTGTAAACTGGCTCTCTGTGAACAGTGAGGACCCATCCCCGAAGTCCCAGGTGTACACAACGCCATAAGGAGATGGCAATGGATTGGCTCTGAAGGTGACTGGACGGCTCACAACTAAAACATCCTCCTCTACTTCCATCTTCACATCAGTCAGATAACTGTGGATGTGAACTGGGGTCAAGTGGGTGAGGTTCTCAAACTGGTTTGACACAAGAACCATCAGGGCATATTCACCTGCAAAGGAAGAGAGCAGAAAAAGACCAGTTGTGAGGACATGATGGTGCAACAGCTTCCTTGGCCCTGCAGCAGTGTGGGGAGCATGACAGGGGGCTGCAGGGAGCTGCTCTGCTCCCACCCTGCGCGCACCTTGGGCTTCCCTCCTCCGCTCCAGGACAAACAGAATTACAACCAGGCCATGCATGTGAGGACCAAACACCAAGTAAGAAGCCAGTCCGACAGATACAGAGAAAAGATTTTTCTTTCTGTTGGTTCACAAAACAGACCCCCTTCCTGCTGCCCGCAGCAGCGCTCCCATTGGCACAGAGCTCGCCTGCCGCTCATTTGCCTGCTGAGGCTGCCCAAAAAGGGGACTGTGTGCGGTGGACCTGCTTCGTACAGCATGCACAAACTTCTCCTTGAGTTATAGAGGATGGCAGTCGCTCTGGCTGTTTGCTCAGGAACGAGGTCGTGACTTTCAAACCATCGTTTTATTGGAAGGTGCCTTGTAACCCTCTCACAAGAAAGATAGCCGAGCCCTTTCTTCCCCAGAGAACCGTCCTGAGCGTACCTGAGTCTTCATAGACATGCGAAACATTGTGCTCAATTACAACCTCATGGACACTGGGATCAGGAACAAGGAAAGACTTGTTGTAGGGAGGTCTGAACAGGTATGTCTCCTGGACACCATCTCCAAAATCCCACCTGGAGAAACATGCAAACCATGTTACACCACACGACAGGAGAACCATGGAAATCCCAGAGGAACCCTGGCTTGGTCTCGGGCTATCTTTCAGGCTCAGGGCTGGGGTTTTCAGAAAAGCCATGGGAAACATAATGCCAAGTATCACAGCAGTAGCTGTGCCTAATGCTGCAGAACTGTTACTGTGAGAGGAGCACAGCACTGGTAAGGAGGAACCCAACATTAAAGCAACATTGCAATCCTTTTAAAAAGAAGTATTTCAGTCTGAACTACAGGTCCCAGCCAGTGCGACTGAACCACGCTTGCAGGGATTTCAAATTAACTAAGACAGCAGCTGAGGAATGGGCCATTTGACGTCAGCTGGCCCTGGGAAGAGAAATAGTGTGGGCACGACTGGTAAGCTACGCACGGTAAGATCCTAAGTTCTAGCAACTTGCAAAAGACTCACAGGAACATAGCATCCACAGCTGAATCAACCTGAACTCTCGCTGTAAGCTCCACGGTGCTGTTCTGAGGGAGGACCGGCAGGACACCCAACACAGTCAGGTTCTTCATCTTATTCATCATCTCCACTGTGACATTGTAATTGACTGTAAAGTTACTGACGTGGTTGGAGGCGGTGAGCTGGGAAGGACAGTGGGACAAAGAATGTGTTTGGGACCCCCTCGCCATGTTGCCCTCTCCTGAGAGCGTGGCTTCACTGTACCGAAAAGGTCCCCCCCGGCAGGCGAGCAGGTTAGGTCAGAGAAGCAGCCTGTGGGACAGGGAGGCAGGGGCAATAGCCTGGGTGGGCACTGGAAAGCAGCACAGACTGGAAGACCGCCAACCTGGCAAAGTCACCTCTTGCTGGCACCACGTCTCCACCACTAAAGTCAGGCCAAGGAAGGACTCATTCTACAGCCAAGGGGACAAGGAGAATGGCTTCTCATCCCGAGACTCTGGCTATAAACTTGCCAGTTACCCTTGCCCAGCTCCGAGGTGCCCCGCACGCTGCCTCCAGCCGCTCAGCATCAGCACTTGCTGTCACCAAGGTAGCAACAGCCACCCACTTTCCTTAGGACAGCGGCAGAAGAGCAGCTCCAAGCACAGAGAGTGGGGATGGGAGAGACTCATAAAACCAAGGATGCCAAGTGCAGCTCCTGGGTAGTGGGCACAGAGAGGGAGAGCAAAATTGGGCAGAGGAAGGAAAGGGAGAATGGATGGGCAAGAGACTGAAAAGACACAACAGAAGTAGTGCAGGATCCTCAAGATTATCTAGGCATATAACACTGACACAGCACCTAATGACAAAGCACCTTGCCACCTCCTCACCTGCAGAAGAGCTGAGGTCCTGACAGAAGGGATCCTTCAAACCCGGTTGAATAGAGACCTCCCACTCCAATGGATAAAAGAAGTTTTTGTCTAGGCTTGGGTGGATCTGTTAGGCTGAACCCCATCAACCCCAGGCTAACGCCACCTTGTCAACTCTGTAAGTAAAAGCAGTCCAGGCCTGCCAGCACAGTGCTTCACCCAGCAAATTAGTGCTACTCAGCATAGTGCTGCACAAAGCAAATTAGTGCTAGCGTGCCCTCGGAGCTAGGGCTGGTGTCTCTTCAGGAAGCCAGCAGCTACCCTGCAAATGGATCGGGCAGCTTGGAGCCAGACCAGGATTCTGCACGGCGGTACAGGGCACATGTCCTGGATGCAGCTGCAGTGGAGTTTATTTCTTTTTTTTTTCCTAGTAGCTGGTATAGAGCTGTGTTACCCCCTGATGTTTTAGTTGTTGCCGAGCAGTGCTTACACCAGACAAGGACCTTTCAGCTTCCCATGTCCTGCCAGCGAGAAGCCGCGAGGGGGCACAGCCAGGGCAGCTGACCCCAACTGGCCACAGGGCTATTCCAGACTATATGACGTTGTGCTCAGTATAGAAATTGGGGGGACTTGGCCAGGGTGGTGACTGCTGCTCAGGAACTGGCTGGGCATCAGTCAGCAGGTGGTGAGAAATTGCATTGCGCATGACTGATTTTGTATATTCTATTATTATTATCTTTATTATTGTTATTATTATCCCTTCCTTTTCTGTCCTATTAAACTGTTTTTATCTCAACCAATGATTCTTTTTATTCATTTTATTTTTTTTCCAATTCTCTCCCCCGTCCCACTGGCGGGGGGTGGAGTGAGTGAACGGCTGTGTGGCGTTCAGCTGCCTGACGGGTTAAACCACAAGAGCATGATCCAGGAAGATGTTCTGGCCAGAGATAAACTCCTGTTGCACAACAGATACCTCGCTCTACCCAGACTCTCTGCTCAATCCTTCTTCTGGGGTCACGACAAAAACCAGCGTTCCAGTCTGCACCAGCAGAAAGAGAGGAATTCGGAGACCACAAGAGCTTGTGGCAGAAGCTCTGTCCTGCCTAGGAAAGTCTTACATTTGCATCCTGGCTCTGAATCCACATCTCCTGCCTGCCAAAGCAGTGGCCGGCACCCTGCAGTGGGGCTCCCTGCCTCATTCCTGCCGGGGAGGAGGAAGGACAGCGCCAAAGACAAGGAAGGCAGTGAAGTCAGCTGTAACGGAAGAACAGGAAAAAGCTTACTATTTGCATTTGCAAGAGCAGCTCAGTGAAAAATAGCAGACAAGCTCGTTAGGAGCACAGTGAAAACTTCCTCAACTCAGCTCTGCCTTCACCTCTCCCTGCTGCTTTTCCTGCTTAGTTTGTGGGATGAGGTGGAAACCCAGGATTGAAATGGTATCATGGGAAAGGCCTTGGCTTACCGAAAGCTTGTACACAGCTGGGCTTTGGTAGATAACGTTGAAGACAACATTGTAAAAAGTGAAAGATGGCTTATCATCTACTGTCCATCGGAAAGTCACATCTGACCCAGCTTCCATCACAGGGACGTAGCTCTGAAAGGCATGAGGACATTTTATACCAGTGCAAGAGAAAAACATGCACAACACTTCCCAGGAGATCTCCAGCTGAACTGGAGAGGGAGCAGAGCCAGACATCACAGCCTCAGAGCGTGACACGGAGGTGCAAAATCATCTGTGGCTTTGTGGCCGATAGAGAAATGCCAACCCTGATTCCATAAATCAACAGCAGAGCTGGGAGCAGAACCCATACTGCCTGCTCCCGCACCCTAGAGCTCTGCTCTTGTGATCAGGTCTCTTTCTTGCTGGCTAAAGAAACCTCTCTGGTATCTTTGTGGAAACAACTCAGCTTTAGCTACACCTGCAAGCTGAGTCTCTGACCCTTGTCCACTGATGGTTCCTGACCCAAAGCCTAAAATGTTTGACCTGCACTGTACAGGGTAGGCTCCCTCCTCCCTCCTACAGTGCCTCCTGAGCAGACTGTGGTAGCCAGGAAGAGTGAGACCAAAAGGCATTGCAGGCACAGGGTTCTGCCATAAGCAGCCGGAGACTGAACAGAGCATTTCAGACACTGTTATTGAACAGGTTCCTGAGGGCTCGGCTGGAGCACTGGGGATGGGGGACTGGAGAAAAAATAAGAAGACTGCAAACACCAGAGTAAATCCGAGACTTTGATGGATGGATGAAACATTTTTATAATTTCAGTCAGGTGATGTAAGGATATAGTAGAGTAAATCTAAACACCTAAAGGAATAACTACCTGGACAAGTCAAGAGGAGGTGAACACTGGCCTTCTTTCATAACGCCTCTGGTTTTCGGCTGAACTGGAAAGCCAGTATCCCCCTTGCAGGAGGTGCTGCCTTACCTCCGAGGGAATTAAAATGAGCGTACAGCTGAGCTGCCTTCCTGCTGGAGAGCACCAATGCTTTCTGCCACATGCCCGTGCCTGCAGCAGCGCTGTCTGCACGGCCCAGGAGCCAGCGCTTAGCAGCAAGCAGTGCTACACCTGACCAGTGTGGAGCTGAGCCCCAGCCCTCCTTGTGAGCCAAACCCACACTGTTAGCAGTGAAGGCTAAAAATGCTCCTGAGGAATCAAAAGCAGCAGCCATCACTCACCACTCGTGTATTTAGCAGGACTCTGCTCTCGGGGTCAGGGGTGGCCCGCAGCCCACGGATGGGCTCCTCCACTTTCACTGTGACGGTGATGTTCTGGGAGCTCACGGCATTCTCCGCAACAAGCACGTGGGTGCTCACCCCCTCCCTGAGACCGCTCAGGTTGACCACAGCAAACCAGGTGTCATTGGTCTCCCTGGCACAGTCTGCCACTGCAACAGCCGCTGGGCAGGACCCCTCAAACGGGAAGGTGTGGTTGTCTCCCAGCCAGCTTGCTGTCGCGTTCACCCCTGAGGAGAGTTTGACGACCAGGGTGGTGTGGTTGGATGGTAGGTACACCCTGCTGCCTTGAGGAGCGGGATGGATGACACGCAGGCCTGACACCCAGGAAGTCACCCAGAACCTGCAAGACAGATTGGTGCTGAAGACCCCGTTGTCCACGCTGGCTCTGACTGTGTAGCGACCTGGATGTTCCAGCCCTGCGTTGTGGGGGCTGATCACCGGGGCAAGCTGTTCCTCGGCATAGCGAACTCGGAGAGAGCAAACAGTCTCGTTTATCCAGGTGGCACCGATGGAGCTGTCAGACAGGCCAAGTGCCCACTCTGAAGAGTTTATGCTTAAGACACTAGTTCTGTAAGGGGATATGGTACTTGGCTGGCACTGGAGGAGTAAGCCCGAGCCTGCGTCATGTTGGATACTGAAGATGTCCTTGGCCCTGACAAAAATACTTTCTTTTCTGAATGTGACCTGCAAAGACAGGAGACGTTTTTGGATTAATGCCTCAAACTAAGAGCACTCAGCACCCAACTCTTGCCTGGGCAGGACAGCTGGATTTACTGCCAAGTGGAAATCAACAGAAAAGCTGCAGATCCAAACACAGCATGGGGAGACATTTCACCATTTGGCCACGCTGAGTCAAACGCCAACACGGAAGTCAGCTTCATGCTCTATCTCCACTTCCTAAGTGCAACGGGCATAGCCCAGGAGATCTACACGGCCTTTTGACCAACCGTGCTATTGCAGGGAGTCCATGGCTTAGAGCGGGTAAGATAGAAAGCGGTGGCATGTGGGACACTGGACAAGTCCTTTCATGTGAATGGACTTCAGTATCTCCATCTGCAAACTGGGAACAATTCTTTATTTACCCAAAGCACTCAAGAGAAAACTGCCCCACCTACTCACTGGTTACAGCACTAATAAACACTGACCAGATACTGGGAAGAAGGGCCAGCTGGTATCATAAAGAGAAATTCCTTGATGAGTTCATAGCTGAGCTGGCTTTCATTGTGCTGAAGGGAAACGGGGGCAGGGCTGCTGGCAAGAGAACTGTTGGCACACTCAGTCACGTTGCAGCAGTTGTTTAGTGACGAGCACAAATTAGTCAAATGACACCACTGGAAACCAGGAGGACATTCAAGTAGAGTCCAGTTCCCATCATCCGGAGCAGCTTGGAATTGTTCTGTAGCGTTTTTTCCCTCCTGGTAGTCTGGAAGAAGTGAAAGAGAAAGCAAAGATCACCATTCTGACAAGTAACACTTCTATTGCACGTCTTTGCTCCAAATTCACCAGTTTTCTCTGCTCTTAGTGAAAGCTGCAACTGCAATGCATCCTGGTACTACGTAAGACAAGTGTCCTGATTTACAGGAAAATTTCACAAAGGCATGAAGATTGTTAAAAACAAAGTGAGCCTCTTTTCCAGGGAGAATGCACCAATTTGCAATCTAAAACAGATCTATGTTCAAGCAAAAGCAAGTCCAAGTAAAAGCAGAGCTGGCTTTGACATTGAAAACACATTAAGCAACTTCTCTTAAGTTAATGTTTCCATGTCAAAGTATCAGCTTTTCAGTGTCAAAAAATATCCTTTTGTAACCAGCCAACCCTATGGCTATTGCAAATATTCTGCTGCAGAACTAATTGTTGCCAGAACTGTGACTATCGAGCTGTTGTACAAGGAATAAAAGGCTTATTAGATTATCTCACCCATCAGGAAGAAATGGGCTCAGGAAAATGTTCTTCCTTGTTAACCTGTGGGGCCAGATGGACCAGAAGACATTCTCATTTGACGTGTCACATCTTCCCAAAGTGTAGAAGTATAGCTCAGAAGATTAATTCACATCAACGGATGTTCCTTACACTCACACTTTCTGCACACACTGAGACAGGTTTCTCCCTCTATTCATTTCCCCAGGACAACCACTTCTCCAAGGCAACCTCAGGCTGTCCAATCATGCCTGCAGATTTTGCACTTGGGTCTCCTCAAAAAACGGAGCCAGACCTCTGAGCCTTTAAGGCTTCAAAGCTTCTGCTTTGAAGACAGAGGGGCCACAAGAAGGCCACCCACACTCAGCTTGACATGGTCCTGACGGTGTCAGCTCTAGCAGTACCCCAAGCGTCGAGAGGAGGTGCCTCACCTTCTCCATCTATCGGTCTATGCACCTGGAACCTCACTTGAACGGGCTGATGCAGTTCCTGGGTCACAAACTCCAGGGCAGTCAAATACCCCTCGTGCCTGAATGCCAGCTCAGGGAACACCATCACCTGCAAAACAAACAAGGCTCTCACCCGCCTGCGTCTCCCCGGGCTCCCTCTGCAGCAGCAGGATGAGCAAACCCCTCTCACCTCCACAGCTTGCCATGGAGCTGACAGCACATCTTCCGTCACATTTTTCACAGCCTCATGTGTGTCAAACACAGGGTTGCCCACAAAGAAGTTTTCAGCGTTTAAGAGAACTCCTGTTTACAAAGGAAATATTTGAACAAAGCCCATGAGACTCAGCAACGCCTGAAGCTATTCCCCCCACCCTGTTCACACGATGCAGCAGAGCCGTAGCAGGGCTTGGACCACTCAGGAATCTCTAACTCCAGCTTTACTGGAGAAGCAGCTGCTCTAAGCCTGTAGTTTCCTTCTTCTTCTTGCAGGTGTTTTGATTTCTTTCTCATCCTGCACAATTAATGTTTGCATTTGTAGTTCTCAGCAATTTTGAATTCTAGGAAGTCTGCAAATACTTCTCTCTTGCAACACCCCATGATTTGCTTGAAAGTTTTGAGCACAAGGTGCATTCCCCATCCTCGCTGTCCCCCTGGACTTCATGGGAAACATGACCAGGACCAGCTGGTTGCCACCTCTGGCTCATTCACAGCCAGGTCAGGCTCTGGGGACTGAGCACAACCGGCTGATGCTGTCCCTCCTACCAGGGCCAGCAGGCTCCCTTCCTAGCGCTGGCTTTTCCTTCTTACCTAAACCTTCTCCCATATTTCATGTCCTTTCTGCTTGTCTTTCGTGCTCCCTACACCACTTCGGGAGGGTTGGGAGGCTGCATGAACACAAACCTGCACAGCACACACCACGTAAAAGCTCACCTAATGATCTCCAAGGCCCTACAGTCTTTTAAGTCGCAAGACCCCAACTTCTCACAAACTACAAGATGCCACAGGACAGCAAGAGTCACCAAGGCAGCACCATGGCCTCAGACCATGGCAGCAGCAGAGACTGCCCAAATAAGAGAGAAAAGCTATTTCCAAAGCTCTGCCTCAGTGCTTCACTCCTCTCTCTACTTCTGCTGATGGGAAAGATTGGAGTGGGCCAAATTCTTCCCTTTGGGCTGAGCTCAGGTTTCTGAAAGTTTATCAGTCAAGCCTCTGTGGGGAATACCATGGTTGTTGCCAGTCCCACCTGATCTGGGGCGATGCTCTGGACGACCCCCTCCATGCAGCCCTATTTTTCCCTTGGCACGTGCCAGTGAGCAGGACACCCGCCTGCCCATGATGCCAGCGGATGGCAAGAGAGAAGCAGCGCCTACCTTTCGGCTTGTACTCGCAGACGTAGCTGTGCTTGGCCATGCACAGGTCTGTGTTACACTGGCCCGTTGGGCCCATCCGGACACAGTGGTCAGCGTTTGACGGATGGGGTTCTCCTGGCAGCCAGTTCTGACAGCTCTCCAGATTAAATCCTTCACCTCTTTGCTGCGCTCCAGTGCTTGCAAAATCATTGAATCCAATCCAGACATCAAGGCTCCTTCAAAAAAAAAGAAGAAGGGGGGGCGGGATTTCAGGAAATCATGAGTATTAGAAAGATCTGGGACAGATGCCATCTATGGTTCTCTATGAAAATAATAATCTTAACAGCAATGGTTTCATCTGGGTGTCAGAGGCTGCATTTAACAGAGCCTTTTAGGTACTGAAGGATTTCAGTATCCACTTGACCACCAGAACCTGGGTCTTCAGTAACAGCTCTTCCACGGCACCCCATCCTGCTATCTACCAGCCCTTCAAACCTCTGTCCTAAGGGCTACAGAAAGCCACCCACCCTTTGACAAATGGAGGGGACAGCTGAGCCAAAAGGATCCAGACCGAGTGATCAATACCAACGCTAGAGTGCAGCCAAGCTGGGGGAGAGAAGCAGTTGGGGGACCTCTGTGGGCAGCCAAGTCAGACCCTTGGTGACCACTGCCCCAAAACTGGCGTCACCCCGTTCCCAAAAGGCCAGTCCTCTCACTCGGGTTGCAGGAGGACCCGGTTAAAGGCTCCGTCAGCACCACAGAGCTCATGACATACTGGTAAGCACTGGTTCATCCCAGCCACAACTGGTACAGCCCACAGATATCATAGAGGGTAATGAAACACGGGCGGGAGATGACCCCAGTTGGAGAGGAGAAGCACAAGGTTGTGTTGTACAGAAATTCCCGATTGCACATCTTCTGCTTCCCCAAGTGGGAGTCGCTTCCTTCGTATCGATACGTTTATTAATACCACCATGCAGCCTGGCCTCCCCTCCCAGGCATGGAGGCCCGATGGCCACGTGTGAGCGCTGGAAGGGCTGAGGCCAGCCCTCCCATGGCGGAGAAAACCCTTCACGATGCAGGGAAGTGGGACTATCTGCCAACTAAGGACTATCAGCAGGCTGATTTGAACCTCAGTCACCTCTTCGGAGAGCAGTCTGTTAAAACAGCCTGCCTGCATTGCAGTCTGAGTGACCCTCACAGACACTTTTAAGCCCATATCATGGCTTAAGAGGAACGGGATGGTCATACAAAACCATCTGAAAAAGCCGCATCCGTTAGAAAACTCATGCTTCATTTGTGCAGACCTGTGGAGTTTTCACTAGTCAATTCTCCACTGTAAGCAGAGCTGGCACCAGTGCAGGGTTAAACCTCAGATGGTGCCAGGTCGTGAGCTCCTGTTCAAATCGGGGCATCTTTGATGCAGCTGCTGGGAGATGCATCAACTCCCCAGCCATGGGGGGGACGAGGCACCGGCAGCAGAGGCCAAAGCACTGCAGGCAGATGAACCCCTCATACAAAAGAAACTGCCAGTATCATTTTAGGAAGATGAAAAGTCCCTTCCACATTTGGAAACTGGCTGAATCCCAGCAGAGACTCTGGTGGAAAGTGCTGAGTGGTCTTTCATAGCCACAAACAGCCTGGACAACTGTTTCTAATCGCACCCAGCAGAAAGTGAGGCATTTGTTCCATATTAACTGGGGGCAGGGGATACACCAGTCTCATCATGCACCCTTCAAAGTCCCTGGCTCCTTCTCCATGCTTCCTCCTGCAGGCTGCAACCAATTCTGCGACGGCCTTGCCCCTCCGCTCCAGCGTGTTCCCAGGGTGGTAGAACTGCTCTGCAAAGAGCAGGCCAGGGAGATAACTGGTGTCTCTCCACCACTAGGCTGACGCCAGATGAAATGATTAATGAGGTCATGCTGAAAAACGACGGTGAAAATAACTCTTCCGTGAATCAGTAGTTTTCATTGCAAATAAGATTAAAAAATAAATAACCGCTGTGCTCTGCTCCCGAACCACTGGCAGAGGATTAGGGAGAACAGGCTAGGAAACCGCCTGTTCACTGCCGTTAGTAAAACTCGATAGAGATTTTCCTTTTCTAATTCCAGCTATGATCTAACTGGGCTGGCTGGCTTGCTTCCCACCCCTGCCCCACTGCCTGGCCCGTTACCTTGCAGAGAGGAGCAAGAGGGCTCTCAACACCCGCTTCCGAAGCAAGATGCAAGCATCCCGCTGAGGAAGGAGCAAGCTGCCTTCCTTGGGGCAGCAGGAGCAGAACCGAAGCCTGAGGAGGCTTGGAAGGGGAGAGGGGCTCCCTGCGCTGCCTCAGCAGAGAAAGTGGGGTCCCCTGGAAGGGCTGTGGGCTGGAGGACTCTGCTTCTGGAGGCAGGGAGGGGACCAGCTCAGCCCGTGCTGCTCCTGGGGAGGCCAGCAAACGACAGGAGTGCCGGAGA
Source organism: Egretta garzetta (assembly GCF_000687185.1). Lineage (NCBI taxonomy): Eukaryota > Metazoa > Chordata > Aves > Pelecaniformes > Ardeidae > Egretta > Egretta garzetta. The sequence goes on from NW_009259977.1 coordinate 2,745,883, forward strand.
GGAGAGAGCGGTCCTCGCCGCTGCGTGCTCTAATGGGAAACAGATTTCTGCTTCTGTCATTTTCCCACAAGAAACTACGGAGGCTGCATGTTCCAAAAACCTGCGGCTCGGCTGGTTTGTCTTTTATCACCAGGGAAATCGCATCCTGGAACTGCCTCATTCATGTTTATCTGAATGGATTAATAAAAATAAATACATGAAATAAAGGGGGCCGGGGAGGAGAGCAACGTGGGGCGGCAGCTGGGAAACAGCTTGGGCGGCTCATTCCCTTCTAACATCTCATGATTTCCTTGAGCTGCAGTCCATCAAAAGCCCTGCACGCAATGCCTGATTAACTCAGAGCAGCAAGTGACCGGTCCCTAACCCGCGGGAAGGGACAGAATCCTCTTCCCTGGAGCAGGGACCACATGGTTGCAACCTCAGGATAAATCCCAGTGTGAAGGGAACAGGGCAAGGATACAAGTTTGGGGAGAAGGGGCTACCAGACCTTCAGCAGGGCTGTTCAAAGCCTGCGTCACCAGCAGCTGCTCCCTTTGCATGTGCTTTTTGGGCTGTGTTTATTCAGAGGCCATCTCCAACATCTCCAACATCTGCATCTGGGAGCGCTGACAGAGCTGTCAGGCCCCTGAAAGCTCTCCCGGTCGTCCTCCCCCTGCCCCAGGACGGCTGGTTGCAGAAAGAGCACTTAGAGGGGCGGATTTAATCAAAGACTGACACTTTTCGGTGCTCTCTGTTTATAAAGCCCAAGCCCTGAGGTGGAACAGATGCTGCTGGAGCCTGACACTCGGAGAGGAGTGCTGCTCCTTCTCAGGAGGCGAAGTAAAAGGAGAAGAGGTCTGGACTTCAGGCTGCATCCATGTCTGAGAGGGTGTGGGATCCCAGCTGGGAGGCAGGATCGCAGCACTGGGCTTTGCTAGAACGGCTGCTGGATGCCACAGTGTCATGCATGGGACAATCCAGCTGTAATTCTGCTGAAAGAGGGAGCTGGTTGCAAGGTCACCCTCAGGTGACCCTGCCTCGCAGCCAAACACCCTCTGGACACGAGCTCCTGAGCTTCTCCACCGTCCAACCCGAGTCTGCATATTTTGCTGAACTCCCAGGTCTGCTCAGCCCAGCCCCATTTGCTCCTGACCCTGCACCCCTCTGCACCATTTCAGATGCACCCACAGGCACAAACGTAGAGGTACAAGATGCCCACTAGCAGTAATCCCCCAATTCCCAGTTCTGACTTCCAGCCTTTCCGCCCCATTCCTCTTTTTCCATCCACAGCCTTTAAGCGAAAAAGCCAAGTTCAGCAAGGGCTCAAGCTCTGCTTATTAATCCTCTTTGTTCAGCAACCTCACCCCTACCATCTCTCCGCAGTCAGCCTGGACCCGTGGGTCTCTCCAGCCTGCCTGCCTGCTGCCGGGCTCGGCAGGACACTCCCTCTGCACCCCTCTGCAGATGCAACCCCAGGAACACAGGACCTGTCCCTAGGAAATCTTAACCCTCCTCACTTACCTGATGACATGAGCGACCAAGAAGCTCTGGATCTCGGGGCTGCTCACAAAAGCCAGCTCTCCATTGCCGTGCTGCTGGCAGTGCTGCTGGGCCTCCAGCCACTCAGCCTTCTCCACCACCAGCTGATAGCAGTGGTTATTGCCCGGGAAAACTAAGCCATCAGGGGGACACATGGGGTGAACTGCTGCAGGAGGTAGAAGAACACAAGCATGATGTCCTTTCTATGGGCCCACACATACCAAAGTAATCTGGGGAGCGAGGCTCCAGGCATGTCCCGTCCTTCTTGCAGCCCATAAATCCCCTTCGCTGTTGAACTGCACTCAGTGCAGTCATCTTCTTGGCCCAGGACAGTGCAAAACACTGCCTGGTCAGTCAGGGGAGCAAGGAGTGCCCAAAGGAGTCATCCCTTACTCCTCACAGAGGAGGAACGGAAAGGTAAGGCCCAGGACCCAGTGCCACCCTCCCTTGTCCAGCACCTACCCAGCCAACGCTGCTTACCTCTGCCCAGCTCTCCAGCCTCTGCAGTGATACCGTACAACACCGTGAGGCCAGTGCCACCTCTGTTGCGGATCCGTATGTCGAGACTCTCATTCGTCTTGACCAAGGAAGGACACTGCAGTTCTAACTGCTGGGGTAAAGCTACCACCTCAATTTCTGCCTGCACGTATAAGACCTTGGTGCCCACGAAGATGGTGGCAGTGACATTGTACCGCCCAGGTAAGGCATACATGTGGACAGCTGCGTTTCCAGTGGTGTTGAGAACCTCTGTCTGGTCCCCAAATTCCCACAGTAAAGTGCTGGCAGCAATGGGAATACTGACATTGAAGAGCACGTCCTGGTGCAGGCTGTACCAGGGCTGGAGTCCTGTGAAAGACACAGGTAGCTGTGCCTGGAAGGGAGAGGGGATGAGTGATGGGCCACCACAGGCCTGCCCGGACAAATGCTCAGTGCAAAATGGCAAACAACCGGAGGAAGAGTTTGTTTCATGGGCAGTACCACACAAACACTGCCCCTGGCTGCTGAAACCTCCATATTCCTGGTCTTCGGCATAACAGAGGGCACTGCAGGTCTCCTCGGTGAGGTTCCCAGGGTGAACAGAGGTGAAGAGGATGACAAGTTCAACCCCTTCTGTGTGGTTGCTTGTCAGACATGTTACGAATTGAGCTCCTGGGGAAAGAAGAGAAGATCCTCTTGCAAACTGACACCATGAAGCCATGCCTTGGTGCACTCCTCCAAGAGACACCACCCCACGCCCCTGGGAACGGCCTTCTCCTGGGCAGCTTCTACTCCAAGCATTTCCTTTTTGAGACTTGCCTGGGAAGTCTTTAATCCCTCAGCAACGATTTCCAAACTCTTTATGCTAATTAATGATGACAGAAGTAACAAACCAGTCACAGAGATTTATGAGGCAGCAACACTCTCTACATAAAAGGGGTCTTTGGAGAGCCTGACACTCCCATGGGACACGGAGCTGCTGAGTCTGACCCTTGCAGGAGCCTGAAGGACCAGCCACCAAGTGAGACCAGGAGAAAAAGTTGTCCCCTGGCTGTGCCCTGGCTGGGGCCAGCACAGCACATTTCACCACATGCTGCCTGGGGCTTCCAGCAACAAGTCCGCAAGCAAACACATCTGGGCAGAGCGGCACATTGGGGCCACGGGGGAGACGCCACCGGAGTCCCCACCAGGCCCATGCTGGAGCCTGCAGCCACCTTACTCCTTGGGGAGAGCCAAGACCTTTGCACCTACTTGCAGGCAAAATCTGGCACTAGAAAAGAGGGCAATGCCACACGCAGCCTGCACCCGAGGCGCGAGGAAGGATGCACACGTATATTCATGGGCAGGATGCACAGAAACAACACGTGCCTGGCTACTGCACAGACGCACACGTGCACGGACACGGACAGCAATGGCAGCCCCCATTCTCAGAGCAGCAGCTCATTCCCTTGAGTTTCCTTCCCCCTCACCGGCTTGCAAGGGGTGGGACGTTTCTCTGCCACAAACACAGAGGCAGGGCCTGCGCCGCGCGCACAGCCGCAGCCCAGCTGGGACTGCCTGGCCTCCTCCCCAGCTCTGCCCACGCAACCGAGCCATGTTTGCTCCTCTGTTTCTGCTGGTTGCTACAACATCTCTCCCCAAACATCTCAACAGCTCCGGCCTTGCGTGATCTTCCTGTATCGATTCCATCCAACTGTCCGGCTTCCTCCATGGCCTTCCTGCAAACACTGAGCCACTTTTCTTAAGAAAAATCCCGCGAGGAGGACCACGGCATGGGAACTACTTTGCTTTTTCACACCAGCCTGGTCATACGTCTTTGTTCCCTGCCAGCCAGTAACAACTGTCAGTAGCTGGCAGGCTGTCCCCAGCCTACTCCCATTACACTGCATTACCCAGAAGACAGCCTCACACTATTGTTTCCACACTAACCTGGAGGAGTTCAGGAGGGGAACAACTAAATATCAAGGAGAATAACAGTGCCAGTGTTAATCCCCTTGCTAATTCCAGCACCAGGCAAACAGAGCACTACCGAGGTGCTGCAAGGCTGGGGTAACTTTGCTGGGGGTAGCATGGGTTTTGGTCCCAGGAGAGCAACTGCACTTCAACAAGCAGCTCAGCTGGCTCCCACCAGCTCTAGTTCCCCCAGCCCTCATGCTGTGTCCTCCCATCGTGCATTAAAGGAGATGCCTGTCGGGGGGAGCACTGGCTTTCCCTCCCTCTCTCTTTACCTAGACATAGCTGAGCATCCAGGGGGGATAAGTTTTCTTAGGGCTCCCGCTCCCACTCTCCAAGTAAACACCACCCCGTGTTTCTGAGCCAAGGCAGTCAGAAAAATGCACCCAGAGCAGGCAACAGGCTGTAGATCGGGGCAGTGCTCATTCAACGCTCCCGACGTGGAGTCCTGTCACCCACAATGATTCAGCTTAGCATGTCCTCAGGTCCCATCAACTCCAAGAGATTTCACTGCTTAAAGTCAGACTGTTAAAAGCTTGAAAGAATGAAAGCCTGAGGCTGGAGGTCATGGAGCTAGTGCCATCTGATGGCTGCTGGAAGCTTGATCTGGAATGAGTTGGCTGATCTCAGCCCCAGCATGACTGACTCCAGCCTTAAGGCAGCATGACTATCCACTACCATTATTTGCTTAATTAGATTAGAACTGGTGACTTGAGGTCTAAAGAGGCCTAGATGTGATCCCCAGCTCCCCTTGGGCCCATTATTTCCCATCATCTCCCCCACCACAGCCTGCAGTGGTTCCTTACCGCAAGTAGCATTGATGAACAAGACATCGAAGAGGGAAAGGTTTGCCATCTCAGAAGGGTGGGCGCATCTTGTATCTGACGCCTGAATAACTTTCACGTTTCTGTCTTCCACCCACCGGGGCAACCAGGAAAGTTTGCAGTCACAAACAAATGGATTCCAACTTAAGTTTCTGTAACGGGGAGATCAGACAAAAGTTAGGCATTAACTTGACATGTGCTAAGAGTTAATTACAGCAGCGTGCAGATCCCTCGCTGTTCCCATCTGCGCCACGCTGCTGAAATGCTTCAGAAAGAACTGCGAGGGGAGGTAATGAATAGGGAATCAAGCAATAATTAACATGATTTTTCTAGAGGCTAGAATTAGGCAAGTACTCCAAGTACTTTTTTCACTCTACAAATAATTGTTGCAATTAGAAGCGAATTACAGAGACAATCTTATATTTAAAACAGTCTGCCATCTAACAGCCACTGGATGTAATGGCAGGCCCTCCCGCTAAGGGAGACTATTTACAGCTCCATTAAAAAATAGCTAAGAGAATAAAACTGATCTGTCAAAAAAGAAATGCAAAGTCAATGATAATCTTTCCATGTGGCAGTTTAATGAAAAGATGGAAACTTTAATTGCAGCTAAGCTTGATCCAAATTACAGCCTTTGGCATTCAGCTGCAAGCAGGACAGGGATGGAAAGCTGTTTGTTTGGCTGATGCCAGCTGGGCTGGGCTGCCGCAGGGGCTGAACCCGGGATTTTTATACTGAAAGCACCACTTTGCCGGCCAGCCTTAGCAGGGGCAGACGCACTTGGATCCTTTGTGTCTATTCAGTGCCGCTTGTAAGCAAAAATGCAGAGCTGGAAATGCCCTTTGTGTCCTGCTACACGGAGAATGCCTGGCTTAGCTTTTTTCTTGCTTGCCAAGGGCGATTGCACAGGGTTAATCCTTTGGCTCATCCAGATACAGAATGGCCATTCTGTGCCGTCACTTCATGCATCCCTCCTGGACATGTGTGGCATCCCCTCGCCGCCCTTCACATGACAGCACAGACTTTGATTACTTCAATGAAAAACCACTATAACCCTAAGAACATGAATCACTTAGGGAGAACATCTTCAGGTGTCTTCAGGTAACTTAGACACCTGAGTCAGGGTCTCGCATGTTGCTGGTCGGAGCCCTTTCCATCAGATCCCCCGGTCCCAAGGTGTGACCATACAAAGAGGAACAGCAAGTGTGACCCCGGAGCACGGCCAGAGACAAGAACCTCAGCAGCACTGGTGTGGGAGAGAAGAAGGGAAGCCAGGAAGGCAGTGTCAGAGGCTGGAGGAATCCAGGAGACAGAAGCAAAGTCTGGGAAGAGGTTATGCCTGAAGGGCACCAACAGGACCCAGGAGCAGGACACAGCTTGAGGACAAAACTGGAGAGAGTCCAAAAGGCAGTTGGGTACATGCCCCAGATCTCCCCAAGACAGCGCTGCATCCCACCCCACCAGGAAGGGAAGAGCTGTTTGAAGGAAAGGTCTAAATAGAGAACTGGGAAACAATGATGATGAACTTACATTTCACTTAAATTAAATAAATTATCAAATATTCCATCTTCTAATGTAGAAATCTTGTTGTGGCTTATATCTCTGTAACAGAGAGAAAATAAAAAGAGAAGTTCATCATACTGGTAACAACTTCCCAGTCAACACACAGGATCAACCTCTGTCCCAAGCTCTGCTAGTAACCCTCTGAGCACCTTTACTCTCAACAGCCACATACGTCTGGTAGCAAAATGTCCAGTCAGGCACTAAGTCATGGAATCACAGCATGGCTGAGGTTGGAAGGGACCTCTGGAAGTCATCTGGTCCAACCCCCCTTCTCCAGCAGGGTCACCTACAGCAGGCTGCCCAGGACCATGTCCAGACTGCTTCTGAGTATCTCCAAGGATGGAAACTCCACAACCTCTCTGGGCTGCCCGCTTCCATGTGAAAGTCCAGTCCCTGTGCTCCAAGCCCTTCCATGAGTCCTCCTTTAACAAGATTTTGAGGTGCAAGGACGGCAGGCTGTCCAGGCTGCCAGCTACTCAGTTGGATCACCAAAGCAGGTTTTGGTGCTGGCTCTATTGCTGCCTTTTTTGATCTGACAGTCCAATTTTTCTTTAAAAACCAGTTGATCTTCTCTATGAACCATCAGCAAGTAACAGTGCAAACTCATCTGATCAACAGCTGAACCAGTGGGTTTGCTAATGGTCAAAGCTCTCCTCTTCTCCTGGCCAGTTTTTGGGAGAGCTCAGGGTGTGGGGAGTGATGGGACACTGGGCCTTTCCCCCAGTAGTGGGGGACTCCTCAAAGGACCCTCAAGCTCAGTACCGGATTCCCTCAGAACATAAGTGGGATTTGGACACCGCAGCTTTATCGCAAATTTCCATGTCTGAATATGCACCAGCAGTGTGCCCAGGTGGCCAAGAGGGCCAACGGCATCCTGGCTTGTATCAGGAATGGTGTGGCCAACAGGAGCAGGGCAGGGATCGTGCCCCTGTCCTGGGCACGGGTGAGGCCACCCCTCGAATGCTGGGTTCAGGGTTGGGTGCCTCACTCCCAGAAGGACATGGAGGGGCTGGAGCATGTCCAGAGAAGGGGTCTGGAGCCCAAGGCTGATGGGGAGTGTCTGGGGGAGCTGGGGGCGCTCAGCCTGGAGAAGAGGAGGCTGAGGGGAGCCCTTATTGCCCTCTACAACTGCCTGACAGGAGAGGGGAGCTGGGGGGGGGTCGGGCTCTGCTCCCAGGGAACAGGCAATGGGACGAGAGGAAACGGCCTCAAGTTGTGCCAGGGCAGGTTTAGGTTGGACATTGGGAAAAATTTCTTCCCCGCAAGGGCTGTCAAGCACTGGAAGGGGCTGCCCAGGGAAGGGGTCGAGTCCCCATCCCTGGGGGTATTTAAAAGCT
>NW_009259977.1:2754669-2755372 GCF_000687185.1 Egretta garzetta
TCTGGTAGCAAAATGTCCAGTCAGGCACTAAGTCATGGAATCACAGCATGGCTGAGGTTGGAAGGGACCTCTGGAAGTCATCTGGTCCAACCCCCCTTCTCCAGCAGGGTCACCTACAGCAGGCTGCCCAGGACCATGTCCAGACTGCTTCTGAGTATCTCCAAGGATGGAAACTCCACAACCTCTCTGGGCTGCCCGCTTCCATGTGAAAGTCCAGTCCCTGTGCTCCAAGCCCTTCCATGAGTCCTCCTTTAACAAGATTTTGAGGTGCAAGGACGGCAGGCTGTCCAGGCTGCCAGCTACTCAGTTGGATCACCAAAGCAGGTTTTGGTGCTGGCTCTATTGCTGCCTTTTTTGATCTGACAGTCCAATTTTTCTTTAAAAACCAGTTGATCTTCTCTATGAACCATCAGCAAGTAACAGTGCAAACTCATCTGATCAACAGCTGAACCAGTGGGTTTGCTAATGGTCAAAGCTCTCCTCTTCTCCTGGCCAGTTTTTGGGAGAGCTCAGGGTGTGGGGAGTGATGGGACACTGGGCCTTTCCCCCAGTAGTGGGGGACTCCTCAAAGGACCCTCAAGCTCAGTACCGGATTCCCTCAGAACATAAGTGGGATTTGGACACCGCAGCTTTATCGCAAATTTCCATGTCTGAATATGCACCAGCAGTGTGCCCAGGTGGCCAAGAGGGCCAACGGCATCCT
>NW_009259977.1:2755761-2759218 GCF_000687185.1 Egretta garzetta
CTCTCCCCACAAGGGCTGTCAAGCACTGGAGGGGGCTTCCCAGGGAAGGGGTCGAGTCTCCATCCCTGGAGGTATTTAAAAGCTGGGCAGGCGAGGTGCTTAGGGCCAGGGTTTAGTGGTGGGATGGCAGGGTTAGGGTAACGGTTGGGCTTGGTGATCTTAAAGGGCTTTTCCATCCTGAACGATTCTGTGATCTATCTGGGGCTCAACAGATGAGGTCAAGCAAGACCAAGGCTGACCTGTGAAGCACAAGCATGTATTCTAGACGCCAGCTCAAAGGTGCAAAGCGGAGGACTGGAAGGGCACAGTGTGTACTTACAGTTTTGCCAGAGAAGTCAGGCTTTCGAATAGCTGAACATCTAAACCACTGATCTTGTTATTGGAAAGATCCCTAGAGAAAGAAAACGCAATTTTCAGCTTTCGTTCAGCTTCGGTTTGTCACTGCTCCACTAGTAGACCTTAGAAGAGCCCCTCTCCAAAGCCCAGCCAGACTCCAGACTAGAAAGTTTTGGTGTATTAAAGCAGAGCACTTCTCCCAGCCAAAGAAAACGCCTTTCCCAGCTATAAAGTATTCTTTGCTCAAAGCTCTGTATGATGTGTAGATACAGATTAGGACTATCATTAGATGCACACCATCCTGCAGCATATCTAGAGTAATTACAGGCATGACTAATGTATTACTAAACGTGATGTATCCTATTAAAAAAACCTCAAGTCTAATCTATGTTCAAAGAAGTAATTAAGAAATAATTTAGACTAAAGTAGCAATTAACTTAGAGAAAAAATTACAAGGAACTTCCAAGGCCATTTCTAGTGCCAAAGAACTGATCATCAATTACACGATTGATGCATTCGACTTTTACTTTTTAAAGATCTTTTTGTCTCTTTGTGGAAAAGCTTAAAAGGACAGAAGAAGTAACAAAGAATATTCGCTGTTTAAAATCAGGTTTGACTGTCTTTATATAAGGAACACGGTTTTAAAAAATCTCTAATCGCTCCCTGTAACACCAACAGCCTTCAACTCATCCAAAGCTGAAGTGTTCCTGCCCTCCAGTCCAGCTATCTCCTTTCACCCCATGTCCTCTTTTTCAATTTTAAAATGTCACTCAGCTAAGAAGCGCACGGTTTGCGGATCCGTCTCCATTCCTTCCCAATAAACCTCCCTCTTTGGTTTCAGATGAATCTCTCCTTTGGCCAAAGCCTTCTTTTAGCAGGATCAAAATCCTTATTCCAAGCCCGTGCAATGGTTATTATCCTTCAGGGATTCCTGGCTGAGCTCCAGGGAGGTGGCAGGGCTGGAGTCACCGCAGAAGCAGCCGTGCCGTGGCCACAGAGACATTCTCCTACCCACCACCTTTCTCACCTTTTTTTTCCCTACCATAATCTCTCCTTGCTGTCTCACCTCTTATTTTTATCCCCTAATCGATTAATTCTTATTTTGATCTGACATTTAAAATTAATTTATCCGAATGAAAAGAATTCTGCCAAACTGACAGGAAAATTACACATTATTCCAGGAAACTCTGGGGAGAAGTTAACAGGGATGGATGTCTCTTTAAAAGGCTTGAGTTTATTTTCCCTGATTTTGCTGTCCAGGATTTCTTTGCCAAGCTGAGTGGATTCAGAAGAGTTCACCAGCAACACCAATAAAGAAGTCCAAGAAATGTGCAAAATGAAAGCTCAACAAATACACTGAAAAAAAAAAAAGGATGCTAGCAAAGATATCTGACCAGGCCGGTGTTCTTTCGTCTCAGGGTAGCTGGGACAGCAGTTAAAGAATACAGAGCACCCACTGCTGCGGTGCCACAGAGCAGATGGGGCTCATGTCCCGCACGGGGGGTGTGAAAGCCACCTCCAAACCCACTTCCAGCTCCCACTTGCAGGACAAACACCCATGGACTGGGGCCCCAGCTGCTGCCAGCCAGGTCAGAGCCTCAGGGAGGCTCCTGCTCCACTTCTCCAGCAGTATTTTCTACAAATCCTACTCCTCTGCCTCTGTACCTCCTCCCATTACTTGACCACTTTTGGAAAGGGCCAGACCACCAACCAGTTACCTTACAGGGAGACCAGTAAAACTACTTCTCTTCTTTGAAATACCTGGAAATAACCCATTTAGTTTTTAGGCAGCACCTCACGCCCAAGACAGAAGGAAATGGTGTTTCAGCTCCGACGCCTTCTTGCTCCTTGCCCAGACAAGAAAGACCTCCAAACCAAACCATTCTGCTGCTACAAAACCAGGGCTTTGGCATTTCAGAAAGCCTCTTCCAAAGCGCTGCTTGGCTGCACAGAGAAGAGCGTGCACAGGGCAGGGCGAAGCTCCTGGCATCACAGGTGGCAGAGCCAGCAGAGCCACACAAGGTGCGGGGAGAGCCGGCCCCGAGCCCGGATGCCTTCCCTGCAGCGCCCTGCAGCTTTCTCTCCATCTCTCCCATCCTCCTACTTCCCACGTAGGAAGTGACCATCTCCAGCAGGGCAGGTCTGCTCTTTTCCCTCTGCCACAGTGCCAGGCATGGAGGGGTTGGTCCTGAGCCTTCCCCAGCCCTTTACAAACACCCCTTATCAGCATTTCCACTTCATCTCAGAGAAAGCTTTTAAACTACAGTGAAGGCTAAGACCCCAACTCCTCGACTCCCCGAGGTCAGCCAGCTCCGTTCCTAGCCGAGAGCAGGACCAGGGATGACCATGAGCTGGTACCTGCTGCAGGAAGATGCGTGGTGGCAGAGCTGCTCCCACTGGCCTCAGCAAACAGGTAAAATGCAAACAGGGGCAGGAATTCCCCAAGCAGCGCTGCTTTTACACCGTCTGTTGGACTGACACTAGATGTCACTGCCTACTGAGCGGCACACACGGGGAAGGAGCTCCTGGTGAGCAAGGGTGATCCAGCGGGGACTCAGGGGCGCAGGACGCCTGGCACTGTGGCCAGTGGGTTTTGTCCAGGAAGGGCCAGGAGGAACCGTCCCCCATAAAGTAATAAGTGATGACCCTCAACCCTCGGATTTGCTCAAGGGACTGGGTTGCTTTGCTCCACCAGTGGGCTTCAAAGGAGAAAGCTGGGGCTCAGTTCCCAGGCGAGGCTGCTTCAGAGACGCTCCAAACCCTTGAGGTTATAATTAACCCAAGCTATGTCTATACCCTGACATTTTGTCACTGAACCACACCTCACACGCTTTGCAAGGGGTCCCAAGACCTTGACTCCCACCCTCTGTCTCCCACAGCCTGAGCTCCCACCCAGGACCTGCAGAGAAGCTGCTGTCCTCCATGCCCACAGGCACTAGATGGCAACCCACGGGTGCGTACAAACCAGAGCACAATTCCCTTGCTGTTTTCTACCCTTGCCTTCATCATCTGATGAGGAACCAGTATAAAACCTCCCGGCTTTCAATCTCCCCAGACCTTCTTGGTGCAGAACCTGCAAGGGGAGCTGAGCTCCTGTTGACAGGAGGGCTTGGAGAAGCGA
>NW_009259977.1:2759247-2760689 GCF_000687185.1 Egretta garzetta
CCGGGAGCCAGCAGGCTGGGCTCCCAGCCGCCTGCTTGCCTTCTCCCACTGGTCCCTCTCCAGCTTGTGTGGAAAATCATATTATGCCTTCCTGGCATAGGAAAGGTGGCTGTGAACCAAGCGAGGCTACAGAAAAAAAAAAAAATTAAAAAAAATAAAAAATCAGGAAATACTGAGCAATAAAACCCAAGGCAAAGGCTGTGGGACAGAGCTCAGCCTCTCAGTGCCACAAACTGCCACGACTGTATTTTCCCAGCCCGCTGCCAGGCTGGAGGAAATTCGGAGCAGGTTCAAAGCAGAGCTGAAGCCAGCAGAAAACAAGGCTCTCCATTGAAACGCACTGCGCGCGCAGACTGCTGCCCTCTCCACGGGAAGAAAGAAAAAATTAAGTTTATTTTTGCCCCAGGGGATATTGAGAACAGGCTGTGCTGCCTGGAAGAGGGCAACTATGGGCAAGTCGCAACTTCTCGATCCTGCCTCAGTTTCCACACCTGTAAAATGGAGCCGTGTAACGCCAGAGGAGGCTGGGAGGGCTGGCTCACTTCTCCGCAGATCTCTGTGGGACAAGGAGCACCAAAACCCACCGACCACTATGGTATAGACCAAGAAGTGTGTGAAAGACGCCTTACAGAGAGGTCCCCTTGCAGCTCCCAAAGTGCCCCAGCAAGCACTCACACATTTAACTCACATGCCTAGCAAAGGAAGTTTTTTTTTCAAAAACTTCTTCTGGAAGTGGAGGTGGTCGTGGGGGGAAGGTGAAGCTTTGGATAAGGGAACATTTGGTAATGAGGGCGTCAACCTGAGCCTTGGAAGCCTTCAGCTCTTCCCAGCTCTGCTACTAATTCCCCATGTGACGCCAGGTGAGCCACTGAACCTCTCCAGCACTGTGCGTACCGCAGGGCTAACAGCAGCCCATCTCACGGAGGATGCGAGGATGGATCTCCTGCAGATGGGGCCAAAAAGCATCGAGTGTGCCCTCCCCCAGCTCCTGCCCTCCTGCAGCCGCTGATGGAAGCGAGCAGCAGGGCTTGGTGCCGCCCGCTGTGTCCCTTCGCGATGCTCAGGTGGGCTCCAGGGCCCTGCAGCTGCAAGCCCGGGGCAGCCAGGGGGGTTATTTCTGCAGCACTGTGGTGGACAGGCTTTTTTTGGTGCACTGCTGTTTTTTTCTTAATTCCTCAGAACATATAATGTTGAGCAGAGTATAGCATGCCTCCGCCTGCCAAGCCTGATGTCATGCTCTCATTATGTCATTTGCGGGCCCGCTCTGCCTTCATTTCACAAAAAAGGGAGGGAAGGGAAGGGGGGGCAGTGCTGGCTTGTGCCTTCCCCAGCCCTTTTGGTGCATGGAGCCCAGCCAGAAAAATAATGGGAAAAGCAGCCACAGACGGGGAAAAGCGTCTGTGCGGAGAGGAGCCTGCGTGCAGGCTGAGAGCGCCACAGCG